>NC_088409.1:28168921-28488921 GCF_034236695.1 Oncorhynchus nerka | reverse complement strand
TACATCTGTAAAAGTTTGTGAGGGTTTTAGTTGACAAGCCAAATTTCTTCAGCCTCCTGAAGTTGAAGAGGCACCGTTGTGCCTTCTTAACCACACTGTCTATGTGGGTTGACCATTTCAGTTTGTCAGTGATAAGTACGCAGAGGAACTTTCCACCTTCTCCACTGCAGTACCGTCAATGTGGATAGTGGGGTGCTCCCTCTGCTGTTTCCTGAAGTCCACGATCATCTCCTTTGTTTGTTGAGTGAGAGGTTATTTTCCTGGCACCACACTCCCAGCGCCCTCACCTCCTCACTGTAGACTGTAGACTGTCTCGTGGTTGTTGGTAATCAAGCCTACTACTGTTGTGTCGTCTGTAAACTTGATGATTGAGTTGGAAGCGTGATTGGCCATGCAGTCATGGGTGAATAGGGACTACAGGAGAGGTCTGAGCACCTACCCTTGTGGGGCCCCAGTGTTGAGGATCAGTGGAGGGGTTTTCTCCTACGTTCACCACCTGGGGGTGGCTCGTCAGAAAGGTCAGTACCCATTTGCACAGGGAGGGGTTCATACCCAGGGCCTCGAGCTTGGAGGGTATTATGGTGTTGAATGCTGAGCTATAGTCAGTGAACAGCATTCTTACATAGGTATTCCTCTTGTCCAGATGGGATAGGGCAGTGTGATGGCGATTGCATCGTCTGTTGTCCTATTGGGGCGGTAAGCAAATTGAAGTGGGTCTAGGGTGACAGGTAAGGTGGAGGTGATATGGTCCTTGACTAGTCTCGCAAAGCACTTCATGATGACTGAAGTGAATGCTACGGGGCAATAGTCATTTAGTTCAGTTACCTTTGTCTTCTTGGGTACAGGAACAATGGTGGCCATCTTGAAGCATGTGGGGACAGCAGACTGGGATAGGGAGAGATTGAATATGTGCCAGCTGATTTATTATGCCAGCTGGTCTGCGCATGCTCTGAGGACGCGGCTAGGGATGCCGTCTGGGCCAGCAGCCTTGCGAGGGTTAACACGTTCAAATGTCTTACGTTGGCCAGAGGGGAGCCCACAGTCCTTGGTAGCGGGTCACGTCAGTGGCACTGTATTATCATCAAAGAGGACAAAGAAGATGTTTACCTTGTCTGGAAGCAAGATGTCGGTGTCCGCGACGTGGATGTTTTTCCTTTTGTAGTCTGTGATTGTCTGTAGACTCTGCCACATACGTCTCGTGTCTGAGCCGTAGAATTGCGACTCCATTTAGTCTCTATACTGTTGTTTTCGCCTGTTTGATTGCCTTGAAGAGTCAATGACTACTCTGTTTGTATTCTGCCATATTCCCAGTCACCTTGCCATGGTTTAATTCGACGGTTGGCACTTTCAGTTTTGCAAAGAATGCTGCCATCTATCCAAAGTTTCTGGTTAGGGTAGGTTTTAATAGTGGATACACAGTGGATACAACATCTCCTATACACTTCCTGATAAACTCAGTTACCGTCTCGATGTATTCGTCGATATTGTTCTCGGAAACTACGATGGATGTGTCTGTATGTTTGATATTTATGTATGTCTGTATGCAACTACTATGAGATGGCCATCTCTGTCTGCAGCGCTTCATGAAACTCAAAACATCAGAAAGAAACAATCAAATGCTAAATGTAGTTCTTTCACAGACACCTCACATGATGCACACCAGTAGCATCTGTAATAAGTGTAACCTGCTATAACTCACTGTACATGATAAAGCCAAATACATGCAACAGTAAATCACACAGAATGTTCCATACTTTACATTGTCCTTGACCGGTGAATGCCAATACACAGAACAGCAAAAGCATCTTTATTCCCATTCCTATGGCCACTATATCCTTGTGAATGTGCAATAAAACATCTGCCGCTGCAACTGAATGAACAACTACCCTCTGCAGTTACTTCAGCCCTTCATATAGACGTGTGTCTCAGTCTGAGATGAAATCGGCCATGATGTATGAAGCGCGTGCCCCTACCTAAACCAACACCTGCCTTGTGGCTTGTGTTTTTACGCCAAGCGTTTTGGAAAGAGTGGACGTTGGCCAAAACAACACTTCACAGTGTTACTGATGAGTGAAGCCAGCCTGAAGGGTAGATGAGGGCCCTTTATGATACTGTCCTGTGATAGACACAATGACAAAACACTCTTCTGCCTTATGTTCAATAAATATACCTTCTTTGAGAGCAAACTAACAAATAACGTTAATTAAATAGAATGTTCACCTGAAGACTTGAAGGCCGCTTGAAACATTAAGCCAGACACTGTGATTGTGTTTCCTTGGCAAACATTAAAGACAATGATCAAATGTTCCTCTAGCAAAATAATGAGGAAATTAAAGCATCATTGATCTGATAGGTCAATATGCTGCCCAGATCATCATTCAAGCGATTAGAGGAAAGTAAATGACAGTTTGTGTGAAAGGGTTAGAGAAGTTCTGTTTGCACCTAGTCAAATCTCACATTGACTATCACAGGACATGAACATTCTTTCACAGTATAACGGTTTGGTGCTCGCTGGATTCAACTAATCAGTCACAGAATTGGGCTCCACACCGCTAAGCTGGATTGGCTGGATCGGCTGGATCATTCACCCCCATGTCGATGTAATTAGATTCTCAGAAGACCAATTTGAAATCTGATCAGATGTAATCTGATTCTCAGAAGACCAACTTAAAAACAGATATTTACACTTGGTCTCTTGAGCTTCCATTTTCAGGCATGTTAGAAGCTATATGGTGGAATAGGTAAATAAATACTTCTTGACAACTGACACGATCAACTAACCATACGAAGAAGTGGGTCCAACGTCTCATCACAGCACTGTGTCACTAGACGGCTCTCTGCTCAGACATAACTCAAGGTACAGTATCTTGGATGTGCGCAGAACATCACACGCAGGTATAAAACTGGTCATCCCAATTCAATAAATCTCACCATTATTGTGTTCTGTGTAATCTGTTGGAATCGGCTAACAATTGAACATTGAGATATTAAATAACTGATAGAGAAGAAGCATTGAATAGAAAGTCTGTAGAAAGACAGAAGGCTTTGGAATGTGTTTGATGGAGAGGAGAGCGATGTGTTGATACAGGAAAGACAGATGGATATCTGTGGATTAGGTGAAGGAGGGGTTGAGGTCAGGAGGAGAGGAGAGTGATGTGTTGATACAGGAAAGACAGATGGATATCTGTGGATTAGGTGAAGGAGGGGTTGAGGTCAGGAGGAGAGGAGAGTGATGTGTTGATACAGGGAAGACAGATGGATATCTGTGGATTAGGTGAAGGAGGGGTTGAGGTCAGGAGGAGAGGAGAGCGATGTGTTGATACAGGAAAGACAGATGGATATCTGTGGATTAGGTGAAGGAGGGGTTGAGGTCAGGAGGAGAGGAGAGTGATGTGTTGATACAGGGAAGACAGATGGACATCTGTGGATTAGGTGAAGGAGGGGTTGAGGTCAGGAGAGGAGAGTGATGTGTTGATACAGGAAAGACAGATGGATATCTGTGGATTAGGTGAAGGAGGGGTTGAGGTCAGGAGGAGAGGAGAGCGATGTGTTGATACAGGAAAGACAGATGGATATCTGTGGATTAGGTGAAGGAGGGGTTGAGGTCAGGAGGAGAGGAGAGTGATGTGTTGATACAGGGAAGACAGATGGACATCTGTGGATTAGGTGAAGGAGGGGTTGAGGTCAGGAGGAGAGGAGAGTGATGTGTTGATACAGGAAAGACAGATGGATATCTGTGGATTAGGTGAAGGAGGGGTTGAGGTCAGGAGGAGAGGAGAGTGATGTGTTGATACAGGGAAGACAGATGGACATCTGTGGATTAGGTGAAGGAGGGGTTGAGGTCAGGAGGAGAGTGATGTGTTGATACAGGGAAGACAGATGGACATCTGTGGATTAGGTGAAGGAGGGGTTGAGGTCAGGATGTGAGGAGTGAGGTCAGTTCCCCTTAAGGGAGTAATCAGTGTTTAGTATCTGGTTACCTTCTTCCTGTTGGGCTAAAACTATAAGGAATGGAGTGAGAGAGTGTCTTAAGTAGGATGTATGTAACTGTGATGGCAAAACATTTTTTCCCATCTGATTACAGCTGACCAGAACCTTTGGTAAGAATTAAACTTGGTTAAAGCGTCTCTAGCGTCCGTGGGTTATTTACTCTGAAAAATAAGAACCTAACAACTTTCACCGCACCCATTAGTTTGAGAACATTAAGCAATCAAACACACACACAGAGGACGTTTTGACAAGCTACGGCTGAAGGTCAATTATGTTATTATTTTGGTTTAAAAACTTTTATTTGCAGTGCCATCGTGCACGCACACTCAATTGGTTGGAATCTGCAAACAAAGAAGCAATGTCCATAGTGTAAGCTTTCATTGGTTTTAATGCATTGCATTTTGACATCACATATTCAGATTTTCCACAATCAACATTCAAGATACAGAGGCAAGTAGGACTACACAGGCAGTATATACAAACAGTCAAAGCAGTCTTTTATAGGGAGTCTTGGGTCTCGTGTGGTGACTGCCTTTGAATAAAGAGTATAAGCTAGCTACAACACATCCATACACACCGACTGTAGTATCATATCATAGCCAAGCCAAATACCCACCAGTCTCAGCTCTACATTGAAATGCCCTCATCATTCACTCCAAATATACCATACCCTTCCCCTTCATTCTCCATATTTGTACAGCCAAAATAAGACATATTCCGGGGAAATCTTCACAAGAAACAAAAAGTTATGGTGGTAAACAGATACCGGAAACAAGTAATGCTTTAACAGTGGAGCCAACTGGCCAAGTGACACCTTGTTTTATCGTCAACATAAATGGTCTGTGTCTAAACACATGACACCATTAAAGGGATTTTAAATGATACTATTAGTAACCAATCAGATCAATAGGACTGTTTATGTTTTCAAAGTGCAGAGAAAAAGACAGGAAATGTGGGTATTTTGACAGAGGAAACAAAAACCTTTAGTATGGTAGCTTTTCAGATTCTCTTAACCTTTCTGTGGGGAAGCTCTTATAATGTATCTATCAGCCAGAGGAGAGAGATTCTGGTATATTATTCATCACATCCACCATACAGCATGAAACTAAAGAGAAGGATAATCTCTCAAAGCAGCTCAATCAAATCAGTTGGTGATAAGCAGTCAAATCTGACTAGCAACACAGATGTTTGATCCTATTAGTGCTTAATGGTCCTCTACCATTTTGGTGGTAAGTTACAATATAGTCCCATAGAATAGAGTAGTTCAGTGGTTACCAACCCTGGTTCTGGAAAGCCTTTCAAGAGAAGGCTTTTCTTCCAGCCCAGCATTCAACATGATTCAACTAATCAAGGACTAGATCATTATTTGAATCATGGGAAGGAACAAAAGGCTGTACTAAAATACTAAATAAAAAGTGTAGTGAATGTGCTAAAAACCTGTACTCTTGTGGCTCTCCAGGACCAGGGTTTGTACCTCTGATGTAGTGAGTGGGTCATTGGCCATCAGTTGGTTTTTGGCCTTCAGTTTTCAGCCTGTTTCTCCAGCAGGCCCTTGAGGTGGGCATGTAGCGGCTGGCACACAGCCTGGTAGCCCTGGGGGGTGAGGTGGAGGTAGTCATACAGGTCCTGGTGGGAGATGCTGCCGTCCGAGTGCACAAAGCCGGGGTCCACGTTGAGGAGGGAGGCGTGGGGGAGAGAGGACACAGCCTCCTGGACCAGCTTGTTGACCTGGGCATTCCTCTCCCGCAGGGGGTTGGGCATCTTACCCCTGGGCAGCACTCCCTGTGGTTGGAGACATACATGAAAGCACAGGAGGCTGCTGAGGGGAGAAGAGCTCATAATAATGTCTGGAATGGAGCAAATGGAATGGCATCAAACACCTGGAAACCATGTGTGTGATAGTATTCCACTCATTCAGCTCCAGCCATTACCACAAGCTCATTCTTCCAAATTAAGGTCCCACCAACCTCCTGTGCATTGTAATCACTAGATTCCCATGCTAGGAAGGACAAACGTGACAATATGGTTAGCAATGATAATTGAGTCCAAAAAGTATGCAGTTCATAATTTAAGTTTGTGTTATCAAAACGTTTAATGGTTGTAAAAGGGATTTTCAAAGGTGAACAAAAGGGAGAGCAGTCAATCATATTAATCTAAATCTGTTCAGTTTATTACAAGAATTCAAGGAGAACATCTCCAGAAAAGAAGCAAAGAGAAATGTCTAACGAATCTCTTAGAAGGCGCTTATATTTCTTATTTCACCTTTATTTAACCAGGTAGGCTAGTTGAGAACAAGTTCTCATTTACAACTGTGACCTGGCCAAGATAAAGCAAAGCAGTTTGACACGAACACAGAGTTACACATGGAATAAACAAACATACAGTCAATAATTCAGTAGAAAAGAAAGTATATACAGCGTGTGCAAATGGAGGTAAGATAAGGGAGGTAAAGGCAATAAAATAGGCCATAGTGGTGAGGTAATTACGATATAGCAATTAAACACGAGTGGTAGATGTGCAGAAGATGAATGTGCAAGTTGAGATACTGGGGTGCAAAGGATAAAAATAAATAAATACATTATGGGGATGAGGTAGTTGGATTGGCTATTTAAAGATGGGGTATGTACAGGTGCAATGAACTGTGAGCTGCTCTCACAGCTGGTGCTTGAAGTTAGAGAGGGAGATATGAGACTCCAGCTTCTGCAACTTTTGCAGTTCAATCCAGTCTTTGGCAGCAGAGAACTGGAAGGAAAGGCGGCAAAAGGAGAATTGGCTTCGGGGATGACCAATGAAATATACCTGCTGGAGCGCGTGCTGTGGGTGGGTGCTGCTATGGTGACCAGTGAACTGAGATAAGGTGGGGCTTTACCTAGCAAAGAATTGGAGATGACCTGGAGCCAGATGGTTTGGCGACAAGTATAAAGCGAGGGCCAGCCAACGAGAGCATACAGGTCGCAGTGGTGGGTAATATACGGGGCTTTGGTGACAAAACAGATATTAGATGTAGTCTACAGTGCTTTGTTGAGTGTTGGAGGATCGGTAGGATAGTCAGTTTTACAAGAGTATGTTTGGCAACATGAGTGAAGGATGCTTTGTTGCCAAATAGGAAGCCGATTCTAGATTTAATTTTGGATTCGAGATGCTTAATGTGCGTCTGGAAGGAGAGTTTACAGTCTAACCAGACACCTAGGTATTTGTAGTTGTCCACATATTCTAGGTCAGAAGCGTCCAGAGTAGTGATGCTGGAGGGGTGGGCAGGTGCGGGCAGCGATCGGTCGAAGAGCATGAATTTAGTTTTACAAACATACAGTTAAGAATAGTTGGAGGCCACGGAAGGAGAGTTGAATGGCATTGAAGCTCGTCTGGATGTTAGTTAGCACAGTGTCCAAACAAGGGCCAGAAGTATACAGAATGGTGTTGTCTGCGTAGAAGTGGTTCAGAGACTCACCAGCAGCAAGAGCGACATCATTGACGTATACAGAGAAGAGAGTTGGCCCGAGAATTGAACCCTGTGGCATCCCCATAGAGACTGCCAGAGGTCCGGACAACAGGCCCTCCGATTTGACACACTGAACTCTGTCTGAGAAGTAGTTGATGAATCAGGCGAGGCAGTCATTTGAGAAACCAAGGCTGTTGAGTCTGCCGATAAGAATGTGGTTATTGACAGAGTCGAAAGCCTTGGCCAGGTTGATGAATACAGCTGCACAGTATTCTCTTTATCAATGACAGTTTTGATATCGTTTAGGACCTTGAGCGTGGCTGAGGTGCATCCATGACCAGCTCGGAAGTCAGATTGCATAGCGGAGAAGGTACGGTGGGATTCAAAATGGTCGGTGATCTGTTTGTTTTTCTTGGCTTTCAAAGGCCTTAGAAAGGCAGGGTAGGATAGATATAGGTCTGTAGCAGGTTGGGTCTAGAGTGTCTCCCCCATTGAAGAGGGGGATGACCGCGGCAGCTTTCCAATCTTTGGGGATCTCAGACGATACGAAAGAGAGATTGAACAGGCTAGTAATAGGGGTTGCAATAATTGCGGCAGATAATTCTAGAAAGAGAGGGTCCAGATTGTCTAACCCGGCTGATTTGTAAGGGTCCAGATTTTGCAGCTCTTTCAGAACATCAGCTATCTGGATTTGGGTGAAGGAAAAATGAGGAGGCTTGGGAGAGTTGCTGTGGGGGGTGCAGGGCAGTTGACAGGGATAGGAGTAGCCAGGTGGAAAGCATGGCCAGCCGTAGAAAAATGCTTACTGAAATTCTCAATTATCAGTGGTGACAGTGTTTCCTAGCCTCAGTGCAGTGGGCAGCTGGGAGGAGGTGCTCTTATTCTCCATGGACTTTACAGTGTCCCAGAACTTTTGGGAGTTTGTGCTACCCAAACTAAGTAACATAATTTAATTACTTTCCGTTACTTTTGGATTACTTTCCCCTTAAGAGGCATTAGATGACAATGTATATTACCAATTGAATCAATTCATTTATTGCAGGTTAAATCAATGTTAGTTTACATAGCTGACCATAAATGGATGTTGCATTTTACTTTATGGGTTGGTTGTGTAGGTTTCTTCTAACCCATCACTTTCTAGTACAAATAATAATACAAGGCTATAATATTTACATTAAAAACCAAGTCTGTCAGATTTCCAGTCATGCCAATTAATGAATATCCCTTGATCTTCAAGAATAGGACTCGGAAATATAGAGTAGCCAACTTGTTTTACCTGAGCATAACCCAAAAACGTAGGACTTATTAGCTTTCTCTGTTTATCTTGTTGTCATGGAGGACTGATTGGACTCATTGCTTTGAGTTGAAAAATAAATGCTTCTCTATGGAATGGCATGCTTTGAGCACAAGGCCAACCGAAAAATGCTATTTGCATGTGAAAAAATGTATTATAATGAACAAAAATATATAAACGCAACATGTAAAGTGTTGGTCCAATGTTTCATGAGCTGACATAAAATATCCCTACGCACAAAAGGCTTATTTCTCTCAAATGTTGTTCATAGGTCTGTTTGCATCTCTGTTGGTGAGCATTTCTCCATTGCCAGGATTGTCCATCCACCTGACAGGTGTGGCATATCAAGAAGCTGCCTGTGCCATTAAACCCCTACAACTCATCCAGAACGCCGCAGCCCGTCTGGTGTTCAACCTTCCCAAGTTCTCTCACGTTACCCCGTTCCTCCGCTCTCTCCACTGGCTTCCAGTTGAAGCTCGCATCCGCTACAAGACCATGGTGCTTGCCTACGGAGCTGTGAGGGGAACGGCACCTCAGTACCTCCAGGCTCTGATCAGGCCCTACACCCAAACAAGGGCACTGCGTTCATCCACCTCTGGCCTGCTCGCCTCCCTACCACTGAGGAAGTACAGTTCCCGCTCAGCCCAGTCAAAACTGTTCGCTGCTCTGGCCCCCCAATGGTGGAACAAACTCCCTCACGACGCCAGGACAGCGGAGTCAATCACCACCACCAATTTGTAAGTCGCTCTGGATAAGAGAGTCTGCTAAATGACTTAAATGTAAATGTGCTACAGGATGCAAATTTCTGTTTGAAAAATCTAGCCTTAGCTTTCCTAGCTGCTTGTGTATATTGGTTCCTAACTTCCCTGAAAAGTTGCACATCGTGGGGGCTATTTGATGCGAATGCAGTACCCCACAGGATGTTTTTTGTGCTGGTCAAGGGCAGTCAGGTCTGGAGTGAACCAAGTGCTATATCTGTTCCAGGTTCAATTCTTTTGAATGGGGCATATGCTTATTTAAGATGGTGAAGAAGGCCCTTTAAAGAATAACCAGTTATCCTCTACTGACAGGATGAGGTCAATATCCTTCCAGGATACCCGGGCCAGGCCTGCTCACTGAAGTATTTTAGAGAGCGTTTGACAGTGATGAGGGGTGGTCATTTGACCGCAGACCCATTATGGGTGCAGGCAATGAGGCAGTGATCGCTGAGTCCTTGGTTGAAGACAGCAGACGTGTATTTGGACGCAAGAAGTTAACATGCATGAAACCAAGGCTTTTACAGTTACAGAAGTCAACAAATGAGAGCGCCTGGGGAATGGGAGTGGAGCTAATCACTGCTGGGCCTGGATTAACCTCTACATCACCAGAGGAACAGAGGAGTAGGATAAGGGTACGGTTAAAGGCTATAAGAACTGGTCGTCTAGTACGTTCGGAACAGAGTAAAAGGAGCATGTTTCTGGGTGCGATAGAACTGAAGGTTTAGCCAAGTCATATTGAGCAGGACTAGAGGCTCTACAGTGAAATAAGACAATAATCACTAACCAGAAGAGCAATGGACAAGGCATATTGACATTAGGGAGAGGCATGCGTAGCAGAGTGACCATAGAGGTCCAGTGATTAGTTAAGCTGGCTGGAGACACAGCGATTCAGACAGCCAGCGGGCCGGGGCTAGCAAGCTAGCAGAAGGGCCTTAGACTTCTTCCGTTGCGACGTACCTCTGTTGTAGCCTCCTCATGCGGAGCCTCGCCGTGATGGCTTAGTAGGATTCCGTGTAGTAAAGGTTCCCAGTCCAATTGGCAAAATAGGTACAGTGGCCCAAGAAAATTGGCCGATCGACCTATTCAGCTAACAGTCCGATATGCTCTAGACAGCTAGCGGGCCGCGGCTAGCAGATGGGCATTCAGGGGACGTCGCGACAGAGGGGCCTGTTGCAAAAATAACCCTTGGGCAGATTACGTCAGAAGTCCAGTCATGATGGATTAGCAGGGCTTCGTGTAGTGAAAGAGGTCCAGGCTAATTGGCAAAATAGGTATTGCAGCCCAATGAGTGGCTGATGGACTCTTCAGCTAGCCGGGAGATGGGCCTCACGAGGGAAAGCGACAGGCTAATTGGTGCTTGCTTTGGGATAGAGACGTTAGCCAGGAGTAGCAACTCTGATTGCAGCTAGCTAGCTGCGATGATCCAGGTGAAAAAGGTTCAGAGCTTGCGGTAGGAATCCGGGGATATGGAGAGAAAATAAGTCCGGTGTGCTCTGGTTTGAATCATGTTCAAACTGGAGCAAACTGGCGAGAGATTTCCAAGCTAGAGGTTAGCTGATGTCCGCTAGCAGTGGTTAGCTAACTACTACCTAGTAGCTAGTTAGCTGGCTAGCCTCTTTTGGGCGATTATGGTTCGAAAGTAAAGTAAAATACTTCAGAAAATAGCAGATCATACCACATTGGGTGAGGATGGTTGCAGGAGAGTATATTGAAGTTGATGTTTAGGAAAAATATAAAAAAAGATATGCGAGAAAAAAAAGATATATACACGGGACAAGACGAGAACAAAGACATCTGAGTGCCAAGCCATCTTGGAATATATTAATCCCACAGCACTGAGTGTTGACTAAACACCAGCCTGAAGGAAGTCACAACATCAGCGGCTACAGAATCGCAGTATCACAGACACAGTTGAAGTCGGAAGTTAACATGCACTTAGGTTGGAGTCATTAAAACCCGTTTTTCAACCACTCCACAAATTTCTTGTTAACAAACTACAGCTTTGGCAAGTTGGTTAGGACATCTACTTTTTGCATGACAAGTAATTTTTCCAACAATTATTTACAGACAGATTATTTCACTGTATCACAATGCCAGTGTGTCAGAAGTTTACATACACTAAGTTGACTGTGTCTTTAAATAGTTTGGAAAAATCCAGAAAATTATGTCATGGCTTTACAAGCTGCTGATAGGCTAATTGAAATCATTTGAATAAATTGGAGGTGTACCTGTGGATGTATTTCAAGGCCTACCTTCAAACTCAGTGCCTTCTTGCTTGACATCATGGGAAAATCAAAAGAAATCAGCCAAGACCTCAGAAAAAAATTGTAGACCTTTACAAGTCTGGTTCATCCTTGGGAGCAATTTCCAAACGCCTGAAGGTACCACGTTCATCTGTACAAACAATAGTACGCAAGTAAACACCATGGGACCACGCAAACGTCATTACCGCTCAGGAAGGAGACGCTTTCTGTCTCCTAGAGATGAACGTACTTTGGTGCAAAAAGTGCAAATCAATCCCACCCAGAACAACAGCAAAGGACCTTGTGAAGATGCTGGAGGAAACAGGTACAAAAGTATCTATATCCACAGTAAAACAAGTCCTATATCGACATATCCTGAAAGCCCGCTCAGCAAGGAAGAAGCCACTGCTCCAAAACCGCCATAAAAAAGCCAGCCTACGGTTTGCAACTGCAGATGAGGACAAAGACCTCTGGCCTGATGAAACAAAAATAGAACTGTTTGGCCATAATGACCATCGCTATGTTTGGAGGAAAGGGGGGGCTTGTAAGTCGAAGAACACCTTCCCAATCGTGAAGCACGGGAACGGCAGCATCATGTTGTGGGGGTGCTTTGCTGCAGGAGGGACTGGTGCACTTCACAAAATAGATGGCATCATGAGGCGGGAAATGATGTGGATATATTGAAACTTCTTCTCAAGACATAAGTTAGGAAGTTAAAGCTTGGTCGCAAATGGGTCTTCCAAAAAAGCATACTTCCAAAGTTGTGGCAAAATGGCTTAAGGACAACAAAGTCAAGGTATTGGAGTGGCCATCACAAAGTCCTGACCTCAATCACATAGAAAATTTGTGGGCAGAACTGAAAAAGCGTGTGCGAGCAAGAAGGCCTACAAACCTGACTCAGTTACACCTGCTCTGTCAAGAGGAAAGGGCCAAAATTCACTCAACTTATTGTGGGAAGCTTGTGGAAGGCTACCCGACACGTTTGACCCAAGTTAAACAATTTAAAGTCAATGCTACCGAATACAAATTGAGTGTATGTAAACTTCTAACCAACTGGGAATGTGATGAAAGAAATAAAAGCTTAAATAAATCTTTCTACTATTATTCTGATATTTCACATTCTTAAAATAAAGTGGTGATCCTAACTGACCTAAGACAGGGAATTTTTACTAGGATTAAAATGTCAGGAATTGTGAAGAACTGAGTTTAAATGGATTTGGCTGTGTATGTAAAACTTCCAACTTCAACTGTACATAATAATTGTGTCCTCAGCAAAGTCTGGCAGCAAACTTTAACCATAACATTCAACACCGGCAGACATTTGATACTGGCAGTTAAACAGGTCAAAGATAGAACAATCAGTACTTAGTAACAGTAAATCAAATACAGGAAAATTATTAATCAAACATTTCCCATTAATGGTTTAAGTCACATTTGTGGTAGAAAAGAGGTAGAGTACAACCTACCAGCACAAGAGTGTAAGCCTTCGGCAGCTTGTCCTTGATGAGTTGGACTATGGCCATGATGCCTCCACAGATCTGTTCTGCAGTGTGACCATGATTATTGGTGCCCACCCACAGCACCACAACCTGATGAGGCAGAGACACAAACATGAACTTGGTGAGCAGTTTCATTCATACCACTTGATTTAAAAGCATGTTCAATGGTTGATACTGAAAGTGCTTGTTGACCCAGGAACAGGCTTGGGACCATGGGTCTGTGCAGCCATTAGGGTTTAAATCGAAACAATGAGGAGTGTATGATCAACCCAAATGTAACATACTAACATGTTGTCTGTGTGTATACATGCCTTTGGGCTGATGTGGCCCAACTCTCCATTGCTCAATCTCCACAAGACATGCTGTGTTGCATCACCTCCCACCCCAAAGTTGAGAGCGTGGAGAGGAGAAAACAGGTCTCGCCACACCTGACAAAGACACATCAACACCATTATGTCAACTAGCATAACATAGCAGCTAACATGTGCTTTCTTCAGCAATGACAAGACTTGTAATCAGAATATATTTCAATGTGGCAAATGATGTTAGCTTAAGTTCCAAACAACAAACGTCACCAATGTTTGCAGTCCCATTACAGCTGCCAGGATAGAGAGATTACCTCAAACTGGTACAAGAGCTGGACAAGAGAGTCTCCTACAAACAGGACATCTGGTTCCTTGTCCTTGCTGTTAGACACAAAGTGGTTATGCTGTATGCAGAGGGAGAGAGGAATGGAGATACCTAGTCAATGCATTCAACCCGAAATGTGTCTTCCACATTTAACCTAACCACTCTGAATCAGGACACGAGAGGAAATTGACCTTCCAAGACTATAACTGCTGCTGTTATTCTAAAATGGCAGATGTAATGTAATGGTGAGGCAAACAGCAGGATACACACCAAAGACATCCATCGCCCATCTCCCTGGGTGTCCACGCCAGGAGTGGGTGTGGCGGCGGGGTTGGAGTCTTCTGAGTTCATCACTTTGTCTGTCTAGTGTCAGAAAGAATCAAAGTGAAAATTATGTCTCGGTAGATTAGAGCTGATGTGTGAATCAATAAAGCAACTAACTATGGGTAGCTAGCTAGGTAACTACAGTAGAATACCGCAAAACAATTCCAAGTGAAATATGTAACCCTATTAACAAATGGGCGTACACTGGCATTATGGGACCTAATAATAATATATAACGAATAACGATGGCAGAAACGAATACTTTAGCACAAATAACCAAAACACGAGCTAGCTAGCTGACCGTTTCTGTAGCCTGGCATATTTCAAGCCAGGCTACATGAATAGTCAGCTAGCTATACAGTACTGTAGCTAGCTAATCATTCAGTTAGCATAAAGTGCTACGAACCAATGATGCATTGGCAATGTGGTGCATCAACATACCGGCGTTCAGACTTTTTCATATTAATAGATGAGATCGCTGAATAGCTAACATTTATTATTGTTTTACAATACCGTAATGGTGGTTCGGTCCGCCTGACGTTGCTGAAAGTAACATTTCAAGTAATGTACCATTGACCACTCATAGGTGAGCTACTTCAGTAAAATACCGTTTTGTTTTCAGTCTAGTAATATGTATACGCATATAAGTAGTGTGTGTATGAATACCTCCCTAAAACACGATTTTCACAGTAAATTACGGCTATCAACGTGACTGCCAAAGGGAATTATAGTTGCGGATAAAATCTAGCCTACCTCCTCATGTCTAGATTTGGACTCGCCCGGTGGTGTTCACGAGGTAAAATGCGCGCCGCCGTCGCGCAGATTTGACGTTTTTGTCATTTAGCAGAAGCTCTTATCCAGAGCAATAGAGTGCTTACATTCTCATACTTTTTTTCTGGCGGGCCGGGCGCAGTGCGCGCTAACCAAGATGGCCAGGTGCACGGTGTTTCCTCTGACACATTGGTGCGGCTGGGTTGGGTTGGAGGCGCGCATGTGTTAAGAAGCAGTGTGGCTTGGTTGGGTTGTGTTTCGGAGGAAGCGGTGCTTTCGAGTTGTAGCGATGAGACAAGATAGTAATTACTAACAATTGGATACCACGAAAAGGGGGTAAAATTTAAAATTCTTAATGTTTAAAAAAAAAAAGTTAGTGAGGGAGATCTGTCTCCAACTTCAGCAATTTTTGCAATTCGTTCCAGTAATTGGCAGCAGAGAACTGGACGAAAAGGCGACCAAAGTGGGTGTTAGCTTTGGGGATGACCAGTGCGATATATCTGCTGGAGCACGTGCTACGGGTGGGTGTTGTTATGTTGACCAGTGAGCTCAGATAAGGCGGAGCTTTACCTAGCAAAGACTTATAGATGACCTGGAGCCAGTGGGTCTGGCGATGAATATGTAGCGAGGGCCAACCGACGAGAGCATACATGTTGCAGTGGTGGGTGGTATAAGGGGATTTGGTTACAAAGCTACTCTGATAGACTGCATCCAGTTTGCTGAGTAGGTGACGCAACATAGAATGCCTTTTGGAGATTGAGATTGAGCAATGGAGATGTATGTATACACACAGACAACACGTTAGTACATTACATTAGAGTTGATCATACACTACTCCTTGTTCAGATTTAAACTCTAATGGCTGCACAGACCCATGGTCCCAAGCATTTTCCTGGGCCAAAAAGCACTTTCAGTATCTATCATTGAACATGCTTTTAAATTAAGTGGTATGAATGAAACTGCCCACCAAGTTGATGTTTGTGTCTCTGCCTCATCAGGTTGTGGTGCTGTGGGTGGGCACCAATAATCATGGTCACACTGCAGAGCAGATCTGTGGAGGCATCATGGCCATAGTCCAACTCATCAAAGACAAGCTGACTTACATTTACATTTAAGTCATTTAGCAGACGCTCTTATCCAGAGCGACTTACAAATTGGTGCGTTCACCTTAAGACATCCAGTGGAACAGCCACTTTACAATAGTGCATCTAAATCTTTTAAGGGGGGTGAGAAGGATTACTTTATCCTATCCTACTTACTTTACTATTCCGACTTGCAGAGGACACACTGATAAATATCTCTGACACTGTGATTCTGTAGCCGCTGATGTTGTGAATTCCTACAAGCCTCTCGGGCTGGTGTTTACTCAACACTCGTTGCTGTGGGATTAATATATAAGTGCTTTTCTCAGAGAAGCTTGTTAGACATTCCTCTTGGCTTCTGTTCTGGAGATATTCTCTGTGAATTCTTGTAATAAACTGAAATTATTTAGATTAATATGATTGACTGCTCTCCCTGTTGTTCACCTCGAAAATCCCCTTTACAACCATTAACCTTTTTGATAACACAAACTTAAATTATGAACTGCATACTTTATGGACTCAATTATCATTGCTAACCACAGCAACGAGTGGGCTGGAAGAAAAGCCTGCACTAAAGGCTTTCTAGAACCAGGGTTGGTAACCACTGCACTACTCCATTCTATTGGACCATAATGTATGGGGCGGCAGGTACCCTAGTGGTTAGAGCGTTGCACTAGTAACTGAAAGGTTGCTGAATCAAATCGCCGAGCTGATAAGGTAAAAATCTATCGTTCTAACCCTGAACAAGGCAGTTAATCCACTGTTCCTAGGCCGTCATTGTAAATAAGCATTTCTTTACTGACTTGCCTAGTTAAAAAATGTAGAAGACCGCTAAGAGTAGAGGACCGCTAAGAGTAGAGGACCGCTAAGCACTAATATGATCAAACATCTGTGTTGCTAGTCAGATTTGACTGCTTATCAGCAACTGATTTGATTGAGCTGCTTTGAGAGATTATCATTCTCTTTAGTTTCATGCTGTATGGTGGATGTGATGAATAATATGCCAGGATCTCTCTCCTCTGGCTGATAGATACATTATAAGAGCTTCCCCACAGAAAGGTTAGGAGAATCTGAAAAGCTACCATACTAAAGGTTTGTTTTGTTTCCTCTGTCAAATTACCACATTTCCTGTCTTTTTCTCTGCACTTTGAAAACATATACAGTCCTAGTGATCTGATTGGTTACTAATAATATAATTTAAAGTCCCTTTAATGGTGTCATATGTGTTTAGACACAGACCATTTATGTTGACGATAAAACAAGGCGTTGTTTGGCTCCACTGTTAAAGCATTTACTTGTTTCCAGTATCTGTTTACCACCGTTGCTTGTTGTTACATGTGAAGATTCCCTGAATATGTCGTATTTTGGCTGTACCAAAATATGCATAGTAGGGCAGAGACTGGTCGGTGTTTGACTTGGATGATACTGTATGACGCTGTAGTCAGTGTGTATGCATGTGTTGTAGCTAGCTTATTATTTTCTTGCACTCTTTATTCAAAGGCAGTCACCCCACGAGACCCAAGACTCCTTTTAAAAGGCAGCTTTGACTGTTTGTATATACTGCTTATGACGATGGTTAACAACACAATCTTGGATTGTGGAAAATAGGAATGTGTGATGTCAAAATGCTATGCATTAAAAACCAATGAAACCTTAAGCTTATGGACATTGCTTCTTTGTTTGCAACTTCCAACCACTGAAGTGTGTCTGCATGATGGCTCTGCAAATACTTTTTTTTAACCAAGATAATAAAATAATTGACCTTTAGCTGTAGCTTGTCAAAACATCTAGTGTGTGTTCCAGTGTGTGTGTGTGTGTGTGTGTGATTGATTAATGTACTCTAACTAATGGGTGCAGCAAGAGTACACATGGAACACAACAATGGAGCGATGTGTTGGATTGCGATGACCAAACAGTTTTATACGTGCATGTGATGTTGTGAGCACATCCAAGATACCGTGTACCTGTATGAATTGAGTTATGTCTGAGCAGAGAACCACAAGAGAGCTGTCTAGTGACAAACAGTACCGTGATGAGATGTTGGACTCACTAATTCGTTTGGTTATTTGGATTTGTCAGTTGTCATGAAGTATTTGTTTATCAGTTCCACCTAACAGCTTCAAACATGCCTGAAGTGTAAATATCTGTTTTTAAGTCGGTCTTGAGGTTTTGTCGATGTGGGTGTGAATGATCCAGCCAATCCAGCGTAGTGGTGTGGAGCCCAATTTCATGACTGATTAATGGAATCCAGCAAGTACCAAACCGTTATGCTGTGTAAGAAAGTGTATTTCCTGTAATTGTCAATGTAAGATTTGACTGCAAATAGAACTTCTCTAACCCTTTCACACAAAGTCATTTTAGTTTGCTCGAATCGCTTGAATGATGATCTGGGCAGCATATTTGTCACGACCATGTGGAGAGACAGACCAAAGCGCAACGTGATATCGGTTCAACATCTTTTTTTATTATAGGAGAACCGAAAAAAAGAAAAAAAAAGAACACACGACACGTGACACTCATGCAGTGCTCACAGGGAACTACACAAAAACAAGATCCCACAAAACACAGTGGGGAAATGGCTGCCTAAATATTGGGAACCATACCAGGCCAAGATAGAAATAAACACTAGATCACCCACCCTAGTCACACCCCGACCTAACCAAAATAGAGAATAAAAAGGCTCTCTATGGTGAGGGTGTGACAATATTGATCTATCAGATCAATGACGCTTTATTTTCCTCATTATTTTGCTAGAGGAACATTTGATCATTGTCTTAATGTTTGCCAAGGAGACACAATCACAGTGTCTAGCTGAATGTTTCAAGCGGCCTTCAAGTCTTCAGGTAAACATTCTATTTAATGAACGTTATTTGTTAGTTTGCTCTCAAAGAAGGTATATTTATTGAACATAATGCAGAAGAGTGTTTTGCCATAGTGTCTATCACAGATCAGTATCATAAAGGGCCCTCATCTACCTGTCAGGCTGACTTCACTCATCAGTAACACTATGAGGTGTTGTTTTGGCAAATGTCCACTCTTTCCAAAACTCTTGGTG
The DNA here is from genome assembly GCF_034236695.1 of Oncorhynchus nerka. NCBI lineage: Eukaryota > Metazoa > Chordata > Actinopteri > Salmoniformes > Salmonidae > Oncorhynchus > Oncorhynchus nerka. Next base: position 28,469,836 of record NC_088409.1, on the reverse strand, counting down.
TATATAACACAAAAAGCCACAAGGCAGGTGTTGGTTTAGAAAGGGGGACAAGTCTCATACAACATGGCCCATTTAATCTCAGACTGAGACACACATCCATATGAAGGGGTGAAGTAACTGCAGAGTTTAGTTGTTCATTCAGCAGAAGCTGCAGAGGTTATATTGCACATTCACAAGGATGGTGTGGCCAATGAGATTAAAGATGCTAATGCTGTTCTGTGTATTGGCATTCACTGGGCAAGGTAAAGTATTGAACATTCTGTTTCATTTAATGAAGGGAGCACTAAAATAACACATCCTACATCTGAATGAATGAAATATTCTTATTAAATACTTTTTTCTTTACATAGTTGAATGTACTGACAACAAAATCACTCAAAAATTATCAATATCTCACCTTTCCTTCCAGTTCTCTGCTGCCAGTGACTGGAACGAATTGCAAAAATTGCTGAAGTTGGAGACTTTTATTTCCCTTTATTTCCCTTTATTTCCCTCACCAACTTTAAACATCAACTATCGGAGCAGCTAACCAATCACTGCAGCTGTACATAGTCCATCTGTACATAGCCCACCCAATCTACCTACCTCATCCCATACTGTTTTTATTTTATTTACTTTTCTGCTCTTTTGCATACCAGTATCTCTACTTGCACATCATCATCTGCTCATTTATCACTCCAGTGTTAATCTGCTAAATTGTAACTATTCGCTCCTATGGCCTATTTATTGCCTACCACCTCATGCCTTTTGCACAGACTGCATATATACTTTCTTTTATCTACTGTGTCATTGACATGTTTGTGTTATTGGCTTGTTTATTGTTCACACTGCTTTGCTTTATCTAGTCCAGGTCGCAGTTGCAAATGAGAACTTGTTCTCAACTAGCCTACCTGGTTAAATAAAGGTAAAATATAAAACAGATCTGAATAAGGGTACCAAAAAATATCTCTGCAGCATTGAAGGTCCCCAAGAACACAGAGGCCTCCATCATTCTTAAATTGAAGAAGTTTGAAACCACCAAGACTGTTCCAAGAGCTGGCCGCCCAGCCAAACTAAGCAATCGGGTGGAGAAGGGCCATGGTCAGGGAAGTGACCAAGAACACGATGGTCACTCTGACAGAGCTCCAGAGTTCCTCTGAGGAGATAGGAGAACCTTCCAGAAGGACAACCATCTCTGCAGCACTCCACCAATCAGGCCTTTATGGTAGAGTGGCTGGACGGATGCCACTCCCCCGTAAAAGGAACATGACAGCCTGCTAGGAGTTAGCCAAAAGGCACCTAAAGAACTCTCAGACCATGAGAAACAAGGTTATCTGCTGTGATGAAACCAAGATTTAATTATTTGGCCTGATTGCCAAGTGTCACATCTGGAGGAAATCTGACACAATCCCTACAGTGAAGTATGGTGGTGGTAGCATCATGCTTTGCGGATGTTTTTCAGCAGCAGGGACTGGAAGAATAGTCAGGATCAAGGGAAAGATGAACGGAGAAAGGTACAGAGAGATCCTTGATGAATACCTGTCCCAGAGTGCTCAGGACCTTAGATTGGGGTGAAGGTTTACCTTTCAACAGGACAATGACCCTCCACACAGCTAAGATAATGCTGAAGTGGCTTCGGGACAAGTTTCTGAATGTCCTCGAGTGGCCCAGCCAGAGCCTGGACTTGAACCCGATCGAACATCTCTGGAGACCTGAAAATAGCTGTGCAGGGACGCTCCCCATCCAACCTGACAGCGCTTGAGAGGATCTGCAAAGAAGAATGGGAGAATCTCCCCAAATACAGGTTTGCCAAGCTTGTAGTGTCATACCCATGAAGACTCGAGGCTGTAATCGCTGCCAAAGGTGCTTCAACAAATTACTGAGTAAAGGGTCTGAATGATATGTCAGTTTTTATTTCTAATACATTTGCAAAAAAAATGTTTTTTTAATGGATTTGTCATTGTGGGGTATTTTGTGTAGATTGATGAGGGAATTTAATAAATATATATATTTTAGAATAAGGCTGTAATGTAATAAAATGTGGAAAAGGTCAAGGGGTCTGAATACTGTCCTAGTGCACTATACATATCCATTCTGATCAACCTCTCTCTCTCATCCTCTCTACCAAGGGATTCCTGAAACTGATGTACAACGTTCAGGTGTCAGTGCCACTACAGTGTAGGACCCAGGGAGAGTTGGAGACCAGATCAACCCCCCCAGACACCATGACAGACTGTGTGACTGTAAAGGTGAGTGATTAGGAACTCAGTGCTATTTGTCCAGTAAGTGGATACAATCCTAGCCTGCTTGTCAGTCTGTTTCTGACAGCCCATGATAGTAATGTTTTTGGATGTCAAATAGTTGGCAGAAACTGAATGGCACTCAAACTAATACAGCAGTTTACTTTGTGACCTTTAATAACTACTTTATAAACATTGTAACAATGTTTTGTAATCTCATATTGCTTGCTCAAGATCCATTACTTTTTTTGAAAATAAAAATGTATTATATATTTATACTCTTTTGTAATACATTTTTTTTATGTGTATGTGGAGTGATTTCAAATGTATTATTTTAGCATTTTATCATTAGATTTCATATTTTATTTTGCGTGTATTGTGTCACTCCAAGTCCCTCTGTTGCTACTTCATTAAATCCACATTTCTTTACAGCGATTTTGCCGATAAAGAAATCACCCAAGATTGCACCATTCAGTAGGACAGGTGTGAGAAGACAACACTTTATTTAAGCCAATAATTAATGAAGAGGAAATATAAACATAAGACAACAGCACAAGCCTGCTTCTCCTCCGAGAATTTACAAGCTTATGCAAAAACAAGGCATATTTTACATAAACACCAGTTAACTGTACTATCAATTGAAATGTTTTACCTTTAAGGTATTTACAAGTTAATTAAACCTGAATTTGTACTTAAATAACAAAGTTTACATACATGATCAAATACAGAACACAGAAAGGGACTCAGTGAATGGACTCCAGGGCAACAGTCACAGTCACAAGGGCAGTGAATATCTAAGAACATTTAATTACAATCAGAAATAGGCAGCACAACTGAGCAGCGAATCTTTGCGCCTTCAATTAACTTGTTGAAGACCAGTTTTCAAGACTTTAGTTTTAAAAAAGAAAATATCAGTTTATAGAGATGATTGACATAAAACACATTGTAGAGGTGGGTTCTATTCTAAGGGGATAGGCCCCTCTCATCTGACCTCTTGTTGACTCTCCTCACATTCTAAAAGCATTGGAAAAGAGCTAAGGAGCTAAGCACGCTAAACCCAGCCCTATGGTGGTGAGATGAGGCAATTACAATATTGACAATACTACTTATTTCTATCCAGCCCTTTTCCAGATCAGCAAGGGATAGTCAGTGAGGGTAGAGGGAAGGGAGTGATTGGCTCCCAGCCAGCAGACAGACATGCAGTGTGCTTACTGTGGTGGTCTCAGTGGTTGATCAGAGGCAGAGAGAGAGGGCTAGCAGGGCCGTCAGCATCAGACCAACTCTGGACTGGAATGGAGGGGCAGGTGAGTGGCCTGAGAGAGAAAGAAGAATAGGAGAGGAGGGGAGGCAGGGGAGAACAAATAGAATAAGTGAGTGAGGACATTCAAAAATATCTTCTTGATTCCTGCCTGTACCTCCCAGTTCAGACAATGTCTGTATTGCATTTCCATAATGCATGAAAATGATCCTTGCATAAACACCTACGCAAACTAGAACCAAATTAAATTCAACATAATAAAAACAACTTTGTGACATTTAATTACTCATTATATCCCACCTAGGTCGTACTACAACAACGCACCCACTTACCAGTGACATCCAGACTAATGGTCTTGGACATTGAGATGTTAGTTAGAGAGTTATTGGCCACACAGGTGTAAATCCCTGCATTTTTCAAGGAGACGCCTACGGCCATCAAAGGACCAGTCGCGGGCAGTGATTGGTTGTTGTAATTTTGTGTGCCCTATGGGTGTAACAGTGTAACTTTAGACCGTCCCCTCGCCCATACCCGGGCGCGAACCAGGGACCCTCTGCACACATCAACAACAGTCACCCTCGAAGTATCGTTACCCATCGCTTTACAAAAGCCGTGGCCCTTGCAGAGCAAGGGGAACCACTACTTCAAGGTCTCAGAGCAAGTGACATCACCGATTGAAACGCTATTTAGCGCGCACCACCGCTGACTAGCTAGCCGTTTCACATCCGTTACATGGGCAAAAAAAAGAGTTTGCCATAGGCAACGTTGTTGCCAGTGATTTTTATTTATTTTATTTTACCTTTATTTAACCAGGTAGGCAAGTTGAGAACGAGTTCTCATTTACAATTGCGACCTGGCCAAGATAAAGCAAAGCAGTTCGACAGATACAACGACACAGAGTTACACATGGAGTAAAACAAACATACAGTCAATAATACAGTATAAACAAGTCTATATACAATGTGAGCAAATGAGGTGAGAAGGGAGGTAAAGGCAAAAAAGGCCATGGTGGCAAAGTAAATACAATATAGCAAGTAAAACACTGGAATGGTAGTTTTGCAATGGAAGAATGTGCAAAGTAGAAATAAAAATAATGGGGTGCAAAGGAGCAAAATAAATAAATTAATTAAATACAGTTGGGAAATAGGTAGTTGTTTGGGCTAAATTATAGGTGGGCTATGTACAGGTGCAGTAATCTGTGAGCTGCTCTGACAGTTGGTGCTTAAAGCTAGTGAGGGAGATAAGTGTTTCCAGTATCAGAGATTTTTGTAGTTTGTTCCAGTCATTGGCAGTAGAGAACTGGAAGGAGAGGCGGCCAAAGAAAGAATTGGTTTTGGGGGTGACTAGAGAGATATACCTGCTGGAGCGTGTGCTACAAGTGGGAGATGCTATGGTGACCAGCGAGCTGAGATAAGGGGGGACTTTACCTAGCAGGGTCTTGTAGATGACATGGAGCCAGTGGGTTTGGCGACGAGTATGAAGCGAGGGCCAGCCAACGAGAGCGTACAGGTCGCAATGGTGGGTAGTATATGGGGCTTTGGTGACAAAACGGATTGCACTGTGATAGACTGCATCCAATTTGTTGAGTAGGGTATTGGAGGCTATTTTGTAAATGACATCGCCAAAGTCGAGGATTGGTAGGATGGTCAATTTTACAAGGGTATGTTTGGCAGCATGAGTGAAGGATGCTTTGTTGCGAAATAGGAAGCAAATTCTAGATTTACAGTGCCTTGCGAAAGTATTCGGCCCCCTTGAACTTTGCGACCTTTTGCCACATTTCAGGCTTCAAACATAAAGATATAAAACTGTATTTTTTTGTGAAGAATCAACAACAAGTGGGACACAATCATGAAGTGGAACGACATTTATTGGATATTTCAAACTTTTTTAACAAATCAAAAACTGAAAAATTGGGCGTGCAAAATTATTCAGCCCCTTTACTTTCAGTGCAGCAAATCTCTCAGTGAGGATCTCTGAATGATCCAATGTTGACCTAAATGACTAATGATGATAAATACAATCCACCTGTGTGTAATCAAGTCTCCGTATAAATGCACCTGCACTGTGATAGTCTCAGAGGTCCGTTAAAAGCGCAGAGAGCATCATGAAGAACAAGGAACACACCAGGCAGGTCCGGGATACTGTTGTGAAGAAGTTTAAAGCCGGATTTGGATACAAAAAGATTTCCCAAGCTTTAAACATCTCAAGGAGCACTGTGCAAGCGATAATATTGAAATGGAAGGAGTATCAGACCACTGCAAATCTACCAAGACCTGGCCGTCCCTCTAAACTTTCAGCTCATACAAGGAGAAGACTGATCAGAGATGCAGCCAAGAGGCCCATGATCACTCTGGATGAACTGCAGAGATCTACAGCTGAGGTGGGAGACTCTGTCCATAGGACAACAATCAGTCGTATATTGCACAAATCTGGCCTTTATGGAAGAGTGGCAAGAAGAAAGCCATTTCTTAAAGATATCCATAAAAAGTGTTGTTTAAAGTTTGCCACAAGCCACCTGGGAGACACACCAAACATGTGGAAGAAGGTGCTCTGGTCAGATGAAACCAAAATTGAACTTTTTGGCAACAATGCAAAACGTTATGTTTGGCGTAAAAGCAACACAGCTCATCACCCTGAACACACCATCCCCACTGTCAAACATGGTGGTGGCAGCATCATGGTTTGGGCCTGCTTTTCTTCAGCAGGGACAGGGAATATGGTTAAAATTGATGGGAAGATGGATGGAGCCATATACAGGACCATTCTGGAAGAAAACCTGATGGAGTCTGCAAAAGACCTGAGACTGGGACAGAGATTTGTCTTCCAACAAGACAATGATCCAAAACATAAAGCAAAATCTACAATGGAATGGTTCAAAAATAAACATATCCAGGTGTTAGAATGGCCAAGTCAAAGTCCAGACCTGAATCCAATCGAGAATCTGTGGAAAGAACTGAAAACTGCTGTTCACAAATGCTCTCCATCCAACCTCACTGAGCTCGAGCTGTTTTGCAAGGAGGAATGGGAAAACATTTCAGTCTCTCGATGTGCAAAACTGATAGAGACATACCCCAAGCGACTTACAGCTGTAATCGCAGCAAAAGGTGGCACTACAAAGTATTAACGTAAGGGGGCTGAATAATATTGCACGCCCAATTTTTCAGTTTTTGATTTGTTAAAAAACTTTGAAATATCCAATAAATGTCGTTCCACTTCATGATTGTGTCCCACTTGTTGTTGATTCTTCACAGAAAAATACAGTTTTATATCTTTATGTTTGAAGCCTGAAATGTGGCAAAAGGTCGCAAAGTTCAAGGGGGCCAAATACTTTCGCAAGGCACTGTAACTTTGGATTGGAGATGTTTGATATGGGTCTAGAAGGAGCGTTTACAGTCTAACCAGACACCTAAGTATTTGTAGTTGTCCACGTATTCTAAGTCAGAGCCATCCAGTAGTGATGTTGGACAGGCGGGTAGGTGCAGGTAGCGATCGGTTGAAGAGCATGCATTTAGTTTTACTTGTATTTAAGAGCAATTGGAGGCCACGGAAGGAGAGTTGTATGGCATTGAAGCTTGCCTGGAGGGTTGTTAACACAGTGTCCAAAGAAGGGCCGGAAGTATACAAAATGGTGTCGTCTGCGTAGAGGTGGATCAGAGACTCACCAGCAGCAAGAGCGACCTCATTGATGTATACAGAGAAGAGAGTCAGTCCAAGAATTGAACCCTGTGGCACCCCCATAGAGACTGCCAGAGGTCCGGACAGCAGACCCTCCGATTTGACACACTGAACTCTATCAGAGAAGTAGTTGGTGAACCAGGCGAGGCAATCATTTGAGAAACCAAGGCTGTCGAGTCTGCCGATGAGGATGTGGTGATTGACAGAGTCGAAAGCCTTGGCCAGATCAATGAATACGTCTGCACAGTAATGTTTCTTATCGATGGCGGTTAAGATATCGTTTAGGACCTTGAGCGTGGCTGAGGTGCACCCATGACCAGCTCTGAAACCAGATTGCATAGCAGAGAAGGTATGGTGAGATTCGAAATGGTCGGTAATCTGTTTGTTGACTTGGCTTTCGAAGACCTTAGAAAGGCATAGTAGGATAGATATAGGTCTGTAGCAGTTTGGGTCAAGAGTGTCCCCCCCTTTGAAGAGGGGGATGACCGCAGCTGCTTTCCAATCTTTGGGAATCTCAGACGACACGAAAGAGAGGTTGAACAGGCTAGTAATAGGGGTGGCAACAATTTCGGCAGATCATTTTAGATAGAAAGGGTCCAGATTGTCTAGCCCGGCTGATTTGTAGGGGTCCAGATTTTGCAGCTCTTTCAGAACATCAGCTGAATGGATTTGGGAGAAGGAGAAATGGGGAAGGCTTGGGCGAGTTGCTGTTGGGGGTGCAGTGCTGTTGACCGGGGTAGGAGTAGCCGGGTGGAAAGCATGGCCAGCCGTAGAAAAATGCTTATTGAAATTCTCAATTATGGTGGATTTATCAGTGGTGACAGTGTTTCCTATCTTCAGTGCAGTGGGCAGCTCCATTATTCTCCATGGACTTTACAGTGTCCCAGAACTTTTTTGAGTTAGTGTTGCAGGAAGCAAATTTCTGCTTGAAAAAGCTAGCCTTGGCTTTTCTAACTGCCTGTGTATAACGGTTTCTAGCTTCCCTGAACAGCTGCATATCACGGGGGCTGTTCGATGCTAATGCAGAACGCCATAGGATGTTTTTGTGTTGGTTAGTCAGGTCTGGGGAGAATCAAGGGCTATATCTGTTCCTGGTTCTACATTTCTTGAATGGGGCATGTTTATTTAAGATGGTTAGGAAGGCATTTAAAAAAAATATCCAGGCATCCTCTACTGACGGGATGAGATCAATATCCTTCCAGGACACCCCGGCCAGGTCGAATAGAAAGGCCTGCTCGCTGAAGTGTTTCAGGGAGCGTTTTACAGTGATGAGTGGGGGTCGTTTGACCGCTGACCCATTACGGATGCAGGCAATGAGGCAGTGATCACTGAGATCTTGGTTGAAGACAGCAGAGGTGTATTTAGAGGGGAAGTTGGTTAGGATGATATCTATGAGGGTGCCCGTGTTTAAGGCTTTGTGGAGGTACCTGGTAGGTTCATTGATAATTTGTGTGAGATTGAGGGCATCAAGTTTAGATTGTAGGATGGCTGGGGTGTTAAGCATGTTCCAGTTTAGGTCGCCTAGCAGCACGAGCTCTGAAAATAGATGGGGGGCAATCAGTTCACATATGGTGTCCAGAGCACAGCTGGGGGCAGAGGGTGGTCTATAGCAGGGGGCAACGGTGAGAGACTTGTTTTTAGAGAGGTGGATTTTTAAAAGTAGAAGTTCAAATTGTTTGGGTACAGACCTGGATACTAGGACAGAACTCTGCAGGCTATCTTTGCAGTAGATTGCAACACCGCCCCCTTTGGCAGTTCTATCTTGTCTGAAAATGTTGTAGTTTGGAATTAACATTTCTGAATTTTTGGTGGTCTTCCTAAGCCAGGATTCAGACACAGCTAGAACATCCGGGTTGGCAGAGTGTGCTAAAGCAGTGAATAGAACAAACTTAGGGAGGAGGCTTCTAATGTTAACATGCATGAAACCAAGGCTATTACGGTTACAGAAGTCGTCAAAAGAGAGCGCCTGGGGAATAGGAGTGGAGCTAGGCACTACAGGGCCTGGATTCACCTCTACATCGCCAGAGGAACATAGGAGGAGTAGAATAAGGGTGCGGCTAAAAGCAATAAGAATTGGTCGTCTAGAACGTCTGGAACAGAGAGTAAAAGGAGGTTTCTGGGGGCGATAAAATACCATCAAGGTATAATGTACAGACAAAGGTATGGTAGGATGTGAATACAGTGGAGGTAAACCTAGGTATTGAGTGATGAAGAGAGAGATATTGTCTCTAGAAACATCATTGAAACCAGGAGATGTCATTGCATGTGTGGGTGGTGTAACTAATAGGTTGGATAAGGTATAGTGAGCAGGACTAGAGGCTCTACAGTGAAATAAGCCAATAAACATTACCAGAACAGCAATGGACAAGACATATTGACATTAAGGAGAGGCATGCTTAGTCGAGTGATCAAAAGGGTCCAGTGAGTGGAGAGGTTGGTTGGGGGTCACGGCGATTTAGACAGCTAGCCAGGCCATCGGTAGCAAGCTAGCATAGGATGGAGGTCTGTTTGTTAGCCACCTCTTGCGTTCCGTCAGTAGATTGGTGGGGTTCCGTGTGGTAGAGGGGATTAATCCAAATCACACAACAACAACAAAAATAAAAACAATAGATATAGTTATAGAGGCCCAAGAAGAAAACATAATAATAATAATAAAAATAAATAAATTGTCCGATTGTCTATTCCGATAGCAGCCGGTAAGACAGCTAACGGTTAGCAGGCCGCAGATGGGCGTTCAGGTAACGCCGCGACGGAGGAGCCAGCCGGATCTCCTTCGGGTAGATAACGTCGGCAGTCCAGTTGTGAAGGCCCGGTGGGGCTCCGCGTAGGCAGTAAAACGGGTCCGGATAGGTGACTGCAGCCCAGGAGTGATTGATGGAACTCAGGAGTGATTGACGGAGCTGGCTAGCTCCGGAATAATTGATGTTTGCTCCGGAATCGACGAAAGCCGATAGTCACACGGATAGCAGCTAGCTAGCTGTGAGATCCGGGTATGAATGTCCAGAGAGCAGTTGAAATCCAGGGACATGGAGAGAAAACTTGGTCCGGTATGTTCCGTTCCGAGCCGCGCTGCGCCGTACAAAACTGGCGATAGATTTTCGAGCTAAAGGATAGCTGATGACCACAAACCGTAGTTAGCTGAATACTAACGATTTGCCAGTAAAGAAGCTAGCTTCTGAACTAGCTTCTGATTAGCTTCTGGATTAGCTTCTGGGCTAGCTTCTGGCTAGCTCCTGGCTAGCTTCTGGCTAGTTTCTGGCAAGCTTCTTGGAGTTTCTGGCTAGCTTCTTGGAGTTTCTGGCTAGCTTCTTGGAGGATTACAGATTTGAGGTAAATAATACTTTTTTATAAATATAAATTGGTGAGGCGGGTTGCAGGAGAGTGTTTTGAAGATGAGTTGATGGAAAATAAAAATAAAATGTACGTGAAAAAAAGTTGTAAATATATATATATACAGGACACGACAAGACGAGGACAAAAGACGTCTGAACTGCTATGCCATCTTGGTTGGTCAAATGTCTGGTGAGCACCTGCCTTACAACAGGCCTACAAGCCCTCAGTCCAGACTCTCTCAGCTTATTGCGGACAGTCTGAGCACTGATGGAGGGATTGTGCGTTCCTGGTGTAACTCGGGCAGTTGTTGTTGCCATCCTGTACCTGTCCTCCAGGTGTGATGCTCAGATGTACCGATCCTGTGCAGGTGTTGTTACACGTGGTCTACCACTGCAAGGACGATCAGCTGTCCGTCCTGTCTCCCTGTAGCTCTGTCATAGGTGTCTCACAGTACGGACATCGCAATTTATGGTTCCCCTTGCTCTGCAAGGGCCGCGGCTTTTGTGGAGCGATGGGTAATGATGCTTCGTGGGTGACTGTTGTTAATGTGTGCTGAGGGTCCCTGGTTCGAGCCCGGGTATGGGCGAGGGGACGGTCTAAAGTTATACTGTTACATTGATGCTGTTGACCCGGATCACTGGTTGCTGCGGAAAAGGAGGAGGTCAAAAGGGGGGTGAGTGTAACGGATGTGAAACAGCTAGCTTAGTTAGCGGTGGTGCGCGCTAAATAGCGTTTCAATCGGTGACGTCACTTGCTCTGAGACCTTGAAGTAGTAGTTCCCCTTGCTCTGCAAGGGCCGTGGCTTTTATGGAGGGATGGGTAACGATGCTTCATGGGTGACTGTTGTTGATGTGTGCAGAGGGTCCCTGGTTCGCGCCAGGGTATGGGCGAGGGGACGGTCTAAAGTTATACTGTTACATATATATATATAAATAGAGTGTGCGACTATTTCTTTTTATAGCTTACAGTTTATTCGCAGTTAGTCAGCACCTCTACACACAATACTTTTCTCTGGTGTGCAACATGGGCCAGCATTCCTGTGGAATGCTTTCGACACCTTGTAGACACCAAGCACCGACGAATTGAGGATGTTATGAGGGAAGGTCAATGTTAGGAAGGTGTTCCTAATATTTGGTGCACTCAGTGTATATTGAGATATTTGTATTATTATCAGAAAGTAAATTAATACAACAAAGCAAAGAATCTGTAGTTTGATTTACCAACGACAGTGAGCATCTTTGAAGCAGTGCTGTTTATGCCAGTAACGTTGTTGAAGGCCACACAGGTGTACTCCCCCTGACTGGCTAAGGTGAGTGGGCCAGTATCATACTCTGAGGCAGTTGCCACCTGGAAGCCATTGAAGAACCAGCTGAACTGGCTAAGAGGCTGAGAGGAGGCTGAGCAGTTGAAGGTCACACCGTGTCCTGTTCCTCCTAATGCTGGTCCTGTTATTATTGGCATCTCCGGTCCATCTATGATTCAAAAGACAATCAGTTAGACCAGGGGTGTCAAACTCCTTCCATGGAGTTCCAAGTGTCTGCTGGTTTTTGATTTTTCCATTCTAATAAGACCTAGACAGCCAGATTAGGGGAATTCCTAAATAATAAAAGGCATTTATACATCAAGCAAGTTCGAAGGGAGGATCAAAAAACATGAAGACACTCAACCTTCTGTGGAATGAGTTTGACACATTTGAATTAAAAACCAACACATGTTTCCCCTTGATTTTAAGTAGCAATTACTGACTCACCAACGACAGTGAGCATCTTGGAGACAGTGCTGTTTCTGCAAGTGATGTTGTTGAAGGCCACACAGGTGTATTCCCCATGACTGGCTAAAGTCAGTGGGCCAGTATCATACTTTGAGCCAGTTGCCACCTGGGAGCCATTGAAGAACCAGCTGAACTGGCTGAGAGGCTGAGAGGAAGCTGAGCAGTTGAAGGTCACGCTGTGTCCTGTTTCTCCTAATGCTGGTCCTGTTATTATTGGCATCTCCGGTCCATCTATGATTCAAAAGACAATCAGTTAGACCAGGGGTGTCAAACTCCTTCCATGGAGTTCCTAGTGTCTGCTGGTTTTTGTTTTTTCCATTCAAATAAGACCTAGGTAGCCATGTTTGGGGATTTCCTTACTAATAAAGTATGTTATTACATCAAGAATCAAGATCAAGGGAGGATTGAAAAACCAGCTGACACTCAGCCTTCTGTGGAATGAGTTTGACACATTTGAATTAAAAACCAACATTTGTAATTTGCCAAAAGGTCAAACGTCATCAACATATGTCAGATGAGAGGTGGGATACAAACCATCACGTTGGCTTTACTACAATATTAATAAATGAAGTTCTCAAAGATTCCACCTCAGGCCATGGGGTCAAAGTTGAACTTGTTAATGCCTACTCACAGTTGACAATCAGTTTGTAGTATGGGCTGGTCATGTTGCTGAAGGGGTTGGAGGCAGAACACTGATAGTCTCCATTGTCAGAATGCTGGACAGAGTTGAATGTCAGTGTATTGTTGTTCATAGAGAAGTCTGTTCTGTTGTCAGCATACAGAGGCCAGCCGTTCCTCATCCACTGAATGGAGTAAACCGTTCCAGCGGTGCCACAGGTCAGAGAGAATCTCTCGTTCAGTATTGGCTGGGCTCCAACGACTTTCACAATGGTCATGGTCACAGGTGCTGTGGAAGCATATCAAAGGGTTTTTCAGCACTTTTATCTCAACTTCCATCTTATTATACTGTAGGTTCAACAGCACGTATGTTGACTCTAAAACCAAACAAACACAAAGTAAAGACATGTTTCCCCCTTGATTTTAAGTAGCAATTACTGACTCACCAACGACAGTGAGCATCTTGGAGACAGTGCTGTTTCTGACAGTGATGTTGTTGAAGGCCACACAGTTGTACTCTCCATGACAGGCTAAGGTCAGTGGGCCCATCTCATACTCTGAGCCGGTCGCCACCTGGGAGCCATTGAAGAACCAGCTGAACTGGCTGGGAGGCTGAGAGGAAGCTGAGCACTTGAAGGTCACGATGTGTCCTGTCATTGCTATATCCGGACTAGTTATAGCAGGTCTCTCTGGTCCAACTATTAATAAACACAAGACAGTATGATTAATCTTATGGTTTGACTTTTTTGACAATGATTAGTGAGTAAGTAGCCTTCCACAATCTTTGTCTTTTGCAAGTTAGAACAGCTCATGGGAGCAGCAACCTATCTCCTGTTCTGTTGCGTGTTGCGGCTTTGATGTATAAGCACATTCCCTGGACTGGACACTAGTCTATCATAGGCCCTTACTCCCCAATCTATCTCCATAATGCTGCTTGCCAAGTAAAGACACATTGGGTCACATTTTTACAGTCGTTGGTATGACTCATCTAGGGATCAAACTCCCAACCTTATACAATAATCTCAGTATGGAAACTCTAACTACAAGGCCACTGAATTGGTTTTATCAGATAAAGATTACAAGCTCCTGTAATACTCACAGTTCACCACATGATTGTATGCTATGCTGGTCAGGTTGCTAACAGCATTAAAGGCCTCACAGAGATATTCTCCATTGTCAGAAAATTGGATTGGGTTGATAACCATTGTGTTGTTGTCCGTAGAGAAGAATGTTCTGTTATTTAGGGAGATGAGCTGGCCGTTCATCAGCCATATAATGTAGTTTACAGGTCCAGTCACCTCACACCGCAGAGTGAACGACTGATCCAGTATCGGTGGCTTCCCATCACGGTTCAACGAAACCGCTGATATCGGCTCTATGGTAAAAGAAGAGGAGGAGTCATTTGTCATACTGTACTCCACTTGATTGGTGGTAAAAAAAAAAACATTACACAGTGGGGCAAAAAAGTATTTAGTCAGCCACCAATTGTACCCATCAATAATCAAATATTCACTACCAACTATATGACATTTCGTAACGATGAATGTTGCCTCACCCACGATCTTTATCATTGTGGTCATGGAGGCGACTTGGAGTGTGACATTGTTGTGGGCTAAGCAGGCGTAACTTCCTGTTTGGTTCTCCCTGATGTTCTGCAGACTGAGCTGTGGGCTTTGCTCATTGAGGAACATCCCATTAAACCTCCACTTGTAGGACTCAGCGGGTTTGGACTGAGTGGAGCAGGACAGAGTGATGTCAGAGCCCGTCTTGTAGTCTGTATGTCCTATGGTCATCTCAGGAACTACCATCATGGTGAGGTTACTTGGGCCATCTATGGGAGGAACAAATAACAATGAAGTGTTGGGTAAACATTACCTAGAATATGTTTCTGTCCTGCTCTACTGAACACAGTCCACTAATGATCTCTCCAAATAATGATCTGGATCATGTGTACACAGAGGAATGGTTTGGGATGAAAATAGGCATATTACATCATTGCATGGAAGGCTGGCTCTCAATGATAAGGTACAATCCATGTATGTTGTGTATGATTCATGTACAGTATACTGCATACTCTGATACTCACATCTAACATTGAGGCCAATGGGCTGGCTGGTGCCGTTGCTGATTCCGTTAATGACCTCACATCTGAACGGCCCTTCATCGTATCGTGTCACACTGATTATGATGAGAGTGCTGGTCCCACCACCAAGCCGAACTCTGTCACTAGCTGTGACCTTTGAGCTGCCATTCAGCCAGCGGTAGGAGAGGGAGGTGCCAGAGGAGACAGAGCAGGTGAACATGGCAGTGTCGTTCAATTCCACTAGATCAGTGGCGTTGGCCCTTAGAGTCACGTTTGAAATGGGCTCTGTGGGTGAGAGAGTCGATGGCAGTCAAGATAAGGTGGATGTGTTTCAAGAAAGTTTTTTTTGTGTCTTACTGAATTACAACCATGTAGTTGATATTCGTTTCATATGGTAAAACTTGCTTTGGAAATCAATCTAAATATGCTATTTTGTTTACTTATCATAGAGACCAGGTCTCAGGATTGAGCCCTGTAGAGCCCTTAGTTTCTTTGAACACATTCAAAATATTATGGTTGTCTTATCTGAAATTGAAAAGAACAGTTTGCTCAAACTCTGTGATCTGTTTAATAAGGTATTACAAAGGCCAAATTCACTATAGGTTCAGAAAACATTGACATATTTAAGTGTTAGATTTGGAGGTCAGGAAAATGACTTTGCCTTTTATTATTGTGACAGAGATGAATCCCTGATAGAGAATGTATGTGCATGCATGTTTGAAGAAGGTCTGTGATTGGGTAAGTAAGTGTGCAGGTGAGCATGTTTGAAGAAGGTCTGTGATTGGGTAAGTAAGTGTGCAGGTGAGCATGTTTGAAGAAGGTCTGTGATTGGGTAAGTAAGTGTGCAGGTGAGCATGTTTGAAGAAGGTCTGTGATTGGGTAAGTAAGTGTGCAGGTGAGCATGTTTGAAGAAGGTCTGTGATTGGGTAAGTAAGTGTGCAGGTGAGCATGTTTGAAGAAGGTCTGTGATTGGGTAAGTAAGTGTGCAGGTGAGCATGTTTGAAGAAGGACTGTGATTGGGTAAGTAAGTGTGCAGGTGAGCATGTTTGAAGAAGGTCTGTGATTGGGTAAGTAAGTGTGCAGGTTAGCATGTTTGAAGAAGGTCTGTGATTGGGTAAGTAAGTGTGCAGGTGAGCATGTTTGAAGAAGGTCTGTGAATGGGTAAGTAAGTGTGCAGGTTAGCATGTGTGCGAGCAACTGACTGTGTGCGCCAGTGAGTGAGAGTTTATCACCGTAGAAAGATAAACAGACAGGCAGAGGTCAGTTCCTTACCCTGGACAGACAAGTTCACCACAGCATACAGGACTGGCTCCATTCCCTGCACGGTATATAGACCTGAGTCGTTGAGTTGGAGAGAGCTTATGGACAGCTCTGAGGAGGAACGGTTGAATGAGACTCTGCCTCGATAACTTGTACTCACACTACTGCCACCAGGATAGAAAAGTACGATGGTTGTAGTTTCATATGACCAGGTCCCTATGTTGATGGGGCTTTGAGGA
This sequence comes from Oncorhynchus nerka, assembly GCF_034236695.1. NCBI lineage: Eukaryota > Metazoa > Chordata > Actinopteri > Salmoniformes > Salmonidae > Oncorhynchus > Oncorhynchus nerka. The sequence continues at coordinate 28,453,380 of NC_088409.1, read as the reverse complement.
ACTAGGTTCAGGGTGACATTACTGCCCACAGCTAAGGGGTTCATCGAGGGAACCACCACCTGGTCAGAGACATCTAGAAGAGGATGGATTGATGAGTTTAGTTCATGTTTTCAGATATTATTAATCAGTACAGAACTCTTTAAAATTCCTTAAAATATTCTAATTGAGATGAATCAAATCTTCGGACTATGGCACTTTAACAGAAATACAAGCTTTTGTTTCAAAATTGTGCCTTCAATTTGAACCCACAATTTACAACATGACCTACTATCTATTTCTAATGTCTACTCTAGACATTGTTGTCAATGTCAGATAGAAATAGAAATCTCAACTTTTCTGAATTGATACTGTTTGACTGAAGTGCATCAACCAAACAGAGACATGAACAACCTGCTACTTATTTAACAAAGCGTTATAGCGCAAATATCTTTCCAGAATGAGCGTTTTGTCCTCTTTACCTGTAGTGAAGTTAAGCAGCACCAGGATGAGAACCCACACCAGAGGATACTCCATAGTTCTGCCTCTTATCAAACACCACGGATCAGAAATGAACGGTAAACTTTCCTATTAACCAAATTACTGTCCAGACTTCTTGGTAAATCCAAACATGTCAATACTCCACCGTCACAGTCTCCTCTCAATCAACAAATATTTATTCAGGATCATGTAATGTTGCTGGAGTCAGGTGATGCAAATGTACCTACCCACCCTACCTGTCGCCAGAACACACTCACACACACCTACCCAACTACCCACGCCCTGTTTTGCCCACGCACATTTTTCCCACTCTATTTTTTGTATTCACCTGTGTGAAAAAGTAATTGCCCCTTTAGACTTAATCATTGGCATGAACTGCTCTTTTCAAGTCCTGCCACAGCATTTCAATTGGGATTAGGTCTGGACTTTAACTAGGCCATTCCAAAACATCAGATTATGTTCTGCACCATTGTCTTGCTGCATGACTCATCTGCGCTTCAGCTTCAGCTCACAGCCAGTTGTCTTGACATTCTCCTTTAGAATTCTCTGAAATGGAGCAGAATTCCTGGATTCTTCTGTTAAGGCAAGTCATCCAGATCCTGAGACACCAAAGCATCCTCAATCCATCACACTACCACTACTATGCTTGACCATTGGTATGCATCCAGATGCTTTTTGCTAAACTTGAGTCAAAGTTTTGGATGACATGGGTCCCATTAAACCTGGCGAAAACTTACACTGTAAGAACCTCATACCAACGGCCAAGCAGCTTTTTTGTTACATTATATATGCAGTGCTTTTGGAAAGCAATCAGACCCCTTTTCTTTTTCCACATTTTGTTACGCTACAACCTTATTCTAAAATGGATTAAATAAATATTTTCCCTCATCAATCTACACAAATACCCTATCATAATGATGAAGCGAAAACAAGTTTTCTTTTTACATTTTCGCAAGTGCATTAAAAATAAAAAACTGAAATAACTTATTTACATAAGTATTCAGACCATTTGCTGTGAGACTCGAAATCGAGCACTGGTGCATTATGTTTCCATTGATCATCCTTGAGAGTCCAATCTGGGGGAAGGGTACCAAATCATTTCTGCAGAATTGAAGGTCCCAAGATCACAGTGGCCTCCATCATTCTTAAATGGAAGAAGTTTGGAACCACCAAGACTCTTGCTAGACCTGGGGTCCCAGCCAAACTGAGCAATCGAGGGAGTAGGGCCTTGGTCAGTGAGTTGACCAAGAACCAGATGGTCACTCTGACAGAGCTCTAGGGTTTCTCTGTGGAGATGGGAGAACCTTCCAGAGGGACAACCATCTTTGCAGAACTCCGCTGATCAGGCCTTTATGGTGGAGTGGCCAGACGGAAGCCAATGCTCAACAAAAGCACATGACAAGATTCTCTGGTCTGATGAAACCAAGATTGAACTCTTTGACCTGAATGCCAAGCATCACATCTGGAGGAAACCTGGCACAATCCCTACGGTGGTGCAGCATCATGCTGTGGGAATTTTTTTCAGTGGCAGGGACTGGGAGACTAGTCAGATTTGAGGCAAAGATGAACGGAGCAAAGTACAGAGAGATCCTTGATGAAAACCTGCTCCAGAGCTCTCAGGACCTCTGTCTGGGACAAAGGTTCAGCTTCCTACAGGATAACGACCCTTAACAGACAGCCAAGACAACGCAGGAGTGGCTTCGGGAATAGCCTCTGAATGTACTTCAGAGCCCGGACTTGAACCAGAGCCCGGACTTGAACCTGTTCGAACATCTTTGGAGAGATCTGAAAATAGCTGTGCAGCAATGCTCCCCATCCAACCTGACAGAGCTTGAGAGGATCTGTTGAGAAGTATGGAAGAAACTCCCTAGTTACAGATGTGCCAAGCTTGTAGCGTCATACCCAAGAAGACTCAAGGCTGGCATCGCTGCCAAAGATGCTTCAACAAAGTAAAGAGTAAAGGGTCTGAATACTTACGTAAATGTGATATCTCATTTCATTTTTAAGAAATTAGCAAGAATGTGTAAAAACCTGTTTTTGCTTTTTCATTATGTGTCGATTGATGAGGGGGACGACGACGATTTAATCAATTTGAGAATAAGGCTGTAACCTAACAAAATGTGACAAAAGTCAAGGGGTCTGAGTACTTTCTGAATGCACGGTATGGAGGCTTAAATATCCTGACCTAGTGAGATATACATCTACATGGTGGAGGCTCAATCAAGCTAGTCTTGACTACTTTCTTATGTCACTATCCCAACAGATTAAAAATTGTTGATGGGGAACAGAATGCGGTCGGACCATCAAATAATTGGCATACTCTTACAGATTTTCCATGTGGGTGAGGATATTGGACATTTTATCGAAGCCTATTGGATGATAACTTGTTTTTAACTAGGACAGAATAATTTATAGCTGACTTTTTCTGACATAACATAGGTACAGCAAATCCCCTTATTGTATGGGACACTTTTAGGTCAAAAGATTCCATATTAACAAAGGAAATGGAAGGACTAACAGTACAAATAGATAGCAATAAAAACTGTAACATAAAGGCTCAGAATAAGTTAGAGGAAAAACAAAAAGAGATGGAGGAACTTAATCAAGAAAGATGAAATGTAATATATTCTAAAAAATATAGCAAACCTGATGGAATATGTGGAAAAATGCACCAAATATATTTTATCTTCAACATAGAAATGCTACCAACAATTATTTACCGAAACTTGTTACAAATGAACGAGTCACCCATGATTCCCCAAACAATATTTTGAAAGCGGAAGGAAGGTTTTCGTTTCAGTCTCCTCCATCTCCACTCACTGAAGCTAATTGTATGGATTGTTTTTCTTTAATAATCTAAATTAACAGCTGTACAGAAAGACTCATGTGAAGGCCAAACTACAGAGGGGGAACTTCGAGATGCAATTAAAGCCTTTAAGTCCGGGAAAACTCCAGGGCTGGATGGTATACCAGTGGAGGTATACTAAACCTTTTCTTATATACTCAGAAGACCATTATTACCATGTTTTAACCACTCCTATATTAATGCTAGATTATCAGACTCTCAACAAAAAGGTCTGATTTCATTATTACAGAAACAGGATCCAAGTGGTAAATATAAAGATCCAGTCCATTTACACAATTGGAGGCCTCTTACACGTCAGTGTTGTGAAGGAAAAAATCTGGCAAAATGCATAGCGCATAGCAAAATAAAGGTATTGTCGGTATTGAATGTTATTCATCCTAATCAGACAGGTTTTTACATGGACGATACATTGGAGATAATATAAGACAAGTACTGAAACAATAGGACACTGAAACATCTGGGAAACCAGGCCTGGTATTCAGGCTTTTGATAAAGTACTACTGGAGTTTATATGTACGTAAATGCCTGGAATATTTCAATTTTGGAGAATCTCTTATAAAATGGGTTAAAGTTATGTGTAGTAACCCTAAGTGTAAAATAGTAAATAATGTATTTATTATTGCCATTGAAATGTTAACTGTTAAAATCAGATCCAACAATAATATCAGGGGTGAGAAATCCATGGCTTAATAACAAAGCTGTCATTGTACGCTGATGATTCATGTTTTGTTTTAAATCCACAATTTGGATCCCTCCACAGCCTCATAGAGGATCTAGATACTTTTAGAATTAGAATCCCTCCACAGCCTCATAGAGGATCTAGATACTTTTAGAATTAGAATCCCTCCACAGCCTCATAGAGGATCTAGATACTTTTAGAATTAGAATCCCTCCACAGCCTCATAGAGGATCTAGATTCTTTTAGAATTAGAATCCCTCCACAGCCTCATAGAGGATCTAGATACTTTTAGAATTAGAATCCCTCCACAGCCTCATAGAGGATTTAGATACTTTTAGAATTAGAATCCCTCCACAGCCTCATAGAGGATCTAGATACTTTTAGAATTAGAATCCCTCCACAGCCTCATAGAGGATCTAGATACTTTTAGAATTAGAATCCCTCCACAGCCTCATAGAGGATTTAGATACTTTTAGAATTAGAATCCCTCCACAGCCTCATAGAGGATCTAGATACTTTTAGAATTAGAATCCCTCCACAGCCTCATAGAGGATCTAGATACTTTTAGAATTAGAATCCCTCCACAGCCTCATAGAGGATCTAGATACTTTTAGAATTAGAATCCCTCCACAGCCTCATAGAGGATTTAGATACTTTTAGAATTAGAATCCCTCCACAGCCTCATAGAGGATCTAGATACTTTTAGAATTAGAATCCCTCCACAGCCTCATAGAGGATTTAGATACTTTTAGAATTAGAATCCCTCCACAGCCTCATAGAGGATCTAGATACTTTTAGAATTAGAATCCCTCCACAGCCTCATAGAGGATCTAGATACTTTTAGAATTAGAATCCCTCCACAGCCTCATAGAGGATCTAGATACTTTTAGAATTAGAATCCCTCCACAGCCTCATAGAGGATCTAGATACTTTTAGAATTAGAATCCCTCCACAGCCTCATAGAGGATCTAGATACTTTTAGAATTAGAATCCCTCCACAGCCTCATAGAGGATCTAGATACTTTTAGAATTAGAATCCCTCCACAGCCTCATAGAGGATCTAGATACTTTTAGAATTAGAATCCCTCCACAGCCTCATAGAGGATCTAGATACTTTTAGAATTAGAATCCCTCCACAGCCTCATAGAGGATCTAGATACTTTTAGAATTAGAATCCCTCCACAGCCTCATAGAGGATCTAGATACTTTTAGAATTAGAATCCCTCCACAGCCTCATAGAGGATCTAGATACTTTTAGAATTAGAATCCCTCCACAGCCTCATAGAGGATCTAGATACTTTTAGAATTAGAATCCCTCCACAGCCTCATAGAGGATTTAGATACTTTTAGAATTAGAATCCCTCCACAGCCTCATAGAGGATTTAGATACTTTTAGAATTAGAATCCCTCCACAGCCTCATAGAGGATTTAGATACTTTTAGAATTAGAATCCCTCCACAGCCTCATAGAGGATTTAGATACTTTTAGAATTAGAATCCCTCCACAGCCTCATAGAGGATCTAGATACCTTTTCTCACCTCTCTGGATTACAACCAAGTTATGATAAGTGCACTATATTACATACTGGATCAATAAATAATACAACTTTTACATTACTGTGTAGTTGACCAATAACATGGCTGACGGTGATGTGGACATACTCGGTATACATACCCCAAAAGAAAGAAATTAACTCACTCCAATACATTTTAAAAGAAAGTTAGCAAAAATAGATCTTGCTACTATGGAAAGGAAAATACCTGTCTATTTGTGGAAAAACCACTATTGCAAAAATGGAAGAGGCAAGTGAAAGGGGGAAAGATAACTTTGAAAGTTTCTTCAAGTGCAGTCGCAAAACCATCAGCGCTATGATGAAACTGGCTCTCATGAGGACGCCACAGGAAAGGAAGACCCAGAGTTGCCTCTGCTGCAAAGGATAAGTTCATTAGAGTTACCAGCCTCAGTAATTGCAGCCCAAATAAATGCTTCACAGAGTTCAAGTAACAGACACATCTGAACAACAGCTGTTCAGATGAAATCAGGCCTTCATGGTTGAATTGCTGCAAAGAAACCACAACTAAGGGGACACCAATAAGAAGAAGAGACTTGCTTGGGCCAAGAAACACGAGCAATGGACAATAGACCATTGGAAATATATCCTTTGGTCTGATGAGTCCAAATTTGAGATTTTTGGTTCCAACAGCTGTGTTTTTGTGAGACACACCGTGAAGCATGGAGGAGGAGGTGTGATGGTGTGGGGGTGCTTTGCTGGTGACACTGCCTCTGATTTATTTAGAATTCAAGTCACACTTAACCAGCATAGCTACCAAAGCATTCTTCAGCGATATGTCATCTAATCTGGTTTGCGCTTAGTGGGACTGTCATTTGTTTTTCAACAGGACAATGACCCAACACACCTCCAGGCTGTGTAAGGGCTATTTGACCAAGAAAGAAAGTGATGGAGAGCTGCATCAGATGACCTGGCCTCCACAATCACCCGACCTCAACCCAATTGAGATGCTATGGGATGAGTTGGACCACAGAGTGAAGGAAAAGCAACCAACAAGTGCTTAGCATATGTGGGAACTCCTTTAAGACTGTTGCAAAAGCATTCCAGCTAAAGCTGGTTGAGAGAATGGCAATAGTGTTTATAGCTATCATCAAGTCAAAGTGACTACTTTGAAGAATCTATGATCTAAAATATATTTAGATTTGTTTAACACTTTTTTGGTTACGACATTATTCCATATGTGTTATTTCATAGTTTTGATGTCTTCACTATTATTCTACAATGTAGAACCCCATCCCTTTGCAAATACACCTTTTGGAATCCTGTTTTCTAAGAGTGTATATGCCATCTACATCAAAGCCTTTTGCTGTCCCTTTATCCTTTATTACACTTGCTCATGGACTGCTTCGCACTCAGTAATATTGACTGTGATTTAATGACATGTATCTGTCTGTCTCTCTGTTTACCCTTTATTATACAAACCCACTAACCTCAGGTCCTGCCTCCACACACATCACTCTAGTCACTGTTTACTGTATAAACACGGTTCAGATGTAAATAACTCTTCTAAGATCATATATACATACAGTAACCATCCTGGTCAGGAGAGATGAACAGGGTTACGATACAAGGAAGTTGGAAATTAGCCAAAGGGTAAAATGTTTTAAAAAAACTGCCATCTAGGGGAAGCAAGGGGAAGATATCAGAACAGGGACATTTGGAATAATGACATATTATACGGCATACCTTTGTACTGTAGTGAAGTCATCTCTATTGTAATGCATCTCTCTTTCATGATCATGTGAAAAGTCAATTGTTATTGAAATGCTGGGATGTGTTTTTCTATGGAAATTATGTTAAAGGCAATTATGATGCAACTATGATGGTGATACGATATGGAAAAATATCATCCTGAATATTAAGGCTACACTCACTTCATGTTACACACATAGACACTCAACCATGCAAATTGGCTGGGTTATTATTTATTTGGACATCACACATTAAAATAAAAATAAAATCAAATTGTATTTGTCACATACACATGGTTAGCAGATGTTAATGCGAGTGTAGCGAAATGCTTGTGCTTCTAGTTCAGACAATGCAGTAATAACCAATGAGTAATCTAACCATTTTCACAACAACTACCTTATACACACAAGTGTAAAGGAATGAAGAATATGTACATAAAAATATATGAATGATTGATGGTACAGAACGGCAAAGTCAAGATGCAGTAGATGGCATCGAGTACAGTATATACATATGAGATGAGAAATGTAGGGTGTGTAAACATAATAAAGTTGCATTGTTTAAATTGGCTAGTGATACATGTATTACATCAAGATGGCAAGATGCAGTAGATAGTATAGAGTACAGTATATACTGTACATATGAGATAAGTAATGTGGGATATGTAAACATTATATGAAGTGGCATTGTTTAAAGTGGCTAGTGATACATTATTAAAGTGGCTGGAGTTGAGTCAGTATGTTGGCAGCAGCCATTCAATGTTAGTGGTGGCTGTTTAACAGTCTGATGGCCTTGAGATTGAAGCTGTTTTTCAGTCTCTCGGTCCCTGCTTTGATGCACCTGTACTGACCTCACCTTCTGGATGATAGCGGGGTGAACAGGCAGTGGCTCGGGTGGTTGTTGTCCTGGAGGGCAGGTAGTTTGCACCCGGTGATGCGGTGTGCAGACCTCACTACCCTCTGGAGAGCCTTGCGGTTGTGGGCGGAGCAGTTGAAGTACCAGGCGGTGATACAGCCCGACAGGAAGCTCTCAATTGTGCATCTGTAAAAGTATGTGAGTGCTTTTGGTGACAAGCCAAATTTCTTCAGCCTCCTGAGGTTAAAGAGGCGCTGCTGCACCTTCTTCACCACGCTGTCTGTGTGGGTGGACCAATTCAGTTTGTCCGTGATGTGTACACCGAGAAACTTCAAACTTACTACCCTCTACACTACTGTCCCGTCCCTCTGCTGTTTCCTGAAGTCCACGATCATCTCCTTTGTTTTCTTGATGTTGAGTGTGAAGTTATTTTCCTGACACCACACTTCGAGGGCCTTCACCTCCTCCCTGTAGGCCGTCTTGTCGTTGTTGGTTATCAAGCCTACCACTGATGTTTCGTCTACAAACTTGATGATTGAGTTGGAGGCGTGCATGGCCACGCAGTCATGGGTGAACAGGGAGTACAGGAGAGGGCTCAGAACGCACCCTTGTGGGGCCCCAGTGTTGAGGATCAGCGGAGTGGAGATGTTGTTACCTACTCTCACCACCTGGGGGCAGCCCGTCAGGAAGTCCAGTACCCAGTTGCACAGGGCGGTCTAGACCCAGGGCTTGATGATGAGTTTGGAGGGTACTAATGGAGGGTACTAATGGAGGGTACTAATGGTGTTAAATGCTGAGCTGAGCTGTAGTCGATGAGCAGCATTCTCACATAGGTATTCTTCTTGTCCAGATGGGTTAGGGCAGTGTGCAGTGTGGTTGAGATTACGTTGTCTGTGGACCTATTGGGGTGGTAAGCAAATTGGAGTGGGTCTAGGGTGTCTCTCAAAGCACTTCATGATGACGGAAGTGAGTGTAACGGGGCGGTAGTCATTTAGCTCAGTTACCTTGGCTTTCTTGGGAACAGGAACAACGGTGGCCCTCTTGAAGCATGTGGGAACAGCAGACTGGGATAAGGATTGATTGAATATGTCCGTAAACACACCAGCCAGCTGGTATGCACATGCTCTAAGGCTGGGGATGCTGTCTGGGCCTGCAGCCTTGCGAGGGTTAACACGTTTAAATGTTTTACTCCCGGCTGCAGTGAAGGAGAGTCCGCAGGTTTTGGTAGAGGGTCGTGTCAGTGGTACTGTATTGTCCTCAAAGCGTGCAAAGAAGTTGTTTAGTCTGTCTGGGAGCAATATATCTTGGCCCGCGACGGGGCTGGTTTTCTTTTTGTAATCCGTGATTGACTGTAGACCCTGCCACATAGCTCTTGTGTCTGAGCCGTTGAATTGCGACTCTACTTTGTCTCTATACTGACGCTTAGCTTGTTTGATTGCCTTGCAGAGGGAATAGCTACACTGTTTGTATTCGGTCATGTTTCCAGTCACCTTGCCCTGACTAAAAGCAGTGGTTCACACTTTCAGTTCTGCGCGAATGCTTCCATCAATCCACGGTTTCTGGTTTGGGATTTTTTTAATAGTTGCTGTGGGTACGACATCGCCGATGCACTTGCTAATAAACTCGCTCACCGAATCAGCGTATTCGTCAATGTCGTTGTTTGACGCAATGCGGAACATATCCCAGTCCACGTGATCAAAGCAATCTTGAAGCGTGGAATCATATTGGTTGGACCAGCATTGAACAGACCTGAGTGCGGGAGCTTCCTGTTTTAGTTTCTGTCTATAGGCTGGGAGCAACAAAAGCGTCGTGGTCAGTTTTTCCGAAAGGAGGGCGGGGGAGGGCCTTATATGCGTCGCGGAAGTTAGAATAACAATGATCCAGGGTTTTACCAGCCCTGGTTGCATTATCGATATACTGATAGAATTTAGGGAGTCTTATTTTCAGCTAAAATTAATCCAGCCTCAGGATATGTGGTTTCCAGTTTACATAGAGTCAAATGAAGTTTGTTCAGGGCCATCGATGTGTCTGCATTATATTCTTACTGTAATCCAGACATAATACACAATCTCACTAAATCACATCCAATTTCATACACATCAACCTATTCAGATTTACTACACACATATTATCTTGACCCAATTTTCTAACATCTGTGGCATTGGCTCACAGGCAGATAGGCAAGTCAATGAAACAAATATTGCTAGAACCTGTTTCTTGAATTCTAAATATCAGACACTTGAAATCTCTAATTTTGACCATCATAATACCTCCTAATGCAGTAACTTTACAAGCACTAATTATGGTCAATTTTGACTGAGAATAGTATCTAGTTATGGTAAGGGATGAAATAAGTATAGTCAGTTATAATTGTAATGGTTTAGCAGATTATAAAAAAAGAAGATCATTCTTTACATGGCTAAAAGAAAAGGATAACCGATAAGCCAGCCGGCAAGATGGCGACCGGCAAGTTCAGCATGGTGGCAGCACTTTTACTTTATGTATTTGTTTTAAATGTTACTGGAAATAATTGCATCTGCTATTTAGATGAAAGAATAGTACATTCTCAGCAACTTCTCAGGCATGCAAACACTTTTGATGGCATCCAGCACTTCGGATTTGGAAGGAATGTTATATACCAAACTTTCATATCACCTTGGCACAAACCAAAACGATCATCGAAATCCAGTCTGAAATCGCAAATTAATGGTGGAGATCTTATAATAACTCTATGCCTTCTCTTATCTGGTGATATTCATCAATACCCTGGACCTCACTTTATCACGAACCCCATCAAACGGCCTATGTACCCATCCTCCTCTTGCGAACGGTGGATAAAGAGTAACAGCAAAGCTTTGGACTGTTTGGAGGGGGCGCAGTGGATTCATCTAAAATGCAGCGACTCTAGCTTTGGACATGGGGTCAATGAAGCTTACCGTTGCTGTCGGTGTGCTGTACCCACGGGGTGTGTGAGCACTGAAGGTGGAGTGGGACCAGAGGACTTACCGAGGGTGGAGAGTGCACCGGAGGAGGGGGGGTCCACAGCGGAGCGGAGGCAACCAGAGGTGAGTGACGGGGTACATGGTGGTGAGGACGATGGAGTGGCACCTGGGGAGGGGTGCTCCATGGCGACAGAGAGGCCACCGGAGGCAAGGCAGTGGGAAGATGGCAGTGCATTGGGATGCGAGTTACAAGAGGATCGGGAATTCAATGAGGCCTTTGGGAAGAAGGGCTTACATTTTGTGCACTTAAACGTCCGAAGCCTACTACCGAAGATCAATGACATACGCCTGCTGGTTTGCAAATCAGAGGTGGGTGTCTTATGTTTTACTGAGACATGGTTGGATTCATCTGTTTGTGACTCAGAAATTGAGATAGGTAATTACTCTGTTGTCAGGAAGGATCGGAATCGGAACGGTGGGGGAATATGTGCATTTGTAAGATCAGACATGGCTTTTAACGTCAGATCAGATTTAAACGCTGATCTGGAGATTGTCTGGCTGCCTTCCCAAAACCAAGCCGATTTTGTTGGGGGTGTGTTATAGGCCGCCCAAGCAGAATGCATTCTATGAAGGTCTTGAAATTGTGTTGTCAAACTGTAATGATTCGCTGTTGAAGGAAATAATTTTGTTAGGGGATTTCAATACTGATGTCGGCAAAAAGAATAGCCCAACCCACAATGTATTCATGCACTTCTGTAGATCACTTGCTCTGACCCAAATGATAAAAGATCCCACCAGGATATGTGAAACAGTGCAAAGTACAATTGACTTAATATTGGTGTCTGATAAATCTAAAATATCGCGGAGTGGTGTAATAGTCTATGGAATCAGTGATCATTTTATTACATTTTGCACAAGTAGGATTTTTAAAAATATATTTAAATGTCACAAAACCGATCAAATCAGAGGAATCAAAAAATAGCTTTAAATATTTTTTAAAAAGCCTTTAAATGTAGATTCCTTGATGTGGTGAATATAATGGCTCCCATTAGATGGGTCAGGGTAAAGCAGAGATCTAGCCCTTGGTTTAGTCATGAGATTCTAGAATCTATCCAAGCAAGGAATAAGGCCTATAAGACATTTAAAAACTCTCAAGAGCAGCATGATTCTGTCCTATATAAACGTCACAGAAATGAAGCACAGAGCAGGATGGATGAAGCACAGAGCAGGATGGATGAAGCTAAGAGGGGTTACTTTACTGAGAAAATAATTGAAAACAAAAATGACCCTAAAAAGCTTTGGAAATCATTTAAGGAACTAGGCTGTAGTAGTACTACCAACAACAAACTAAACAGTATTGGACTGAACATCAAAGGGGAGATGGTATATGAAAAAGCAGAGGTTGCCAATGAATTCTACTCTGTTTTTACTTCTGTTGCCAGCAAGCTGGTTAGCAAGCGTCCCACCAGTTCTGGTTTGTATGGAAGCAACCAAGTCGAGAAGTATTATGTAGAGTTAGGGCTTCAGCCAAACTCTTTTTCTTTTGCAAAGGTAGCAACAGCCAAAGTAGTCAGTACGCTGGCAGAGCTTAAACGCTCCAAAGCCACAGGCCTCGATAACATTCCTGCAAGGTTTCTTATAGATTCGGCTGAGCAAATTGGCCCTTGTATTACTCATATTGTTGACCTCTTGAAGCTAGGAGGCACTATGTTCCCAAAGTAAACATCCTATTTCTCAGGACCAGATGCTAGAATATGCATATAATTGACAGATTAGGATCTAAAGTTTCCAAAACTGTAAAAATATTGTCTGTGAGTATAACAGAACTGATATTGCAGGCGAAAGCCTTAGAAAAACTCATATTTTGAAAGCTCTGTGTTCCTATGCATCCCTATTGACCATTGAAAGGGATATCAACCAGATTCCTTTTTCTATGGCTTCCCTAAGGTGTCTACAGCCTTTAGACATAGTTTCAGGCCTTTATTATGAAGAATGAGCGTGAACGACCACATTACATAAGTGGTCAGGTGGGGGCTCTCAGAGTGATTTTTGCACAAAAGAGAGAGGCGGCCATTGTTCCTCCCGGTCCTAGTGAAAAGCCAACTGTCCCGGTTGATATATTATCGAATAGATATTTGAAAAACACCTTGAGGGTTGATTATAAAAAACGTTTGACATGTTTCTGTCGACATTATGGATATAATTTGGAATTTTTGTCTGCGTTGTCATGACCGCTATTTCCGGTGGATTCCTGGGCATAACGCACCAAACTAACGGAGGTATTTGGATATAAAAAATATCTTTATGGAACAAAAGGAACATTTGCTGTCTAACTGGGAGTCTTGTGAGTGAAAACATCCGAAGATCATCAACGCTAAACGGTTAATTTGATTGCTTTTCTGATTTTCATGACCAAGCTTCCTGATGCTAAGTGTACATAATGCTATGCTAGGCTATCGATAAACTTACACAAACGCTTGTATTGCTTTTGCTGTAAAGCATAATTTCAAAATCTGAGAGGACAGGGTGATTAACAAAAGGCTAAGCTGTGTTTCGCTATATTTCACTTGTGATTTTATGAATATGAATATTTTCTAGTAATATGTTTTGACTGTTGTGCTATGCTATTCAGCGTTGCTGATGACAAATATACCGGATCCGGGATGGGTAGTTCTAAAAGTACCTCAATGGACCGTAAAGGAAATCACTCTACCAGCTATCATCAGAAATCACAAACATTATGGACAAATTAGAAATAGTGAATATATTTGGAGACTAAAAACCACCGACCTAGTGAGATATACATGGAGGAGACTTAATCAAGCTAGTCGTCTTGACTACTTTCTTGTCTCTTTCTCTCTTGCACCAAAGTTTTTTTTTAAATGAATAGGACACAGAATGCGATCGAATCATCATCTAATTGGCCTTCATATAACGCTCATAGAATTTCCACGTGGATGGGGATATTGGAAATGTAATCAAAGTTTACTGGAGGACAAAAAAAAATTAATTAAGAAAATAATGTATTACTTAGAATTCCTGTGAGGTTATAGTCTCCCACCATAATGATTTGATTATTTGTTGCCTGTAAATTCAATAAATTGGTATAAATATTTTTGAAGAAGCATGGATCATCCTGATTTGGACCATATAGAATTAATGAGCCAAATCTCTTTTTCATCCACTTTCATATTCAAAAATATACACCTTCCTTGCAAGTCATTCTTGACTATTTGCACGTTCAGATCGAAATTCACACCTTTTGAGTTCCTTTGTCCATGACAGAAAATTATTTCACCAGCCCATTCCTTTTTCCATGCAATTTCATCCAAGGATGAAGAGTGAGTATATGTTATATTTTAGTTTTAGTTTAGTTTAGTTTATTAATTCGACCATTTAAAAAAAACAAGCACGCATGAAACATAAAAGCCATACATGCACATGAATAAAAACATTGATAAACACAATAAAGTCTGGGACTTATTTCCATTGTGGTCCTCTTGAGACAAGATGGCTAGACAAGATCGAACACAGTATGGCAGTGAAATAATAAAACAAAAGAACATCTATCTCATCATTCCAGTTACATCATAGGGATTATTCATATGGGCACAGAGAACATCAAACATATTTTTACTTTATGTTTAAAGCTGCCCAGAGAGGACGTTGTTTTTATAGGCAGAGGCAACTCATTCCTCTGTTATACAAGAAAGTACCTTTCCCAGCATTACTTCTGAACCTGTATAAGCACACATCAGTCAAAATGACATTGAATTTTTGTATTTTTTAATTTTACCTTTATTTAACTAGGCAAGTCAGTTAAGAACAAATTCTTATTTTCAATGACGGCCTAGGAACAGTGGGTTAACTGCCTGTTCAGGGACAGAACGACAGATTTGTACCTTGTCAGCTCGGGGATTTGAACTTGCAACCTTTTGGTTACTAGTCCAACGCTCTAACCACTAGGCTACCCTGCCGCCGAATGAGGGCAGTAGCTAGCACTTTCATGGAGTCCTTATCAAGCAGCTTGGACTTTCTAGCCAAAAACTTAGTCCTGGCATTAACCTTCCCTAGCACCTTATTGGCCATGCTCACACCTCCCAAGCTTCCATCAAGGATACATCCCAAGTAGTTAACAGAGGTTTTAGTAGTCAGCACCTCACCCCCTAACTCTACTCTGATTTCAGACAACCTACACAATTTAGGTCTGGATTCCAAAATAATTGCTTCAGTTTTCCCTAAGTGCAGAGATAGCTTATTATCTCCAAGCCATTTGCTAATGTTAGTAAGCTCTGTGCTAAGTATGCTCTCCAACATAGTTTAACTTTTGTGAGACACCAGAAGTGTAGTCATCCACATAAAGAAAAAGACGGCAAGAACAAGCATCTTTCATATCATTAACATACAATAAAAACAGCAGAGTCCCAAGCACGCTCCCCTGCGGAACGCCACATCTCATTGGTTTTGCCTAAGACAGTGAACCATTAACCTCTACTACTCTACTGCTTAACCCCAGTGCCTCCAGTTTGGAGATTAGGAGACAGTGGTTAACTGTATCAAAGGCCTTCTGTAGGTCAAGCAGTACCATTCCACACAGATTTACCTCATCAATCTCTTTCCTGATGAAGTCAGTCAAGTAAAGTAGACATGAATCAGTGGAGTATGTTTTTCTAAAACCCGACTGAAAATCATACATTAGACCCGGCCTGTCATACATTTGCTCATGTACAATTCTCTCCAGGATCTTTGATGTTACACAGAGGATAGATACAGGCCTATAATTCCCAGGGTCAGACTTTATCCCCTTCTTATACAGAGGTATAACTTTAGCTTGTTTCATGTCCCTGGGAAAGGCGCCTTGTTTAAGAGAGAGATTAATGCAACTGCTGTGCCAGATTTAAATTTATTTTAACGGAAAAAGCATAATCTGAGTACGGCACTCAGAGCCCAAACCAGCCAAAAGAAATATTGCCATGTTACGCAGTCAACATTAGTCATAAATAGCATTATAAATATTCACTTACCTTTGATGATCTTCTTTCTCCCCCCCTTTTTTTAACCCCTTTTCTCCCCAATTTCGTGGTATCCAATTGTTTAGTAGCTAAACAAGCAAGAACCTGAGAAGAAATCCAAGCAGGAAGTGAGAAGTCGAATTTCAAAACCAATTTAAATCCCTGATAGATTTGGATGTGCTTGCTCTTCCCAGGGCTTCCACTAGGTGTCACCGTCTTTACATCCTAGTTTTAAGATTATACTATAAATGTTGACTACTAATGTTGACTCCAAGATGATGGAATTGTCTAGTTGTTTATAGGCAGGTACTGAGCACCGTTCTCAGATTATGCTTTTTCCGTAAAGTTATTTTGAAATCTGGCACAGCGGTTGCATAGAGGATCAGTCTATCTTTAATTCTGTGAATAACACTTGCATCTTTTATCAATGTTTATTAGTATTTCTCGGAAAATCACCGGATGTTTTGGAATCAAAATATTACTGCACGTAACGTGCCAATGTAAACTGGGATTTTTGGATATAAATATGCACATTATCGAACAAAACATACATGTATTGTGTAACATGATGTCATATGAGTGTCATCTGATGAAGATCATCAAAGGTTAGTGATTCATTTTATCTATATTTCTGCTTTTTGTGACTCCTCTCTTTCGCTGGAAAATGGCTGTGTGTGTTTTTGTGACTTGACTATGACCTAAAATAATCCTATGTGGTGCTTTCGCTGTAAATTATTTTTGAAATCGGACACCATGGGTAGATTAACAAGATGTTTATCTTTCATTTGCTGTATTGGACTTGTTAATGTGTGAAAGTTACATGTTTATAAAAAATATTTTTGAATTTCGCCCGCTGCCTTTTCAGCGGAATGTTGAGGTGGGGTTCCGCTAGCGGCAGAAACTGAATGGTATTCAGGCTAATACAGCAGTTTACTTTGTGTCACTCAGGGAGGAGGAGAGAGGGTTTGAGTGGAGGCTGCCTCTGTCAGAAGTCTGCCAAATCCTACCGCAAGCCCAGGAAGGACTGTGAGTAGTCCTGTGTTTTTGTAACACTAACAGCAGTACATTGAAGAATTTCTACAATACTTGTTACCATGGACTCTCCCAAAGTCACCAATCTGTGTATCTCTGTTAAGGGAATTTTAATCAATGATGACTAATTATGTATACATTTCAATCAGGACTGACTAATCTGAATACTATTATGTTACTGTATATGTATGAAGTTTCTTTCTTAATCCTAGTACTGAATATAATGTGTGTAAATATAGTCAAGAATTAGAACAATGACTGTCTGTTCCTTGGTAGAAATGAATTAACTATATCTTCAGACTGGCTAGAATGCTTATCTACACAAGAAGACCTTGGCTCGGCCATAAATTATATTAAATTGGTAGGGAGACGATATGGGAAGGCTTGAGATACTGCCTTTGTACCAGGGTGGGAGAAGAGACGGGACAGTTTGAAAACGAACGACGTCATTTTCAGTTTATAACCTGTGGTAAACTGTATCGTGTTCAGTACTCTCGTGAATAAACTCTGCTGTTTGAATTTAAGACTGGGCTCTGTCCATTATTATAAAATAAGGGCCTTACAAATCCTTATGAATTGACAGAGTGTTTAATTTTAATTGGGTATTAAAACATAGAGCAATTTAATTCCTGTAACAATCTCTCTCCCATCCTCTCCGACCTATACGCAATCCAGTTGTGGCAATGTGCCTAAGGAAAGGATTCCAGAATCATTGGAAATGCCAGAAGATCAAGGAAATGGTAGAGAGGTCAAAGGGTGATCAAGGCAAAAACTTCATGAATATCCCAATTTAAAGAGTTGTCCTTTAATAACTACTTTATAAACCTTGTCACCATGTTTCGTAATCTCATGTTGCTCTCTCAAGAACTATGACTAGTTTTTTGTAATAAAATGTATTATATAATTATACTCCTTTGTAAAACAATTTTTTTATTTCAAGTTTCACTATGTGTGTGGAGTGATTTCCAATGTATTATTTTATCATTTTATCATTAGATTTCATATTTCCTTTTACTTGTATCGTGCAACTCTAAATCCCGCCACAAGGAGTTGCTAGAGCGTGATGAGCCAAGTAAAGCCCCCCTCCGGCAAAACCCTCCCCTAACCCGGTCGACGCTGGGACACCGCCCTACTGGACTCCCGATCCAGGCTGGTTGTGATACTGCCCGGGATTGAAAGCCTGTCTGTGGTGGCGCCTCTAGCGCCTGTGAAGTAGTGCCCACATTTCTTCCCAGCCATTCTGCCGATAAAGAAATCACCCAAGATTGCACAATTCAGTAGGACAGGTGTGAGAAGACAACACTTTATTTAAGACAATAATTAATGAAGAGGAAATATAAACATAAGACAACAGCACAAACCTGCGTCTCCTCCGAGAATTTACAAGCTTATGCAAAAACAAGTCATATTTTACATAAACACCAGTTAACTGTACTATCAATTGAAATGTTTTACCTTTAAGGTATTTACAAGTTAATTCAACCTGAATTTGTACTTAAATAACAGCGTTTACATACATGATCAAACACAGAACAACACAGAAAGGGACTCAGTGAATGGACTCCAGGGCAACAGTCACAGTCACAAGGGCAGTAAATATCTAAGAACTTTTAGAAACAGTTTGTAGGCAGTGCTGCTGAGCAGTGGATGTTTGCCCTTTCATTTATCATGTTGAAGACCCCAGTTTTCAAGATTTTTGTTTTTATTTATAGAGATGATTGACCAAAACACACTGTCGAGGTGGGTTCTATTCTAAGGGGATAGACCCCTCCCATCTGACCTCTTGTTCTCTCTCCTCACAATGTAAAAGCATTGGAAAGGAGCTGGACATACTAAACCCAGCCCTATAGCGGCAAGATGGGGCAAGTACAATATAAACAAAACCACTTATTTCTATCCAGTCCTTTTTCAGATCAGTGAGGGGAGTCAGTGAAGGTAGAGGGAAGGGAGTGATTGGCTCCCAGCCAGCAGACAGAAATGCAGTGTGCTTACTGTGGTGGTCTCAGTGGTTGATCAGAGGCAGAGAGAGAGGGCTAGCAGGGCCGTCAGCATCAGACCAACTCTGGACAGGAATGGAGGGGCAGGCGAGTGGCCTGGGAGAGAAAGAAGAAAGGGGGAGAAGGGGAACAAAGAGAATGGGAGAGGAGGGGACAAAGATAATGGGAGAGGAGGAGGACAAAGAGAATGGGAGAGGAGGGGGACAAAGAGAATGGGAGAGGAGGGGACAAAGAGAATGGGAGAGGAGGGGACAAAGATAATGGGAGAGGAGGAGGACAAAGAAAATGGGAGAGGAGGGGACAAAGATAATGGGAGAGGAGAGGACAAAGATAATGGGAGAGGAGGTGGACAAAGAAAATGGGAGAGGAGGGGACAAAGATAATGGGAGAGGAGGGGACAAAGATAATGGGAGAGGAGGAGGACAAAGAGAATGGGAGAGGAGGAGGACAAAGAGAATGGGAGAGGAGGTCACAAAGATAATGGGAGAGGAGGAGGACAAAGAGAATGGGAGAGGAGGTGGACAAAGATAATGGGAGAGGAGGGGACAAAGATAATGGGAGAGGAGGAGGACAAAGAGAATGGGAGAGGAGGGGACAAAGAGAATGGGAGAGGAGGAGGACAAAGAGAATGGGAGAGGAGGGGGACAAAGAGAATGGGAGAGGAGCGGGACAAAGAAAATGGGAGAGGAGGGGGACAAAGATAATGGGAGAGGAGGTGGACAAAGATAATGGGAGAGGAGGAGGACAAAGAGAATGGGAGAGGAGGGGGACAAAGAGAATGGGAGAGGAGGGGGACAAAGAGAATGGGAGAGGAGGGGGACAAAGAGAATGGGAGAGGAGGGGGACAAAGAGAATGGGAGAGGAGGTGGACAAAGAAAATGGGAGAGGAGGGGGACAAAGAGAATGAGTGAGGAAGTTTTTTTTAACCGTATTTGTTTTTATTACTGTCTGTACCCCCCCTGTTCAGAAAATGTCTGTATTGCATTTACCTGATGTATGAACATGATCCTTGCACAAACACGTACGCAAACTAGAACCAAATTAACGTAATAAAACAACTTTGTGACATTTAATTACTCATTATATCCCACCTAGGTCTTAGTATAAGAACCCACCCACTTACCAGTGACATCCAGACTAATGGTCTTGGACATAGAGATGTTGGTCACAGGGTTCTTGGCCACACAAGTGTAGTCCCCTGCATTCTCCAAGGAGGCGATAACAGCCATCAAAGGACCAGTTCCTAGCACTGATTGGTTGTTGAATATCCACCCGTAATCGCTGGTTGGCCGGGAGTCAGCAGAGCACTTCAGCGTGACTGTGATTACTGAGCCAACCACCACTGAGACTGGGCCAGAGATGTTCACACTCAGGGGGCCATCTACAGAGAGAGAGAGAGGGGGAGGGTCATAATAGGGAAAAGTCTAAACAGGGACATCCAACTCTTACATCAACCCATTGAGGTTGAAATTTAAAACAGTTAAGGTTAGGGTTTAGGCTAGGGACATTCCAGGTATCCCAGATAGCACTAACCATCATACCAGTGGTGGGTTTCTGACTGTTTCCAGATTATATAAACGTGTATATTTTAAATATTACTAAAACACCAGAACTTACAGTTCACCCGTAGCTGGTATTTAGGGCTGGTGTGTGGACCAAAGAGATTGGTGGCAACGCACTGATAGTTTCCATCGTTAGACACCTTGACTGGACTGAAGTGCAGAGAGTTGTTAGAGATGGTTATGTCAGAGTTCAAGGTGTTGTTCAGGACCAGAGACAGGTTGTCCTTCATCCAGTAGATGGTGTCATAGCGCCCGGTGACATCACAGGTCAGGGTTAGGTTGTCAGATGATATTGGAATTTTGTTTCGTTTCACCATCACTGACTTTATAGCCTCTGTGAGGACAGAGGAAGTGTATTGCTATATGTACAGTATCAAGATTTGATCAAATGGTTAGTTACAGCGATGCAATAGTTGGATACATAAAACATATATATATATATATTCGTGTGTGTGTGTGTAAACTCAGCAAAAAAATAAACATCCCTTTTTCAGGACCCTGTCTTTCAAAGACAATTTGTAAAATCCAAATAACTTCACAGATCTTCATTGAAAGGGTTTAAACACTGTTTCCCATGCTTGTTCAATGAACCATGAACAATTAAAGAACATGCACCCGTGGAATGGTTATTAAGACACTAACACCTTACAGACAGTAGGCAATTAAGGTCACAGTTGTGAAAACTTAGGACACTAAAGAGGCCTTTCTACTGACTCTGAAAAACACCAAAGAAAGATGCTCATCTGCGTGAACGTGCCTTTGGCATGCTGCAAGGAGGCATGAGGACTGCAGATGTGGCCAGGGCAATACATTGCAATGTCTGTACTGTGAGACGCCTAAGACAGCGCTACAGGAAGACAGGACGGACAGCTGATCGACCTCGCAGTGACAGAGCACGTGTAACAACACCAGCACAGGATCGGTACATCCGAACATCACTTCTGCGGGACAGGTACAGGATGGCAACAACAACTGCCCGAGTTACACTAGGAAGGAACAATCCCTCCATCAGTGCTCAGACTGTCCACAATAGGCTGAGAGAGGCTGGACTGAGGGCTTGTAGGCCTGTTGTAAGGCAGATCCTCACCAGACAACACCGGCAACAACGTCGCCTATGGCCACAAACCCACCGTCGCTGGATCAGACAGGACTGGCAAAAAGTGCTCTTCACTGACGAGTAGCGATTTTGTCTCACTAAGGGTGATGTTCGGATTTCCCGTTTATCGTCGAAGGAATGAGCGTTACAACATGGCCTGTACTCTGGATCGATTTTTGGAGGTGGAGGGTCCGTCATGGTCTGGGGCGGTGTGTCACAGCATCATCGGACTGAGCTTGTTGTCATTGCAGCCAATATCAATGCTGTGCGTTACAGGAAAGACATCCTCCTCCCTCATGTGGTACCCTTCCCGCAGGCTCATCCTGACATGACCCTCCAGCATGACAATGCCACCAGCCATACTGCTCGTTCTCTGCGTGATTTCCTGCAAGACAGGAATGTCATTGTTCTGCCATGGCCAGCGAAGTGCCCGGATCTCAATCCCATTGAGCATGTCTGAGACCTGTTGGATCGGAGGGTGAAGGCTAGGGTGATTCCCCCCAGAAATGTCCTGGAACTTGCACGTGCCTTGGTGGAAGAGTGGGGTAACATCTCACAGCAAGAACTGGCAAATCTGGTGCAGTCCATGAGGAGGAGATGCACTGCAGTACTTAATGCAGCTGGTGGCCACACCAGATACTGACTGTTACTTTTGATTTGAATAGTTGAATTATTTAGTGGACTGCAATGGACAGTAGGAATGTGTACTCCCAAGGCCTCTCTCTCACTGATGAAAAGTCCTGTGATATGCACAGAGGAGCACAGATAAATCCTGGCTGATGGATAAGTACATATTTGTGGAAGGGGGGGTGAGAGCTCAAGGTATAAGTGGACACTGCACTGTATTGAATGTATGTATTTTGCTGTACATCTTCACTGAGTAAAGAATGTTGGAAATGAACACAACAAAGCGAAGTATCTGAAGTCTGACTTACCAATGACGGTGAGCATCTTGGAAGCAGTGCTGTTTCTGCCAGTAATGTTGTTGAAGGCCACACAAGTGTATTCCCCTTGACTGGCTAAAGTCAGTGGGCCCGTCT
Organism: Oncorhynchus nerka; assembly: GCF_034236695.1. Taxonomy (NCBI): domain Eukaryota; kingdom Metazoa; phylum Chordata; class Actinopteri; order Salmoniformes; family Salmonidae; genus Oncorhynchus; species Oncorhynchus nerka. Next base: position 28,430,560 of record NC_088409.1, on the reverse strand, counting down.
CATACACTGAGCCAGTTGCCACATGGGAGCCATTGAAGAACCAGCTGAACTGGCTGAGAGGCTGAGAGGAGGCCAAGCAGTTTAAGGTCAAGTTGTGTCCTGTTTCTCCTAATGCTGGTCCCGTTATAACAGGCATCTCTGGTCCATCTATAATACAAAAGACAATCAGCTAGACCAAACATCTGAATTCCACTCAATAGAGATTATTGGCCAGAAGGTCAAGGATCATCAAAATGTTTTAATGATGTTAGAGGTGTGATCTAAACATTTACATTGACTTTACTACAATATTTATTCAATATTTATTCTCAAAGATTCCACCTTAAGCCGTGGAGTTAAAGTTGAACTTTATAGCACTTGTTAACTGCGTTCTTGGAAAAAAAGGTGCTATCTACAACCAAAAAAGTGTTCTTTGGCTGTCCCCACAGAATAACCCTTTGAAAAACCCCTTTTGGTTCCAGGTAGAACCGGTTTGGCTTCCATGTTGAATCTTTTCCACAGAGGGTTATACATGGAACCAAAAATAGTTCTACCTGGAACCAAAAAGGGTTATCCTATGGGGACAGCAGCAAAACCCTTTTGGAACCCATTTTTCTAAGAGTGTCCTCACAGTTGACGATCAGTTTGTAGTATGGGCTGGTCATGTTGCTGAAGGGGTTGGAGGCAGAACACTGATAGTCTCCATTGTCAGAATGCTGGACAGAGTTGAATGTCAGTGTATTGTTGTTCATAGAGAAGTCTGTTCTGTTGTCAGCATACAGAGGCCAGCCGTTCCTCATCCACTGAATGGAGTAAACCGTTCCAGCGGTGCCACAGGTCAGAGAGAATCTCTCATTCAGTATTGGCTGGGCTCCAACGACTTTCACAATGGTCATGGTCACAGGTGCTGTGGAAATTACATCAAATGGTTTTTCAGCACTTTATATCTCAACTTCCATCTAATTATACTGTAGGTTCAACAGCACATATACTGTCTAAAACCAAATGAACACAAACGAAGTAAAGGAAGTTTTAGTCCCTTGATTTTAAGTAGCAGTTACTGACTCACCAATGACGGTGAGCATCTTGGAGACAGTGCTGTTTCTGACAGTGACATTGTTAAAGGCCACACAGGTGTATTCCCCATGACAGGCTAAGGTCAGTGGGTCCGTCTCATACACTGAGCCTGTCGCCACCTGGGATCCATTGAAGAACCAGCTGAACTGGCTGAGAGGCTGAGAGGAAGCTGAGCAGTTGAAGGTCACACTGTGTCCTGTTTCTCCTAATGTTGGTCCTGTTATTATTGGCATCTCCGGTCCATCTATGATACAATAGACAATCAGTTAGACCAGGGGTGTCAAGGTCACTCCATGGAGGAACTAGTGTCTGCTGGTTTTTGTTTTTTCCATTCAAATAAGACCTAGACAGCCATGTTTGGGGATTTCCTTACTAATAAAGTACGTTATTACATCAATCAAGATCAAGGGAGGATTGAAAAACCAGCTGACACTCAGCCTTCTGTGGAATGAGTTTGACACATTTGAATTAAAAACCAACATTTGTAATTTGCCAAAAGGTCAAACGTCATCAACATATGTCAGATGAGAGGTGGGATACAAACCATCACATTGACTTTACTAGAATATGCATAAAGGAAGTTCAAAAAGATTCCACCTCAGGCCATGGGGTCAAAGTTGAACTTATTAATAAGTACTCACAGTTGACGATCAGTCTGTATTCTGGGCTGGTCATGTTGCTGAGGGGGTTGGAGGCAGAACACTGATAGTCTCCATTGTCAGAATGCTGGATAGAGTTGAATGTCAGTGTATTGTTGTTCATAGAGAAGTCTGTTCTGTTGTCAGCATACAGAGGCCAGCCGTTCCTCATCCACTGAGTGGAGTAAACCGTTCCAGCGGTGCCACAGGTCAGAGAGAATCTCTCATTCAGTATTGGCTGGGCTCCAACGACTTTCACAATAGTCATGGTCACAGGTGCTGTGGAAGCATATCAAAGGGTTTTTTCAGCACTTTTATCTAAACTTCCATTTTATTATACTGTAGGTTCAACAGCACGTATACTGTATCTGAAATCAAATGTACACAAAGTAAAAAAACTTTTAGTCACTTGATTTTAAGTAGCAGTTACTGACTCACCAACAATAGTGAGCATCTTGGAGACAGTGCTGTTTCTGCAAGTGATGTTGTTGAAGGCCACACAGGTGTATTCCCCATAACAGGCTAAGGTCAGTGGACCCGTCTCATACACTGAGCCTGTCGCCACCTGGGAGCCGTTGAAGAACCAGCTGAACTGGCTGAGAGGCTGAGAGGAGGCTGAGCAGTTGAAGGTCACGATGTGTCCTGTCATTGCTATATCCGGACTCATGATAACAGGTCTCTCTGGACCATCTGGGAAACACAAGATAATGAAGATAGAAGTATTATATTCGCAATTGGAACTGCCATTAGTGCATTGGCTTGGTTTGACCCCAGCAATACCCAACCATCCCCTTGACTTTATTACATTAGTGTCAGAAGTCAGATCCAAACTTACCCCAACTACATTACTATAAATTCCATCTTTCCCTCATTATAGTTCAAATTTAGAATTTAATTTGCAGACAAGTTTGGTTTTGGGCAATAATAACTACTCACAGTTGACGATCAGTCTGTATTCTGGGCTGGTCATGTTGCTGAGGGGGTTGGAGGCAGAACACTGATAGTCTCCGTTGTCAGAATCCTGGACAGAGTTGAAGGTCAGTGTATTGTTGTTCATAGAGAAGTATGTTCTGTTATCAGCATACAGAGGCCAGCCGTACTTCATCCAGTGAATGGAGTAAATGGTTCCAGCAGTGTCACAGGTCAGTGTAAACAAGTAGTCTGCTACTGGCTGGGCACCCATGACTTTCACCATGGCCATGGTTACTGGTTCTGTGAAGAAAATGTCAATGTCACAAGAATAATGACTACAATCACAATCACTGTTTGTTGAATGGCCGATATCTACATGTACAAGTTAAACAGTTTGGATGGCTCTTCTGTCTTACCAATGATGGTGAGCATCTTGGAGACAGTGCTGTTTCTGCCAGTGATGTTGTTGAAGGCCACACAGGTGTACTCTCCATTATTGGCTAAGGTCAGTGGGCCAGTCTCATACACTGAGCCAACCGCCACCTGGGAGTCATTGAAGATCCAACTGAACTGACTGGGAGGCTGAGAGGAGGCTGAGCAGTTGAAGGTCACGATGTGTCCTGTCATCGCTATATCCGGACTAGTTACAGCAGGTCTCTCTGGACCATCTGGGAAACACAAGGTAATAAAGATATTGAATGAGATTAGCTATTGGAACTGCCAATAGTGCAATTGCCTTGGTCTGACCCCAGCAATACCCAACCATCCACTTGGCTTTATTACATTGGTGTCAGAAGTGGGATCAAAACTTACCCCAACTCCATTTTGATAAATTCCATCTTGCCCTCATTATAGGTTAAAATTATAATTAAATTGGCAGATATCAAGTTTGGTTTGGGGCCATGATAACCACTCACAGTTGACGATCAGTCTGTAGTTTCGGCTGGTCATGTTGCTGAGTGGGTTGGAGGCAAAACACTTATAGTCTCCGTTGTCAGAATGCTGGACAGAGTTGATTGTCAGTGTATTGATGTTCATAGAGAAGTCTGTTCTGTTGTCAGCATACAGAGGCCAGCCATTCCTCATCCAATGAATGGAGTAAATTGTTCCAGATGTCTCACAGGCCAGAGAGAATGTCTGGTTCAGAATTGGCTGGGATCCCATTGCTTTCACCATGGCCATGGTGACTGGTTCTGGAAAGAAAACGTCAGAGTATCACAAGATATTGACTTTAATCACTGCATGTTGAATGGCTTATATCTACAAGTTAAACAGTTTAGATGTCTCTTCCGTCTTACCAACAACAATGAGCATCTTGGAGACAGTTCTGTTTCTGCCAGTGACGTTGTTGAAGGCCACACAGGTGTACTCTCCATTATTGGCTAAGGTCAGTGGGCCAGTCTCATACACTGAGCCAACCGCCACCTGGGAGCCATTGAAGATCCAACTGAACTGACTGGGAGGCAGAGAGGAGGCTGAGCAGTTGAAGGTCACGTTGTGTCCTGTCATTGCTATATCCGGACTAGTTATAGCAGGTCTCTCTGGTCCAACTATTAATAAACACAAGACAGTATGGTTAATTTTATGGTTTTACTATTTTGACAAAGTTTAGTAAATAAGTAGTCTTCCACAATCCTTGGCTTGTGCAAGTCGGAACAGCTCATAGGAGCAGGAGCTCATAGGAGCAGGAGCTCATAGGAGCAGGAGCTCATAGGAGCAGGAGCTCATAGGGGCAGGAGCTCATAGGAGCAGGAGCTCATAGGAGCAGAGCCTATATCCTGTTTCTGTAGCGTGTTGCAGCTTGGTGTGTAAGTACATCCCCTGGACAGAACACTAGTCTATCACAGGCCCTTATGCCCCAATCTATCTCCTTAATGCTGAGTGCCAAGTAAAGACACATTGGGTCACATTTTTACAGTCGCTGGTATGACTCATCCAGGGATCAAGCTCCCAGGCGTGGAAAAAGGACCCACATGTCATACTTGAGTTAAAGTAAAGATACCTTCATAAAAAAAGACTCAAGTAAAAGTCATGCAGTAAAATACTACGAGTAAAAGTCATGCAGTAAAATACTACGAGTAAAAGTCATGCAGTAAAATACTACGAGTAAAAGTCATGCAGTAAAATACTACGAGTAAAAGTCATGCAGTAAAATACTACGAGTAAAAGTCATGCAGTAAAATAATACGAGTAAAAGTCATGCAGTAAAATACTACGCAGTAAAAGTCATGCAGTAAAATACTACGAGTAAAAGTCATGCAGTAAAAAAATACTACGAGTAAAAGTCATGCAGTAAAATACTACGAGTAAAAGTCATGCAGTAAAATACTACGAGTAAAAGTCATGCAGTAAAATACTACGAGTAAAAGTCATGCAGTAAAATACTACGAGTAAAAGTCATGCAGTAAAATACTACGAGTAAAAGTCATGCAGTAAAATACTACGAGTAAAAGTCATGCAGTAAAATACTACGAGTAAAAGTCATGCAGTAAAATACTACGAGTAAAAGTCATGCAGTAAAATACTACGAGTAAAAGTCATGCAGTAAAATACTACGAGTAAAAGTCATGCAGTAAAATAATACGAGTAAAAGTCATGCAGTAAAATACTACGAGTAAAAGTCATGCAGTAAAATACTACGAGTAAAAGTCATGCAGTAAAATACTACGAGTAAAAGTCATGCAGTAAAATACTACGAGTAAAAGTCATGCAGTAAAATACTACAAGTAAAAGTCATGCAGTAAAATACTACGAGTAAAAGTCATGCAGTAAAATACTACGAGTAAAAGTCATGCAGTAAAATACTACGAGTAAAAGTCATGCAGTAAAATACTACGAGTAAAAGTCATGCAGTAAAATACTACGAGTAAAAGTCATGCAGTAAAATACTACGAGTAAAAGTCATGCAGTAAAATACTACGAGTAAAAGTCATGCAGTAAAATACTACGAGTAAAAGTCATGCAGTAAAATACTACGAGTAAAAGTCATGCAGTAAAATACTACGAGTAAAAGTCATGCAGTAAAATACTACGAGTAAAAGTCATGCAGTAAAATACTACGAGTAAAAGTCATGCAGTAAAATACTACGAGTAAAAGTCTAAAAGTATTTGGTTTTAAATCTACTTAAGTATCAAAGTAAATGTCATTCCTAAAATATACTTAAGTAACAAAAGTAAAGTTAAAGTATAAATCATTTCATTTTCCTTATATTAAACAAATTTGACTGCATCATATGCTTGTTTTTAAAATTTACGGATAGCCAGGGAAACACTCAAACATCATATAAAAACCAAGCATCTATGTTTAGTGAGTCAATCAGAGACAGTAGGGATGACCAGGCATCTATGTTTAGTGAGTCAATCAGAGACAGTAGGGATGACCAGGCATCTATGTTTAGTGAGTCAATCAGAGACAGTAGGGATGACCAGGCATCTATGTTTAGTGAGTCAATCAGAGACAGTAGGGATGACCAGGCATCTGTGTTTAGTGAGTCAATCAGAGACAGTAGGGATGACCAGACATCTGTGTTTAGTGAGTCTAATCAGAGACAGTAGGGATGACCAGACATCTGTGTTTAGTGAGTCTAATCAGAGACAGTAGGGATGACCAGACATCTGTGTTTAGTGAGTCTAATCAGAGACAGTAGGGCTGACCAGGCATCTGTGTTTAGTGAGTCTAATCAGAGACAGTAGGGATGACCAGACATCTGTGTTTAGTGAGTCTAATCAGAGACAGTAGGGCTGACCAGGCATCTGTGTTTAGTGAGTCTAATCAGAGACAGTAGGGATGACCAGACATCTGTGTTTAGTGAGTCTAATCAGAGACAGTAGGGCTGACCAGGCATCTGTGTTTAGTGAGTCCGCCTAATCAGAGGCAGTAGGGATGGCCATGCATCTGTGTTTAGTGAGTCCGCCTAATCAGAGGCAGTAGGGATGACCAGGCATGTTCTCTTGATAATTGGACTATTTTTCTATCCTGCTAAGCATTCAGAATGTAACAAGTACTCTTGGGGTCATGGAAAATGTAAGGAGTAAAAAGTACATCATTTTATTTAGGAATGTGGTGGAGTAAAGGTTGTCCAAAATATAAATAGTTAAGTAAAGTACAGATACCCCAAAAAACTACTTAAGTAGTACTTTAAAGTATTTTACTTAAGGACTTTACACCACTTCAAGCTCCCAACCTTCTAATCTCAGGGCGGACACTCTTAACCAGAAGGTCACTGAATTGGTTTTATCAGACACAGATGACCAGCTCTTGTAATACTTACAGTTCACCACAAGCTTGTATGTCATGCTGGTCAGGTTGCTAACAGCATTAAAGGCCTCACAGAGATATTCTCCATTGTCAGAAAATTGGATTGGGATGATAACCATTGTCTTGTTGCCCGTAGAGAAGAATGTTCTGTTGTTTAGGGAGATGAGCTGGCCGTTCATCAACCAGTGAATGTAGTCTACAGGTTCAGTCACCTCACACCGCAGAGTGAACGACTGATCCAGTATCGGTGGCTTCCCATCACGGTTCAACGACACCGCTGATATCGGCTCTATGGTAAAAGAAGACGAGTACTTCACTCGATCGGTGGTAAAACAAATACCATGATATAACATTGTATTCATAACCATCAATAATCAAATATTCACTACCAACTATATGACATTTCGTAACGATGAATGTTGCCTTACCCACAACCTTTATCATTGTGCTCATGGTGGCGTATCGGAGTGTGACATTGTTGTAGGCAAAGCAGGCGTAACTTCCTGTCTGGTTCTCTCTGGTGTTCTGCAGGCTGAGCTGTGGGCTTTGCTCGTTGAGGAACATCCCATTAAACCTCCACTTGTAGGACTCAGCGGGTTTGGACTGAGCGGAGCAGGACAGAGTGATGTCAGAGCCCGTCTTGTAGGCTGTATGTCCTATGGTCATCTCAGGAACTACCATCATGGTGAGGTTACTTGGGCCATCTATGGGAGGAACAAATAACAATGAAGTGTTGGGTAAACATTACCTAGAATATGTTTCCATCCTGCTCTATTGTGCATGCTGAGGAACTAAACACAGTGTACGAATGATCCATGCAAATAATGACCTGGATCATGTGATCACAGAGGAATGGTTTGGGATGAAAATAGGCATATTACATCATTGCATGGAATGCTGGCTCTCCATGACAAGGTACAATCCATGTATGTTGTGTATGATTCATGTACAGTATACTGCATACTCTGATACTCACATCTAACATTGAGGCCAATGGGCTGGCTGGTGCCATTGCTGATTCCATTGATGACCTCACATCTGAACGGCCCTTCATCGTATCGTGTCACACTGATTATGATGAGAGTGCTGGTCCCACCACCAAGCCGAACTCTGTCACTAGCTGCGACCTCTGAGCTGCCATTCAGCCAGCGGTAGGAGAGGGAGGTGCCAGAGGAGACAGAGCAGGTGAACATGGCAGTGTCGTTCAATTCCACTAGATTAGTGGCGTTGGCCCTTAGAGTCACGTTTGAAATGGGCTCTGTGGGTGAGAGAGTCGATGGCAGTCAAGATAAGGTGGATGTGCTTCAAGAAAGTTTTTTTTGTGTCTTACTGAATTACAACCATGTAGTTGATATTCGTTTCATATGGTAAAACTTGCTTTGGAAATCAATCTAAATATGCTATTTTGTTTACTTATCATAGAGACCAGGTCTCAGGATTGAGCCTTGTAGAGCCCTTAGTCTCTTTGCACACACATAAAAAGTATTGTTTATGTCTTGAAAAGAACAGTTTGCTCTGTGATCAGGTTAATTCTTTTCAAAGGTATTATGTAGGCCAACTTCACTATAGGTTCAGAAAACATTGACACGTTTAAGTGTTAGCTTTCCATGTCAGGAAAATGACTTTTATTATTGTGATAGAGATCAATCATTGATAGATAATGTATGCCCATCAGTGGAGGCTGCTGAGGGGGAACAGCTCATAATAATGTCTGGAATGGAGTTATTGGAATGGTATCAAAAACATAGCTGTCATGTGTTTGATACCATTCAATTCACTTTATTACACTCAATTCCAACCATTATTATTAGCTGTCCTTCCCTCAGCAGCCTCCACTGATGTGCAAGCATGTTTGCATGTGAACCTGCATGGAAGAAGGTATGTGAATGGGCAAGTAAGTGTGCAGGTGAGCATGTTTGCGAGGAAGTGATTGTGTGTGCCAGTGAGTGAGAGTCTACCATCATAGAAAGATCAACAGACAGGCAGAGGTCAGTTCCTTACCCTGGACAGACAAAGTCACCACAGCTTTCAGGACTGGCTCCATTCCCTGCACGGTATATCGTCCTGAGTCGTTGAGTTGGAGAGAGCTTATGGACAGCTCTGCGGAGGAACGGTTGAATGAGATTCTGCCTTGATAACTTTTACTCACACTACTGCCACCAGGATAGAAAAGTACGATGGTTGTAGTTTCATATGACCAGGTCCCTATGTTGATGGGGCTTTGAGGAACTAGGTTCAGGGTGACATTACTGCCCACAGCTAAGGGGTTCATCGAGGGAACCACCACCTGGCCAGAGACATCTAGAAGAGGATGGATTGATGAGTTTAGTTCATGTTTTCAGATATTATTAATCAGTACAAAACTCTTTAAAGTTATTATTATTAATCAGTACAAAAGTCTTTAAAGTTCTTATTATTAATCAGTACAAAAGTCTTTAAAGTTCTTTCAAATATTTTAATTGAGATTAATCAAATCTTTAGACTATGGCACTTTAACAGAAATACAAGCTTTTGTTTACAAATTAGTCAATTTACAACATGACCTACTATCTATTTCTAATGTCTACTCTAGACATTGTTGTCAATGTCAGATAGAAATAGAAATCTCAACTTTTTTGAATTGATACTGTTTGACCGAAGTGCATCAACCAAACAGAGACATTTGAACAACCTGTTACTTATTTAACAAAGCCGTTATAGCGCAAATAGGCATCAATTTACTTCCAGAATGAGCGTTTTGTCCTATTTACCTGTAGTGAAGTTAAGCAGCACCAGGATGAGAACCCACACCAGAGGATACTCCATAGTTCTGCCTCTTATCAAACACCGGATCAGAAATGAACAGGACAATTTCCTATTAACCAAATGACTGTCCAGACTTCTTGGTAAATCCGAAAATGTCGATACTGCTCAGTCACAGTCTCCCCTCAATCAGCAAATATTTATTCAGGATCACCTGGAGTCAGGTGATGCAAATGTACCTATCCACCCTACCTGTCGCCAGAACACACTCACACACACCTACCCAACTACCCACGCCCTGTTTTGCCCACGCACATTTTTCCCACTGTGTTTTTTGTTGACACAAGTTGATTATGGTTTACTGTAAATCTGATCAACTCTGTCTGTACGTACGGGTCCTGGGAGGAGGCTGGATGGTACATGGCTAATGAGGCCGGATATAGGTTTTCTGACCCTGTCGAAACTCATGATCTATCTACAGTGGCTGAGGCAACGTGGGCTCATAAGACACTGTTCACATTGAACCTGTCAGAAAAACACTTACAGCGCCTTGGAAAAGTATTTGCCACTTTTCTGACTTTCTATATTTTTGCATAGTTTTGATACTGAATGTTATCAGATCTTCAACCAAAACCCAATTTTAGAAAAAGGGAGCCTGCGTTTACAAAAAACTAAATAAATGTATACTTATTTTATTTATTTAATTAAAAAAGTTATGCAACACCCAATTCCTCTGTGTGCAAAAGTAATTGCTCCTTTACACCCAATACCTGATTGTGCCACTTTTAGCTGCAATGACTGCAACCAAATGCAATCAGTCTCTCACCTCATTGTGGAGGAATTTTGGCCCACTCTTCCATGCAGAACTGCTTTAAACTCAGATACTTTTTGGGGTTTCAAGCATGAACTGCTCGTTTCAAGTCCTGCCACAGCATTTCAATTGGGATTAGGTCTGGACTTTGACTAGGCCATTCCAAAACATCAGATTGTGTTCAGCATCATTGTCTTGCTGCATGACTCATCTGCGCTTCAGCTTCAGCTCACAGCCAGTTGCCCTGATATTCTCCTGTAGAATTCTCTGATACAGAGCAGAATTCATGGTTCCTTCTGTTAAGGTAAGTTGTCCAGATCCTGAGGTACCAAAGCATCCTCAAACCATCATACTACCACTACCATGCTTGACCGTTGGTATGAGGTTCTTACTGTGGAATGCAGTGTTTGTTTTTCGCCAGGCATAATGGGACACATCTCATCCAAAAAGGTATACTTTTGAATCATCTGTCCATAGAACCTTCTTCCAAAAGTCTTGATGATCATCCAGGTTCACCCAGATGATTTTTTTCAAACTTGAATCAACATTTTGGATGACATTGGTCCCATTATGCCTGGCAATCCATCAAGACTCTTCCTGGAGCTGGGCCCCTGGCCAAACTGAGCATTCGGGAAAGAAGGTCCTTGGTCAGGGAGGTTACCAAGTACACAACGGTCCCTCTGACAGAGCTCCAGAGTTCCTCTGTGGAGATTGGTAGAACCTTCCAGAAGGAAAACCATCTCTGCAGCACTCCCGCAATCAGGCCTTTATGGTAGGGTGGCCATTTGGAAGCCACTCCTCAGCCCGCTTGGAGTTTGCAAAAGGCACCTAGAGTCTCAGACCATGAGATACAAGATTCTCTGGTCTGATAAAACCAAGATTGAACTCTTTGGCATGCATGCCCAGCGTCACATCTGGAGGAAACCTGGCAACATCCTTATGGTGAAACATGGTGGTGGTAGCATCATGCTGTAGGGATGTTTTTCAGCGGCAGGGACCGGGAGACTAGTCAGGATGAACGGAGCAAAGTACAGAGTGATCCTTGATGAAAACCTGCTCCAGAGTGCTCAGGACCTCAGACTGGGTGACAGTTTACCTTCCAACAGGACAACGACCCTAAGCACACAGTGAAGACAATACCGGAGTGGCTTAAGGACAAGTCTCTGAATGTTTTTGAGTGGCCCAGCCAGAGTCCAGACTTGAACCCGATCAAACATCTCTGGAGAGACCTGAAAATAGCTGTGCAGCGACATTCCCCATCCAACCTGACAGAGCTTGATAGGATCTGCAGAGAAGAGCGGGAGAAAATCCCCAAGTACAGGTGTGCCAAGCTTGTAGCATCATACCCCAGACAAATTGAGGCTGAAATCGCTGCCAAAGGTGCTTCAACAAAGTTTTGAGTACAGTGTCTGAATACTTATGTAAATGTGATATTTCAGTTTTAAAACATTTGCAAAAGTTTTTAAAACCTGTAATTTGCTGTACATGTACAAATATTCCCATATAGGTACAATTTCCATATAGATATAGATATTTAGGTAAACAGTAATGCTCAGGCACTATTTAATTCAATGGGACTTTATTTATACAGCCACATTAAGTTAAATTAACAATAAACAAAAGTGAGAAGACACAAAACAACATCAACAAAAAACAATTTGAAATTAACTTTAAATATTGCACTCACAAAAGTTAAAAATATAGACATTTCAAGTCTTATATCACTATTTAATAGAAATAAAAAGATACTATAAAAAAGCTTATTCATCTAGAACCCTTCTTGACTTCCAAAGAACTAGGTTTTAGATAGAGCCCTTTCTTAGAAGGATGGTAAAAAGGTTTTAGGTAGAGCCCTTTCTTAGAAGGATGGTAAAAAGGTTTTAGGTAGAACCCTTTCTTTAGAAGGATGGTAAAAAGGTTTTAGGTAGAGCCCTTTCTTAGAAGGATGGTAAAAAGGTTTTAGGTAGAACCCTTTCTTTAGAAGGATGGTAAAAATATTTTAGATAGACCCTTTCTTAGAATGATGGCAAAAGGTTTTAGATAGAACCTGGGTAGCCTAGTGGTTAGAGCGTTGGACTAGTAACCGAAAGGTTGCAAGTTCAAATCCCCCAGCTGACAAGGTACAAATCTGCCCCTGAATAGGAAGTTAACCCACTGTTCCTAGGCTGTCATTGAAAATAAGAATTTGTTCTTAACTGACTTGCCTAGTAATATAAAGGTAAAAAAAAAAACCCCTCGTCTTCCAAAAAGGGCTCTTCAGATGAAAATGTTTATTGGCAGAACCCTATCTGTCACGATGGATTGGACCGAGTGGTAGGTGTACATATTACTTTTATTAAAATGATACTGAAAAAAAACAACAAAATACAAAAAACGAATGTAAAGCTACATGCAGTGCAGAAAGCAACTACACGCAAACAAGATCCCACAAACTACAGGTGGAAAAAAAAAGGCTGCCTAAGTATTATCCACAATCAGAGACAATGATAGACAGCTGCCTCTGATTGGGAGCTATACCCGGCCAGCAAAGAAATAGAACAACTAGAATGCCCACCCAAATCACACCCCGACCTAACCAAATAGAGAAATAAAAAGGCTCTCTAAGGTCAGGGCGTGACACTATCCCTTAGCAAAGACACCTTTTGGAATCCTTTTGTCTAAGAGTGTAGCCATCTACATCAAAGCCTTTTGCTGTCCCTTTATCCTTTATTACACTTGCTCATGGACTGCTTCTCACTCAGTAATATTGACTGGGATTTAATGACATGTATCTGTCTGTCTCTCTGTTTACCCTTTATTATACAAACCCACTAACCTCAGGTCCTGCCTCCACACACATCACTCTAGTCACTGTTTACTGTATAAACACGGTCCAGCTGTAAATAACTTTGTCAGACATAAATACCATAACCATCCTGGTCTGGAGAGATGAACAGGGTTGCGATACAAGGAAGTTGGAAATTTACCAAATGGTAAAATGTATTTTCAAAAAATGCCACCTATCCCTTGATAGAGAGTAATTTCAATACTAATCTCTAGGCTTCCATACTGGCTTGGGGTTTTGATTTAAATGTACATTAATACAACACAGGTGTCAGACACAATAGATATGATTAATTGTATCTGGGACTAGAACTCACAACCCACCTGAAAGAGCGTAACACACCTAAACATACACAAGGTCACCTTTACACACAAAGTGTGACAAACTGTGACGCACTGACTATTGCACCACAGCAAATGAAGGACTCACAGTGTAAACTTTGATCATGCTCTTTATACAGGATACAGTGAGCTCCAAAAGTATTGGGACAGTGACACATTTTTTGTTGTTTTGGCTCTAATACAGCACTTTGGATTTTTGTTTCAAATATTTTTTATTAAACACACACAAGAATGGTGTATAGGTATACATGACAGGTATACAATTCTTATCTAAACATAAAAGAGCATACAGGAACAACAAGACCCAGAGTTCTGGGTGCAGAACAAATAATACAAAACACGACATACAAAACAAGGACACGTAGAAAGAAAGAAAGAGGGAAGATGGTTTGATGATTGGTCTAAGCTCAAAGTGGACTTTAATTTGCTTCCAGATCCGGACTGTGCTATGTATAATAGGATTTTTACAATAAAGTGACATCTCCAGATTGACAGGCGACAAAATCACAGCGCCAATAGAGAAGGGTGACACTCCTCACGCTCCATACTAAGCCAGCTGGATGCCGGAAGTGCGAAACGTAACAACGCGAAGGTTAGCGGCCCAGTAATAAAATATAAAATTTGGGAGAGACAATCCTCCTTCCATCTTGGATTTACAGAGGTGTTTTTTACCTATCCTGTGTGTTTTATAATCCCAGATGAAAGGATTGATAATTGAGGCCAGTTGTTTATGAAAGGATTTAGGTATGAATACTGGGATGTTCTGATATAGGTAGAGCAGTTGTGGGAGGAAGACCATTTTAATGGCATTAATTCTTCCAAGCAGAGAAATTGGGAGAGTTCTCCAAAATAGTATGTTTACTTTGAGTTTTTGTATCAGAGAGGGGAAATTCTCTTTAAATATTGTAAGGAGTATTGTTTGGTAACTACAATTCCTAGGTAGGTACATTTTTCTGAAGATAACTTAAATGGGAGATGTTTTAGCCAGGAGGTGTTTTGCGACCGTATGGGCATTAATTCACTCTTGTTCCAATTTATTCTGTATCCCGAGAAGGTACCAAACAAATTGATCACATCAAGAATAGCTGGGATACTAGCCTGGGGTTCTGTTACATAGAGGAGGATGTCATCTGCATATAGGGAAATCTTATTTAGAGTATCTTTAGTATTATAGCCGTGTATTGCTGCATGAGATCTAATTGTCTGAGCGAGGGGTTCGATAATTAGGGCGAAGAGCATAGGCAACAGCGCACAACCCTGCCTTGTCCCCCTGTTAAGGTTAAATCGGGGCGACAATGATTGGTTAGTGAGTATTCTGGCACAGGGGTTCCTATATAAAAGCTGGATCCAATTTATGAACTCATCTCCAATATTAAATTTCTGTAGGACCTTGAATAGATAGGGCCACTCAACTTGGTCAAAGGCCTTTTCGGCGTCAAGAGATATGACGGCAAGGTCCACGTTGGGTAACCTCTGAGAATACATAATATTGAAGAGGTGCCTGAGATTGAAGAATGAGTTTCTGTTCGGGATAAAGCCGGTCTGATCCGAATGGACCAATTTGCCTATTAAAGTGCTAAGCCTGTTAGCCAGAGTTTTTGCTAAAATCTTTTGGTCTGTATTAAGGAGAGATATTGGTCTGTATGACCCTACCTCTTCTGGATCTTTACCCTTCTTATGTATAACTGTAATGAACGCTTCATCCAAAGTAGAAGGGAGAGCTCCATCCTCATTGGCCTGAACCAACATTTTGTGCAGGTAGGGGGAGAGCATGTTGCTGAATGTTTTATAGAATTCACCAGGGTATCCATCTGGGCCCGGGGTCTTGCCACTCTTTAGAGATTTAATTGTTTCTCGAATTTCATCAAGAGATATTTTCTTATTCAGGAAGTTAGAATCTTCCTGGTTCAGGGCAGGAAGATTACAGTCCTCCAAAAATGTTTGCATAATTAAGGGGTTAGGATCCGCTTTAGATGTATATAGTCTCATAAAACTGCCGGAATCTGTCATTGATGTCTTTGGGGGAAGAGAGTAATTCCCCAGATGCAGATTTAACTTTGTGAATCATTCGGTCACTCACATTTTTTCGAAGTTGTCTGGCGAGTAATTTGTGTGGTTTGTCACCAAACTCAAAATATTTTTGCTTGGCATAGAGAAAAGATTTAGCAATTTTAGCTGAGAGAATCTGATTATATTCAAATTTTAAAGAGGTAATTTTTTTATGTTTCTCCATAGATTGGTGGCTAGCATTCTCCCTATCCAGTAAGTGAATTTGTCCCACTAGTTCTTCCAGTTTTCCTCTGTTTCGCCTACTCCTGGCAGCCTGAAAGGAGATGATACAGCCTCTCAGATAAGCCTTCAGTGTTTCCCACAATAATGCTGGGGATGTCTCTGTGTTGTCGTTGGTGTCAAAGAAAAATGTAATTTGGTCTTTAAGATATTCACAGAATGTTGGTTCTGTGAGGAGCTGAGGATTCAACCTCCAGACCCTCTTGTTTGGTACAATGTCACCCAATCTCAGGGAGAAGGTGAGTGGACTGTGGTCCGAGATTATAATATCATGATACCTCACATTACAGGTATAGGGGAGTAGTCTAGCATCCAACAAAAAGTAGTCAATTCGAGTGTAAACCTTGTGAACATGAGAGTAAAAGGAGTATTCCCTACCCGTAGGGTTAGCGATCCTCCATATATCAAATAAGTTTGAATTTTTTATGTAGGTATTCAAGAATTCGCTTGAATAGGAGGTAGGGGTTCGCCGGGTAGAGGATCTATCCAAATATTGGTCTAGCACACAGTTAAGGTTCCCTCCAATGACCAGGTTAGTATGGGAGATATCTGGAATCAGGGCAAGGACTCTTTTGAAAAAAGAGGGGTTATCAATGTTTGGCCCATAGATATTTAGTAGAGTTACTGAGGTAGAGTGGATTTCTCCTGTTACGATCACATACCGACCCTCTTTATCCGCAAGGGTGGTTTTATGTAGAAAGGGAATTCCTTTCCGTACCAGAATCGCTGTGCCTCTCGTTTTGGCAGAGAAGTTCGAGTGATACACTTGCCCCACCCACCTACACTTAAGTCTGCTATGAGAGTTATTCTTCAGATGGGTTTCTTGCAAAAATATAATATCAGACGAGAGTGCTTTCAGGTGGGCTAGGACCTTGCCCCTCTTAATTGGTTCGTTTAAACCCTTGACATTCCAGGAAGTGAATGTAAGCCCCGCCCTCCTCTCGTTTGTAGTTCCTATGGTGGCCTGCATACCATGTAACTTGATAAAAAGTTAAGAAAGCGCACCAAACCATCACGATCAGCATATGTAGCACCTACACCCGAGCAGTATCCAACCCACCCCTCCCACCCTGCAAGCACCTTTACTTCCCACCCTGTTCCCCTAATTTACCCAACACTTAACCCCCCATCAACCAACATTTACCTCGAACAAGAGGTAAAACAAAAATAAAATCCCAACTATACGTTCACCTCTCACTATCCTAGAACTTCTACTAACATATGAACTGAGGAGGCTCCCGCGAATTAAGTGTTCAGTTAGCATCTAATAAACCTAAACAGAATAAGTTGCAACATAAACATATTGCGCATTTAAGCGTCATCCTGGGTCAATCCCAGAGATAAGCAAGATATAGCCTCAAGATTATATTGCTAAGCACTGCCGGTCAAAAAATAAACCATCCGCAACTGACATAGTCAGCCGTACCTTTACATACTGTGGGTCAGGAGATCGGAACAAGGATTTGTTAAATTAAACATTCCCCCCATTTAAAAAAAAAGTTTAATCAAAAATAAATAAAAATATATACATATATATATATATACATACACACACACACACACATATATACACACATACATATATATATATATATATATACATATATATACACATACATACATACATACACATATACATACATACACACATCCATACACATATATATACATATATATATATGCATACACACATACATACACATATATAGATATATACATACATACACACATATACGCACACACATACACATACATACACATACCTATATATACATATATACACACATGCATACACACACACATACACATACATACATACATATGTATGTATACATACCCACACAAAAAAAATCATATATATATTTAAAGAATATGTATATACATCCATATGCACATATACACATACAAACATTCATACCCCAGAATAACAATCTACACTGATTTAAAATATACACATACATAATACTAAAATGTTAAGAGAAAATAGTAATAAAGTACAAATAGTAATTATATGTACGCACACCTACACAGACATAAGCACTACAGAGGGCTGGTGGGACTCTAGTCGGGAGGGAGGCCCACGGCCAGACAAAGGCAGAACGGCACAAAACATCAACCTGCTAACCAGGTGTCTGCCCCCTCCCAACCATCACCCCCAGTCCCCTGCAAGCAATAAATAAATGGTATGGTAGTAAGAATAATGTAAGGATTGTAAAATACAGTGCCTTGCGAAAGTATTCGGCCCCCTTGAACTTTGCGACCTTTTGCCACATTTCAGACTTCAAACATAAAGATATAAAACTGTATTTCTTTGTGAAGAATCAACAACAAGTGGGACACAATCATGAAGTGGAACAACATTTATTGGATATTTCAAACTTTTTTAACAAATCAAAAACTGAAAAATTGGGCGTGCAAAATTATTCAGCCCCTTTACTTTCAGTGCAGCAAACTCTCTCCAGAAGTTCAGTGAGGATCTCTGAATGATCCAATGTTGACCTAAATGACTAATGATGATAATTACAATCCACCTGTGTGTAATAAAGTCTCCGTATAAATGCACCTGCACTGTGATAGTCTCAGAGGTCCGTTAAAAGCGCAGAGAGCATCATGAAGAACAAGGAACACACCAGGCAGGTCCGAGATACTGTTGTGAAGAAGTTTAAAGCCGGATTTGGATACAAAAAGATTTCCCAAGCTTTAAACATCCCAAGGAGCACTGTGCAAGCGATAATATTGAAATGGAAGGAGTATCAGACCACTGCAAATCTACCAAGACCTGGCCGTCCCTCTAAACTTTCAGCTCATACAAGGAGAAGACTGATCAGAGATGCAGCCAAGAGGCCCATGATCACTCTGGATGAACTGCAGAGATCTACAGCTGAGGTGGGACACTCTGTCCATAGGACAACAATCAGTCGTATATTGCACAAATCTGGCCTTTATGGAAGAGTGGCAAGAAGAAAGCCATTTCTTAAAGATATCCATAAAAAGTGTTGTTTAAAGTTTGCCACAAGCCACCTGGGAGACACACCAAACATGTGGAACAAGGTGCTCTGGTCAGATGAAACCAAAATTGAACTTGTGTTATGTTTGGCGTAAAAGCAACACAGCTCATCACCCTGAACACACCATCCCCACTGTCAAACATGGTGGTGGCAGCATCATGGTTTGGGCCTGCTTTTCTTCAGCAGGGACAGGGAAGATGGTTAAAATTGATGGGAAGATGGATGGAGCCAAATACAGGACCATTCTGGAAGAAAACCTGATGGAGTCTGCAAAAGACCTGAGACTGGGACGGAGATTTGTCTTCCAACAAGACAATGATCCAAAACATAAAGCAAAATCTACAATGGAATGGTTCAAAAATAAACATATCCAGGTGTTAGAATGGCCAAGTCAAAGTCCAGACCTGAATCCAATCGAGAATCTGTGGAAAGAACTGAAAACTGCTGTTCACAAATGCTCTCCATCCAACCTCACTGAGCTCGAGCTGTTTTGCAAGGAGGAATGGGAAAAAATGTTCAGTCTCTCGATGTGCAAAACTGATAGAGACATACCCCAAGCGACTTACAGCTGTAATCGCAGCAAAAGGTGGCGCTACAAAGTATTAACTTCTTCAACCTATGGGGGTGCTATGTCATTATTGGATAAAAAAAACGTGCCCGTTTTAAGCGCAATATTTTGTCACGAAAAGATGCTCGACTATGCATATAATTGCCAGTATTGGAAAGAAAACACTCGTTTTCAAAACTGCAAAGATATTATCTGTGAGTACCCCAGAACTGATCTTACAGGCGAAACCAAGATGAAACTTCAAACAGGAAATGAACAGGATTTTTGACGCTGTGTTTTACTAACGTCTCCTGATATGGCTGTGAATATGCTGTGAACGAGCTAATGCGCTCTGCCGTTCATCCAAGATGTCTGCAGCATTGTGGCGTATTTGTAGGCATATCATTGGAAGATTGGCCATAAGTGACTACATTTGCCAGGGGGCCGTCCGGTGTCCTTTGTCTAAATTGGTGCGCAATTGTCAGTAACACTCATTTTGCCATGGGATACAGAAGCAGAAGCACACTTCCAGGAACGATACATCATTGAAGAGATATGTAGAAAAACACCGTGAGGATTGATTCTAAACAACGTTTGCCATGTTTCAGTCGATATTTTCGTTTTTTTTTTGGTAGCCAAACATGACGCAGAAAACGGACCGATTTCTCCTGCACAAATAATCTTTCAGGAAAACTGAACATTTGCTATCTAACTGAGAGTCTCCTCATTGAAAACATCCGAAGTTCTTCAAAGGTAAATGATTTATTGAATGTTTTTGCTGTTTTTTGTGAAAATGTTGCCTGGTGATGCTAACGCTAAATGCTAACGCTAAATGCTAATGCTAAATGCTAAATGCTAGTTTTGCTATGGTAGAGAAGCATATTTTTGAACATCTGAGATGACAGTGTTGTTAACAAAAGGCTAAGCATGAGAGCTAGCATATTGATTTCATTTCATTTGCGATTTTCATGAATAGTTAACGTTGCGTTATGGTAACGTGCTTGAGGCTGTAGTCATGTTCCCGGATCCGGGCTGGCTCGACGCAAGAAGTTAACTTAAGGGGGCTGAATAATTTTGCACGCCCAATTTTTCAGTTTTTGATTTGTTAAAAAAGTTTGAAATATCCAATAAATGTCGTTCCACTTCATGATTGTGTCCCACTTGTTGTTGATTCTTCACAAAAAAATACAGTTTTATATCTTTATGTTTGAAGCCTGAAATGTGGCAAAAGGTCGCAAAGTTCAAGGGGGCCGAATACTTTCGCAAGGCACTGTAAATAACGAAACAAAACAAAAGTGGGGGAATATAAGTATATCCGTCCGAAGGTGTCAGTGATCAAACCTGGAAGTAAAAAATATGCATCGCTCTGAGCACAGCCGGGATGAAAGTGAATTTAACGTTAAATGAGAGCTCTGACCGCCATCCATTAGTCTGCTCAGCGTCTTACATGTTCGGTAGCCCTTGTTGAGCCCGTTTAATACGTTTTCACCCAATATGGTATAGTATGGATTCGAGTCCATGAGCAGACCCTAACACGCAATAACAAGGCACTCTAACCTGTACGGGGGATTGGTGTATATCCCCGGATAAACTTCTCTGCGTCCAAAACCGAGGAGAGCCAAATCTTCTCACCGGAAGGCGGGGTAATTCTGAGTCTTGCAGGGAAGAGCAAGGCTGGGCGAAGATGGAGTTTGTAGAGTTTGGTCATGACATCTCTGTAGTCGGCGCGATGCTTTGCCACATCGGGCGCATAATCCTCATATACACGGAATGGATGCCCTTTATGTGACAGGTTGCCCCTCATTCGAGCTTCACGCAGGATAAGATCCTTGGTCTTGAAACTGTGACAACAGATGATTACTGGGCGAGGACGTTGGCCCGGTCCAGGCACTGGGACAAGGGAGCGATGTGCGCGGTCCAGCTGGGGATCCGAATCCAAAACATCCGATCCCATTGCATCCTTCAATAGCTTGGCGAAGAAGTCGGTGGGGCGAGAGCCCGCCTCTACCCCCTCTGCCAGACCAACAACGCAAAGGTTATTACGTCTGGATCGGCCCTCCAGGTCCACCACTTTCACAGAAAGCCTCTGCACACTATCCTGCAATGATGTGCATAGCTTCTCTAACTCGTCGATCCTACCAGCGTTGAATTCAGAAGCTTTCTCAAGGTCCACAACACTCTGGCCATGCGAAGCGACCACTCGAGCGATGCTCTCGACCTTGGCGTCCAGCTCAGCAACAGCGGCCCCAAGATCCTCAGCTACAACAACCCCAAAGCTCGGGTAAGTTCTGTGTCACGTTGTTGCATGTGCCTCCCGCCATGTCTGTCTCGTTGTTTAGTGGGGAGTAGGCCTCCGCTGTCGATTTATTGTCCTTTGGTCGCTTATTACTCGGCATTTTCATATAAAAAGTTACAATCTTGTATTAGAAAGAAACGTTTGTTGTAAAAAGTGCCATAAAGTAGTTTAAATTAGATTATTTCGCAAAAAAGTTGCAGGAGCCTCTCACGCATAGCCGTTCACTCCAACATGCTAGCTCCGCCCCCAGCACTTTGGATTTTAAATGATACAATGACTATGAGGTTAAAGTGCAGACTGACAGCTTTAATTTGAGTGTCACGTTGGTAGAAAGGATAGGGAGACAGGAGCAGGAATGCGTAATAGTTTTTGTTATTACTACCCAAATTACAGCGTGCCATGTAAAGGCACGGGGGCGAAGACCAAACAAACACATATACAAAACACAGGGCTGAGACCCAAACAAAAGAGCAAAATAAATACACGGGATGAGACCCGAAAACACAGGCGCACAATGATATAACACAGGACGAGACCCGTAATCATCTGCACAATACAAGGGGCACGAAAGCCAAAACAACATGGCACAGGTACTCACACAACCAATGGACATTAGAACAATAATTGACAGCCCAATGGAGAACAAAGGGCACATTTATACCAATACAATCAGTGTAAAATAGGAACTAGGTGTGCGTAAATAGACAGTCAGTGCCTGGTGCACAGAATGAGCAACAGTACCGGAGGGTTCAGTGACGTTGAGGGTCTTTTCATCTACTGTATATGGAGTGAACCATTTAGAAATTACAGCACTTTTTGCACATGATTAAATGTAGAAATGTTTAGAAACACACTCTATTCTTATTTACAATAAAAGTGACTCCAAAATGACACAATACATTATTTACCATTCATTTCTACTGGGCACAAAATAATAGAAAACACAACCAAAACACACAGCAAATGCATCCAACAAGTTTGTACTTCTTTAATACTCATAAGTGAATATGTCCCAAAACTTTTGGTCCCCTAAAATGAGGGAGGGGGGGGGACTATCTACAAAAAGTTCTGTAATTACTAAACAATGTGTCACGACTTCTGCCGAAGTCGGTCCCTCTCCTTGTTCAGGCGGCATTTGGCGGTCGAAGTCACCGATCTTCTAGCCATCGCTGATCCTCTTTTCATTTTCCTTTGGTTTGTCTTGTCTTCCATCACACCTGGTTCCAATCCCATCAATTACATGTTGTGTATTTAACCCTCTGTTCCCCCTCATGTCCTTGTCGGTGATTGTTAATTGTAAGTGCTTCTGGTGTGAGTCGGGTTATGTACCCATTATTTGATTGTTCTGTTTTCCGGTGGGATTTTTTGTTATTAAACTGCACCGTTTGGAAACACAATTTTTGCTCTCCTGCGTCTGACCTCTCTGCCGCCAGTACGCACCCCTTACACAATGTACCCTATATGGAGTGCTGGAGTACAGAGCCAAAACAACAACAAATGTGTCGTTGTCCCAATACTTTTGGAGCTCACTGTATATCTCACCATCTAACCAAACACTATATTTAGGAAGAGTAGTATCAGGTGTCTGGGTGTTACTGCTGGGCATGAGGGCCAAGAACAAGATAACTATCACATAGAATTATTGTAATTCTGTGGATAATCGTTAGAGCTAAAGTTATAATTTGAAGGTATTTAATAGTTGCTTCCAAGAACACTATGTCATGAGTTGTGTTTGTAAAGCTAAAAACATCCAGAACTTGGTGACAATCTTCGTGTTCCTGACAGGTAAATGCCATTCGTCTGAATAATGGTATAGTTGTCCTACCCAGCAGATTCAGCTCACATGCAGTGTTGCTGTAAAGAGTCATTCCTTATGAATGTCACCAACATGTTGACAGATATACACACTGAACAGGGTCAAGGGCATATAGAACACTGCTTTATATCTATGGTTAAGGGTTTGAAGTGTGTGATGCTTGGAACTTATTTTATCATAATCTATACTGTCTCAAATGAGGTATGCTTTATGACTTGTTTTCAGTCAGCTCATAGCAATAAGGTGTATTAGTGATGTGTTAGTATTGTTCTGTTAAATAAACACATACCTTTCCTTTCCATACACTGTAAGAATATGTCAAATGAATATACTGTAGAATATGTCAAATGAATATACTGTAGAATATGTCAAATGAATATACTGTAGAATATGTCAAATGAATATACTGTAGAATATGTCAAATGAATATACTGTAGAATATGTCAAATGAATATACTGTAGAATATGTCAAATGAATATACTGTAGAATATGTCAAATGAATATACTGTAGAATATGTCAAATGTAATATACTGTAGAATATGTCAAATGTAATATACTGTAGAATATGTCAAATGTAATATACTGTAGAATATGTCAAATGTAATATACTGTAGAATATGTCAAATGAATATACTGTAGAATATGTCAAATGTAATATACTGTAGAATATGTCAAATGAATATACTGTAGAATATGTCAAATGAATATACTGTAGAATATGTCAAATGAATATACTGTAGAATATGTCAAATGAATATACTGTAGAATATGTCAAATGAATATACTGTAGAATATGTCAAATGAATATACTGTAGAATATGTCAAATGTAATATACTGTAGAATATGTCAAATGTAATATACTGTAGAATATGTCAAATGTAATATACTGTAGAATATGTCAAATGTAATATACTGTGTACCATTATGGAACATTTAGATTTATTTAAAATTATCATTTGTTTAAAACAACTTTTATCAAAACAATGAAGAACTTTATATTGATGTCAGAGTCCTATTCCAACAAGAATGCTTAATATGGTTATTATTATTCTACCAGGTCTCTAGAAAATTACAGTACTGAGGGGTGTTGAAATACTGTACATTATATATGACTCCTCATTGTGATACTAATCTGGAAGAATAAAGCTTCAATAAAGAAAAAAGACAATAATAAAATGTTTTGCTAAAATGTTCAGAGAAATAATTCCATCGACAGCATGATAGTGGAATGAGAGATATATTCTGTATCAGGATGCAATTACAGCAGAAATGTTCCTTCTCAGGATGACAGGTCCAGAAATCTGTGGAAAATATTTGTAAGAGATTGTGAAAGAGTCATGAGTCAGTTTCCCTAAGTTTTGCTCCTGTAAATACCATGGTATTATTCTCTGTTAATATTTGAAAATATATATATTTAAATATTTGAATATGGTACAATGTATTTTCTCTTTCTATATATTTCAAGCCAGTGGTAACACACACCCTCTTGATAATATAGCCATTCTACTTCCATCACAGCAAGTACACTGTAGTATAGCATTAAACAAGAGTAACCATGTTCGCTTTTATCAATATCTTATTTCACCATAATATAAAACTCAAATAGTTTTGTTTCAGTCAATTACATAATGTATTCACATTGCCCTGGACCATGGCACTACGTATAGGAAATGAGTGTTTAAATAAATATATTTTATGGGTTCACTTAACTGAATGCATTTCTTGGCATTGATCTCCAACTGTACTGACACTGACCCACTTCTGATGGTGATCTGTCTGGTGGCGTTGCTGTATCACATGGTTCTGTTGTTGAAGACCATGAAGGACACACCGTCTGGACCATCTGCGTATGGAGATATGCATTACTATCATGACTCAACAGATAGTGTTGGTATACTACATGACCAGAAGTATGTGGACACGGCTTGTCAAACATCTCATTCCAAAATCATGGGATTTAATATAGAGTTGGTCCTCCCATTGCTGCTATAACAGCCTCCCTCTTCTGGGATGGTTTTCCACTAGAAGATGAAACAATGCTGCAGGGACTTGCTTCCTTTCAGCCATAAGAGCAATAAGTGAAGTCGGGCACTGATTCTGGGCGATTAGGCCTGTCTCGTAGTCAGGGCTCTGTGCAGGCCAGTCAAGTTCTTCCACACCGATCTCAACAAAACATTTTTGTATGGACCTCGCTTTGTGCACAGGAACATTGTCATGCTGAAGAGGAGAGACAATTTGTTCCGCGATACATGCTTCTGCACTCGGAGGTCCCGCTCTGTGAGTTTTTGTGTCCTACCACTACACGACCGAGCCGTTGTTGCTCCTAGACATTTCTACTTCACATTAACAGCCCTTACAGTTGACCAGGGCAGCTCTAGCAAGACAGACACTTAACCAACTGATTTTGTTGGAAAGGTGGCATCCTATGACGGTGCCACATTGAATGTCACTGAGCTCTTCAGCTCTTGTCATTATACTGCCAATGTTTGTCTATGGATATTGCATGGCTGTGTGCTCGATTTTAAACACCTGTCAGCAATGGGTGTGGCTGAAATAGCCGAAACCACTAATTTGAAGGGGTGTCCACATACTTTTGTATATACAGTGTATCTACTATGCAAATGTAGTAGATACCCAATGAGGCCTGGTGGTTGAGAGGAACCAGTTGCTTAAAGAGATATTCAGGGAGACTATGTGTTTTTGAGCAAAATCAATTGATCATGATAAATCATACATCATTGGCCATATGATTGTAGCTATGTTATTGTGACACTCCCAAATCACTGTAAAGAGTCAGTCAAAGCTCGATATCAGCAGTCAGTCAAAGCTCACTGCTGATATTGAGATGTAGAGGGTCAGTTGTTCCATTGAACTCCACTAAGTTGTCTGTGTAGTTGGCCACCAGTCTCACAGCAGAAACAGGTAATGTGGGTGAGATAGATAGAGAGAGAGGGGGGGGACTTAACAGAAACCAGAGGGAACACCATGTTGGAAAAGGACAAAGACAACCAGTTTCCATAAAAAATGTGTCTATAACAATGGTGACTTGCAGAATTCTACCGATACAAGCTATGAGTATGGCTGACCTTCAAACAACCATACTCAATTCACACAGCTTGATGTAGATGATTAAGGCCAACAGTCAAGTCATCAGTCACCTGGCCCTGACAAAATGCCAACACAGACATTGTCATCAATTAAGTCAGCATCTCTATGCACACACACACAAAAGTACAAACAGAGACAAGGACACACACAGGTGCACACTCAAATGAAACCAGTATCTCTATGTCACATCACACAGGCAGAATTGTTGCATTACACTGCAAGTCATGGTACAAAACAGGCTATCTTAACAGTAGTTACAGTATAGACCCACAGGGCCTGCAGGATATTACTAATCTAACTAATCTAATAGTAAGATCAGCTGATGTGTCTGATGTGTCAGCTGATGTGACTCACCTATCACAGTGAGGGTGGAAGTGGCTGTGAGCTGTGTGCTGGTGCTCTGGACCAGATAGACCCCCGAGTTGACCTCTTTAATGGAGGTTAGGGTCAATGTGTTGTCCCCACTGCCTGGGTTCTCAGAGGGAAGCGCCTTCACAGCGCTGGAGCTCAGCACACCAGGTGAAGAGGGGAAAGATGGGTCTTTAGCATCCAGTGGTCACTGGAACACAACAGGGTGTATCCACTTTTGATCCTCTGCCAGCTAATCTGTTGCTGATCAAGACATACATCTCTTTCTAAAATTATCCGCCAAAATGGTTGCAACCCCTATTACTAGCCTGTTCAACATCTCTTTCATATCATATGAGATCCCCAAAGATTGGAAATCTGCCGCTGTCATCCCCCTCTTCAAAGGGGGAGACACTCTAGACCCAAACTGCTACAGATCTATATGTATCCTACCCTGCCTTTCTAAGGTCTTTGAAAGCCAAGTTAACAAACATACCACTGACCATTTAGAATCCCACCGTACCTTCTCCGCTATGCAATCTGGTTTCCGAGCTGGTCATGGGTGCACCTCAGCCACGCTCAAGGTCCTGAACGATATCATAACCGCCATCAATAAGAGACAATACTGTGCAGCTGTATTCATTGACCTGGCCAAGGCTTTCGACTCTGTCAATCACCACATTCTTATCGGCAGACTCAATAGCCTTGGTTTCTCTAATGACTGCCTCGCCTGGTTCACCAACTACTTCTCAGACAGAGTTCAGTGTGTCAAATCGGAGGGCCTGTTGTCCGGAGCTCTGGCAGTCTCTATGGGGGTGCCACAGGGTTCAATTCTCGGGCTGACTCTTTTCTCTGTATACATCAACGATGTCACGCTTGCTGCTGGTGATTCTCTGATCCACCTCTAAGGAATCAACACCATTGTGTATACTTCTGGCCCTTCTTTGGACACTGTGTTGACTAACCTCCAGACGAGCTTCAATGCCATTCAACTCTCCTTCCGTGGTCTTCATCTGCTCCTAAATGCAAGTAAAACTAAATGCATGCTCTCAAAACCGATCGCTGCCTGCACCTGCCCACCCGTCTAGCATCACTACTCTGGACGGTTCTGACTTAGAATATGTAGACAACTACAAATACCTAGGTGTCTGGTTAGTCTGTAAACTCTCCTTCCAGACTCACATTAAGCATCTCCAATCCAAAATGTAATCTAGAATTGGCTTCCTATTTCGCAACAAAGCA
Source organism: Oncorhynchus nerka (assembly GCF_034236695.1). Classification (NCBI taxonomy): domain Eukaryota; kingdom Metazoa; phylum Chordata; class Actinopteri; order Salmoniformes; family Salmonidae; genus Oncorhynchus; species Oncorhynchus nerka. The sequence goes on along the minus strand of NC_088409.1, from coordinate 28,402,321 downwards.
TCCTGCCAAACATACCCTCGTAAAACTGACTATCCTACCAATCCTTGACTTTGGCGATGTCATTTACAAAATAGCCGCAGTCTATCACAGTGCCATCCGTTTTGTCACCAAAGCCCCATATGCCACTAACCACTGCAACCTGTATGTTCTCATTGGCTGTATCTCACTTCATATTTGTCGCCATATCCACTGGCTCCAGGTCATCTATAAGTCTTTGCTAGGTAAACCCCCCCGTATCTCAGCTCACTGGTCACCATAGCAGCACCCACTCGTAGCACGCTCTCCAGCAGGTATATTTCACTGGTCACCCAATTCCTCCTTTGGCCGCCTTTCCTTTCAGGTCTCTGCTGCCAATGACTGGAATGAATTGCAAAAATCACTGAAGCTGGAGACCCATATCTCCCTCACTAACTTTAAGCACCAGCTGTCAGAGCAGCTCACAGATCCCTGCAGCTGTACACAGCCCATCCAACTACCTCATCCCCATACTGTTTTTTGTTGTTGTTTTTTTTTGCTCCTTTGCACCACAGTGTCTCTACTTGCATATTTGTCTTCTGCGCATCTATCACTCCAGTGTTTGATTGCTAAATTGTCATTATTTCTCCACTACGGCCTATTTATTACCTTACCTCCCTTGTCTTGCACACAATGTACTGTATATAGACTTGTTCTATTGTGTTATTGACTGTATGTTTTGTTTATTCCATGTGCAACTCTGTGTTGTTGTTTGTGTTGCACTGGTTTGCTTTATCTTGGCCAGGTTGCAGTTGTAAATGAGAACATGTTCTCAACTAGCCTACCTGGTTAAATAAAGGTGAAATAAAAATAAATACAAATGAACATGTGGTCAAGGGTTTGAAGTGCGTTATGAGTGGAACTTTTTTTTAGCAGTAACTCTCAAATGAAGCATCATTTATGACATGTTTTCAGTGAGCACAAAAAAAGGAGTATTAGTGATTGTTGGTATTGTTCTGTTACTGTTTTTCTGTTATATGTAACTTAGGGATTTAACAGTAACCTTTTCCTGCAACCATACTACACAGCTTTTATGCGTGAGGTGAGGTCCTCAGGACTAAGCTAAAGGATATTTGCATCAAGGCGTGGAGCATGGGAATCAGACAACACTATTAGGATGCAACAATTTATTGTTGTTTTCAGCGTCACAAGTAAGGTACAACCTCCATACCACGTAATCATTTCCATACATCTTCTGTTCCAGGAGCTTCTTTCAGCTGTCCTGCAAGACAAACTTCGACAGAGCAATGTCAGATTTCTCACAACCAAATACCACTAGGTTTATTTGTTTTATTTACATACTCAAACAGACAATGTGTTGGAACACTCATGGAGGGAGTGCCCAGGGAGAAGTAGCGCAGGTCTAGGTGGAAGAGGGGTGCCAATGCCTAAAGGCACTACATTCACAAGGATTCCTATTTCTTCACTTTTCTTTAAACACCATCACTGCTAACGTCCTCTCAGTAAAAGGATCCCCTGATTGACACAAACAGGAAGGCTTCTATACAAAAGTCCCCTCAAATACACCTGGCGCAGGTAGACTAACAAGGGTGTGTTAGAAACACATACCTTTCCTTTCTACACTGAACATAAATATAAACGCAACATGTAAAGTGTTGGTCACAGAAATGTATTTCTGTAAAATGTTGTGCACAAATTTGATTACATCCCCGTTAGTGAGAATTTTAGCCTTTTTTCAAGATAATCCATCCACCTGAAAGGTGTGGCATATCAAGAATATGATTAAACAGCATGATCATTACCCAGATGCTCCTTGTGTAATAAAAGGCCATTCTAAAATATTCAGTAAGTCCGACCGGCCTCACAACCACAGACCACGTGTAACCAAGCCAGCCCAGGACCTACAAGTCTGGCTTCTTCACCTGCGGGATCAACTCAGGGGATGAGGGGTGGGGTGCTGAGGAGGATTTATTTCTGTCAAAAAGCCCTTTTGTGGGGGAAAACTCATTCTAATTGGCACAGCCATGGGTGGGCCTGGGAGGACATGGGCCCACCCACTGGGGTGCCAGGCCCACCCATGGCTGTGCCACTGCCCAGTCATGTGAAAACTTAGGGAAACTGGCTAATGACCATTCTTTCCCAATCTCTTACAAGTATTTTCCACAGATCTTTGGACCTGTCATCCTGAGAAGGAACATTTCTGCTGTAATTGCGAAGGAATAATTTACCTGAAAACAGTTTTTTATTGTATTTTTTCTTCATTCAAGTTCTATTTATCCAGATTAGTATCACTGAGAGGAATCATATAACATGTATTTCAACACCCCTCAGTACTGTAATTATCTTAAGACCTGGTGGAATAACAAAAATATGTCAAACATTCTTGTTGTAATATGACTTGAACATACAGTAAATGTCTTAATTGCCCATATAAAAGCAGATTTTTGTAGTTGTTATTGAATAAATCAAAATGTTCCATAAGGGTACACAGTGCATTCATGATTTGTGGACAAGTTTGACATGTTCTATTATTTCTACTGCTTTTTCATTCTTCTCTGTTAATATTTGAATAGATAGATATTTTTCCTTCTGAAAATGGTGCGATGTATTTTCTCTAAATACACTGAGTTTGCAAAACACTAGGAACACCTTCCTAATATTGAATTGCTCCCTGTTTTGCCCTCAGAACTGCCTTATTCATTGGGGCATGGACTACAAGGTGTCAAAAGCGTTCCACAGGGATGCTGGCCCATGTTGACTCCAATGCTTCCCACAGTTGTGTCAAGTTAGCTGGATTCCTTTGGCTGGTGGGCCATTCTTGATTCACATGGGAAACTGTTGAGCATGAAAAACCCAGAATCATTGCAGTTCTTGACACTCAAACTGTTGGACTGGGACCTACTACCATACCCCATTCAAAGGCACTTAGACATTTTGTCTTACCCATTCACCCTCTGAATGGCACACATACACAATCCATGTCTCAATTGTCTCAAGGATTACAAATCATTCTTTAATTTGTCTCCTCCCCTTCATCTACACTGATTGATGTGGATATAACAAGTGACATCAATAAGTGACATCAATAAGAGATCATTGCACAAGAGGGACCATGTTCGGTTATAGCAATATCTATGACATTATTTCACCATATTATAAAACCATTTTTTTGTCAATTGCATAATTTATTCACATTGCCCTGGCCCATGGCACTACGTAAATTAAATGAATGTTTGAATAAATATATTGCATGGGTTCACTTAACTGAAAGCATTTTTTGGTCTGTGTGTTATTTTTCAGTCAGTGAGACTTGCTATCTCATTGGCGTTCAGAAGAGGACCCCAGCCAATGAGGAGAGGAGAAGGAGCCAGACACTGACCCCCAGCTGTTCTGACACTGACCCACTGCTGATGGTGATCTGTCTAGTGATGTTGATGTAGCTCATGGTCCTGTTGTTGAAGGCTAGGCAGGAGCATAGGCCACTCTGGCTCTCCACAGCACTATATAGCTTCACATCTAGACTCGTCCAATTCAGATGCTTCCCGTTGAAAGCCCATTGAAACTCAGCCTGAGGGTTGGACTGGGCAGAGCAGGACATGGTCAGAGTAGACCCGATCAGGAAAGAGGTAGTGGTGTTCAGCATGTTGACTGTGAAGGACACACCGTCTGAACTGTCTGTGTAGGGATAGGAATGACTGTCATGATACCCAAGTAGGCCTGGTGGTAGAGAGGAACCCGTGGCTTGAAGGGATATTCAGGGAGCCGATGTGTTATAGAACAAAATCAATTGATCATGATAGATCCTACATCACTGGCCTTATGTTATTGTGTCATTACCAAACCACTGTAAAGTGTCAGTCAAAGCTTGAAATGTAGACTGCAGTCAAAATATGTGAATTCATCAAGTAGAGTTAGTGTGCATACTCTCATACTCACAGCTGATACTGAGATGTAGAGGCTCAGTGGTTCCATTACTGACGCGTTGAAAGCATTACAGCTAAACAGCCCACCATTGTATCGAGTCACATTGACTATGGTGAGAGTGCTGCTCCCATCACTAAGCTGAATTCCATTACTGGCTGTGACTCAGAGTTGCGGTAAGAGGTAAAAGAGGGAGGAGCCAGAGGAAGAGTGAAACAGACCGACAGGGCTTTGAATTCCAATAAATCGTCTTTGTTGTTGGCCACCAGTCTCACAGCAGAAACAGGTTCTGTGGGTGAGAGAGGGAGAGAGAGAGAGAGAGAGAGAGAGAGAGAGAGAGAGAGAGAGAGAGAGGGAGAGGGAGAGAGAGAGTGTGTGAGAGAGAGAGAGAGAGAGAGAGAGAGAGGGAGAGAGGGAGAGAGGGAGAGAGAGAGAGACAGAGAGACACAGAGAGAGAGATTGATTGATACAGGAAAAGAAAGAGAGGGAAAACACAACAGAAACCAGTAGGAACACCATGCGGGAAAAGGGACAAAGACAACCTGTTTCCATTACGCCCATTATTTTAGTGGAGTTTGTTGGTGTCAGCCCATGTTTAGGTCATACTTGTCTGTAGCCATGATGACTTGCAGAATCATATCTAAATATGTTATGGCCCTTTCAGCAGTAGTGAAAAAAGTACCCAATTGTCATACTTGAGGAAAAGTAAAGATACATTCAAAGAAAATGACTAAAGTAAAAGTCACCCAGTAAAATTCTACTTGAGTAAAAGTCTAAAAGTATTTGGTTTTAAATATACTTCAGTATCAAAAGTATATGTAATTTCAAAAATATACTTTAAGTATAAAAAGTAAAATTATAAATAATTTAAAATGCCTTATGTTAAGCAAACCAGACGGCACCACTTTATTTTTAATTTTTTAATTTACGCATAGCCAGGGGCACACTCCAAAATTCAGACATCATTTACAAATGAAGCCTGTGTGTTTAATGAGTCCACCAAATCAGAGGCAGGGGGGGATGACCAGGGATGTTCTGTTGATAAGTGTGTGAATTGGACCATTGTCCTGTCTTGCTAAGCATTCAAAATGTAACAAGTACTTTTGGGAGTCAAGGAAAATATATGGACTAAAAAGTACATTATTTTCTTAAGGAATGTAGTGAAGTAACAGTAAAAGTAGTTACAAATATAGAGTAAAGTACAGATACCTAAACAAAAACAACTTATGTAGTACTTCAAAGTATTTTTACTCAAGAACTTTACACCACTGCCTTTCAGTATGATTGTCTTTTAGTTAAATTAAAACCGCTTGAGGTGATTTTATGAAGGTTACTAGTTGTTTGTGAGCCTTGTATTTTTTATAATAGTATGAGAAAGTCAATGTTATGCTTGATCAGAGACCAACAGCCAAGTCATCAGTCACCTGGCCCGGAGAAAATGCCAACACAGACATTGTCAAGAGTGCAGTCAGCATTTCCATGCATACTATTGATGCACGGTTTGACTCATGACCCGCAGTCCCCTGCAGTTATATCTGTGGGGTGGACGGGTTTAGGGTCATTAAGTATTGTGTGGCTGGCGGGCGATTTGAATAAAGAGAAAACAATACTATAAATCTCTAAATCTTGTGCAGTTTTTATCTATAGGCTACATTGAGGTTTTTCTTTAGTTATTTTATGCTGTCGGGCATTAGTGCATAAACCTAAACGTCAGGGCTTAACTGTACATGAGCCAGATAGCCTACACACCAATCATCAAATAATGCTTTTGGGAACAGGAAGTTAAAGTTAACATCAATCCAGGGAGGCAGAAGGGACATTGTCGAAGTTTAACTTAATAAGACAAAAGCTGCGAAAGGAGAGAAAATAAAATAAAGATAAGGGAGGGCCAGAAAAGTAATGTTTGGGAAAGATTTGGGGAAGTGGTAAAAGAGGATGATAGCAGTGTGATGTTATGTGTGATGATTGTGAGGCACTATACAAATTCCATAGGCCCATGGCAAGTCAAGGGAACTGTAGCCTTCTGTTCAGATGGGTTCAATGGAAAATGAAACCTGGACACTGACTGTAGGTCTAGAACCTCTCACATAGCCTAGTAAGACATTTAAACGTGTTAACCCTCGCAAGGCTGCAGGCCCAGACGGCATCCCCAGCCGCGCCCTCAGAGCATGCGCAGACCAGCTGGCCGGTGTGTTTACGGACATATTCAATCAATCCCTATACCAGTCTGCTGTTCCCACATGCTTCAAGAGGGCCACCATTGTTCCTGTTCCCAAGAAAGCTAAGGTAACTGAGCTAAACGACTACCGCCCCGTAGCACTCACTTCCGTCATCATGAAGTGCTTTGAGAGACTAGTCAAGGACCATATCACCTCCACCCTACCTGACACCCTAGACCCACTCCAATTTGCTTACCGCCCAAATAGGTCCACAGACGATGCAATCTCAACCACACTGCACACTGCCCTAACCCACCTGGACAAGAGGAATACCTATGTGAGAATGCTGTTCATCGACTACAGCTCGGCATTCAATACCATAGTACCCTCCAAGCTCGTCATCAAGCTCGAGACCCTGGGTCTCGACCCGCCCTGTGCAACTGGGTACTGGACTTCCTGACGGGCCGCCCACAGGTGGTGAGGGTAGGCAACAACATCTCCTCCCCGCTGATCCTCAACACGGGGCCCCACAAGGGTGCGTTCTGAGCCCTCTCCTGTACTCCCTGTTCACCCACGACTGCGTGGCCATGCACGCCTCCAACTCAATCATCAAGTTTGCGGACGACACAACAGTGGTAGGCTTGATTACCAACAACGACGAGACGGCCTACAGGGAGGAGGTGAGGGCCCTCGGAGTGTGGTGTCAGGAAAATAACCTCACACTCAACGTCAACAAAACTAAGGAGATGATTGTGGACTTCAGGAAACAGCAGAGGAACACCCCCTATCCACATCGATGGATCAGTAGTGGAGAGGGTAGCAAGTTTTAAGTTCCTCGGCATACACATCACAGACAAACTGAATTGGTCCACTCACACTGACAGCGTCGTGAAGAAGGCGCAGCAGCGCCTCTTCAACCTCAGGAGGCTGAAGAAATTCGGCTTGTCACCAAAAGCACTCACAAACTTCTACAGATGCACAATCGAGAGCATCCTGGCGGGCTGTATCACCGCCTGGTACGGCAACTGCTCCGCCCTCAACCGTAAGGCTCTCCAGAGGGTAGTGAGGTCTGCACAACGCATCACCGGGGGCAAACTACCTGCCCTCCAGGACACCTACACCACCCGATGTTACAGGAAGGCCATAAAGATCATCAAGGACATCAACCACCCGAACCACTGCCTGTTCACCCCGCTATCATCCAGAAGGCGAGGTCAGTACAGGTGCATCAAAGCTGGGACCGAGAGACTGAAAAACAGCTTCTATCTCAAGGCCATCAGACTGTTAAACAGCAATCACTAACATTGAGTGGCTGCTGCCAACACACTGTCATTGACACTGACCCAACTCCAGCCACTTTAATAATGGGAATTGATGGGAAATGATGTAAATATATCACTAGCCACTTTAAACAATGCTACCTTATATAATGTTACTTACCCTACATTATTCATCTCATATGCATATGTATATACTGTACTCTAGATCATCGACTGCATTCTTATGTCACTAGCCACTTTAACTATGCCACTTTGTTTACTTTGTCTACATACTCATCTCATATGTATATACTGTACTCGATACCATCTACTGTATGCTGCTCTGTACCATCACTCATTCATATATCCTTATGTACATATTCCTTATCCCCTTACACTGTGTATAAGACAGTAGTTTTGGAATTGTTAGTTAGATTACTTGTTGGTTATCACTGCACTGTCGGAACTAGAAGCACAAGCATTTCGCTACACTCGCATTAACATCTGCTAACCATGTGTATGTGACAAATAAAATTTGATTTGATTTGATTTGATTTGATTTGAATGTTAACTCCTGCAGAATTAAGTATTTCTTGCAGTAAATGATACACTGACTTGGGAACAGAAGTGCATCTCAAGATTCAGAAATAAATACATCATATTTCTCATATGATGTATTTATTTCTGCATCTTGAGATGCTGTTAGCATCATAAAATTGATAGTGTTTCAACCACAGAAAATATGCATCCAAGCCGAACTGAAATGTTTTCAGAAACACATTGGGTCGTTTTCACAGATTTCAATGTCCTTTCACCTGGTCAAACGGATGTAATTTGGACATTTTGCACAGAAAATCATCCTTTTTTAGCCTCATTGCATTTACTCCCCAGATCCTAAACGTCTTTGCTCCGCAAAAAAAGATAACAGAGAAAAGCTTACCGATGTCAACTATACTGAACAAAAAAATAAACGCAACATTTAACTTCCGGGTTGGAGCGAGCCGGTCGCATCCGCATCCGCGCTTCGGTCTGCAGGTTGTATAACTTTTTCATTACATTTCATTACATTTCATTATAGTACAACGGTCTGATTTGTCTAATCTTAGCAATTTCTTCTTAGCTAGCTACATAGTCGTCGTTGTATCAAAGATAATTGCGTAATTATCGTATTTCGTCGTCTCCTATCTGCCCAACACGTTCACCGTCTACCGTAGCACTGTAGTAACTATCACACTCAACTGAACGACTTGATTAGTGTAGTGTTAGCTAGCTACATAGTTGTCTTTGCTGTCTTCGTATCCAAGATAATTGTGTAGTTAGAGTGTGTAGTCTTAGAGTGATTATCTTAATTTACCGAGGTTAGCTAGCCAGCTATTTTGTCGTCCTTAACGTAGGAGACACTCCTAGCTAGCCAATAGCCAGCCAACGTCTACTGAATAGAACTTTCGCATTCCGGTCGCATTCCGCTTCGCTCCACAGGTAGTATCATATTTACATTTCATTTCATTACAGTCCCAACGGTGTGATTTGTTTGATCGTAGCTAGCTACATAGCTAGCTACATAGCCGTCTTTGTTTCAAAGATAATTGTGTAGTCTAGAGCGATTTTCTAGGTTAGCTAGCCAGCTATTGTCGTTCTCCTAACGCAACGTAACGTATCCAACACTGCTAGCTAGCCAGCTTGCCCCCGAAAAGCAGCATTGTAGAAACTTCACACTCAACGGAACGACTTGATTAGGGTAGTGTCAACAACGCAGCTAGCCTACCTCAGCAGTACTGTATCATTTTAATAATTTTAGTCAATTAGATTCTTGCTACGTAAGCTTAACTTTCTGAACATTCGAGACGTGTAGTCCACTTGTCATTCCAATCTCCTCTGCATTAGCGTAGCCTCTTCTCTAGCCTGTCAACTATGTGTCTGTCTATCCCTGTTCTCTCCTCTCTGCACAGACCATACAAACGCTCCACACCGCATGGCCGCGGCCACCCTAATCTGGTGGTCCCAGCGCGCACGACCCACGTGGAGTTCCAGGTCTCCGGTAGCCTCTGGAACTGCCGATCTGCGGCCAACAAGGCAGAGTTCATCTCAGCCTATGCCGCCCTCCAGTCCCTCGACTTCTTGGCTCTGACGGAAACATGGATCACCACAGACAACACCGCTACTCCTACTGCTCTCTCTTCGTCCGCCCACGTGCTCTCGCACACCCCGAGAGCTTCTGGTCAGCGGGGTGGTGGCACCGGGATCCTCATCTCTCCCAAGTGGTCATTCTCTCTTTCTCCCCTTACCCATCTGTCTATCGCCTCCTTTGAATTCCATGCTGTCACAGTTACCAGCCCTTTCAAGCTTAACATCCTTATCATTTATCGCCCTCCAGGTTCCCTCGGAGAGTTCATCAATGAACTTGATGCCTTGATAAGCTCCTTTCCTGAGGACGGCTCACCTCTCACAGTTCTGGGCGACTTTAACCTCCCCACGTCTACCTTTGACTCATTCCTCTCTGCCTCCTTCTTTCCACTCCTCTCCTCTTTTGACCTCACCCTCTCACCTTCCCCCCCTACTCACAAGGCAGGCAATACGCTCGACCTCATCTTTACTAGATGCTGTTCCTCCACTAACCTCATTGCAACTCCCCTCCAAGTCTCCGACCACTACCTTGTATCCTTTTCCCTCTCGCTCTCATCCAACACTTCCCACACTGCGCCTACTCGGATGGTATCGCGCCGTCCCAACCTTCGCTCTCTCTCCCCCTACTCTCTCCTCTTCCATCCTATCATCTCTTCCCTCTGCTCAAACCTTCTCCAACCTATCTCCTGATTCTGCCTCCTCAACCCTCCTCTCCTCCCTTTCTGCATCCTTTGACTCTCTATGTCCCCTATCCTCCAGGCCGGCTCGGTCCTCCCTCCCGCTCCGTGGCTCGACGACTCATTGCGAGCTCACAGAACAGGGCTCCGGGCAGCCGAGCGGAAATGGAGGAAAACTCGCCTCCCCTGCGGACCTGGCATCCTTTCACTCCCTCCTCTCTACATTTTCCTCCTCTGTCTCTGCTGCTAAAGCCACTTTCTACCACTCTAAATTCCAAGCATCTGCCTCTAACCCTAGGAAGCTCTTTGCCACCTTCTCCTCCCTCTTGAATCCTCCTCCCCTCCCCCTCCTCCCTCTCTGCAGATGACTTCGTCAACCATTTTGAAAAGAAGGTCGACGACATCCGATCCTCGTTGCTAAGTCAAACGACACCGCTGGTTCTGCTCACACTGCCCTACCCTGTGCTCTGACCTCTTTCTCCCCTCTCTCTCCAGATGACATCTCGCGTCTTGTGACGGCGGCCGCCGCCCAACAACCTGCCCGCTTGACCCTATCCCCTCCTCTCTTCTCCAGACCATCTCCGGTGACCTTCTCCCTTACCTCACCTCGCTCATCAACTCATCCCTGACCGCTGGCTACGTCCCTCCCGTCTTCAAGAGAGCGAGAGTTGCACCCCTTCTGAAAAAACCTACACTCGATCCCTCCGATGTCAACAACTACAGACCAGTATCCCTTCTTTCTTTTCTCTCCAAAACTCTTGAACGTGCCGTCCTTGGCCAGCTCTCCCGCTATCTCTCTCAGAATGACCTTCTTGATCCAAATCAGTCAGGTTTCAAGACTAGTCATTCAACTGAGACTGCTCTTCTCTGTATCACGGAGGCGCTCCGCACTGCCAAAGCTAACTCTCTCTCCTCTGCTCTCATCCTTCTAGACCTATCGGCTGCCTTCGATACTGTGAACCATCAGATCCTCCTCTCCACCCTCTCCGAGTTGGGCATCTCCGGCGCGGCCCACGCTTGGATTGCGTGCTACCTGACAGGTCGCTCCTACCAGGTGGCGTGGCGAGAATCCGTCTCCTCACCACGTGCTCTCACCACTGGTGTCCCCCAGGGCTCTGTTCTAGGCCCTCTCCTATTCTCGCTATACACCAAGTCACTTGGCTCTGTCATAACCTCACATGGTCTCTCCTATCATTGCTATGCAGACGACACACAATTAATCTTCTCCTTTCCCCCTTCTGACGACCAGGTGGCGAATCGCATCTCTGCATGTCTGGCAGACATATCAGTGTGGATGACGGATCATCACCTCAAGCTGAACCTCGGCAAGACGGAGCTGCTCTTCCTCCCGGGAAGGACTGCCCGTTCCATGATCTCGCCATCACGGTTGACAACTCCATTGTGTCCTCGTCCCAGAGCGCTAAGAACCTTGGCGTGATCCTGGACAACACCCTGTCGTTCTCAAATAACATCAAGGCGGTGGCCCGTTCCTGTAGGTTCATGCTCTACAACATCCGCAGAAGTACGACCCTGCCTCACACAGGAAGCGGCGCAGGTCCTAATCCAGGCACTTGTCATCTCCCGTCTGGATTACTGCAACTCACTGTTGGCTGGGCTCCCTGCCTGTGCCATTAAACCCCTACAACTCATCCAGAACGCCGCAGCCCGTCTGGTGTTCAACCTCCCAAGTTCTCTCACGTCACCCCGCTCCTCCGCTCTCTCCACTGGCTTCCAGTTGAAGCTCGCATCCGCTACAAGACCATGGTGCTTGCCTACGGAGCTGTGAGGGGAACGGCACCTCAGTACCTCCAGGCTCTGATCAGGCCCTACACCCAAACAAGGGCACTGCGTTCATCCACCTCTGGCCTGCTCGCCTCCCTACCACTGAGGAAGTACAGTTCCCGCTCAGCCCAGTCAAAACTGTTCGCTGCTCTGGCCCCCCAATGGTGGAACAAACTCCCTCACGACGCCAGGACAGCGGAGTCAATCACCACCTTCCGGAGACACCTGAAACCCCACCTCTTTAAGGAATACCTAGGATAGGATAAAGTAATCCTCCCCCCCCTTAAAAGACCTAGATGCACTATTGTAAAGTGGCTGTTCCACTGGATGTCATAAGGTGAAAGCACCAATTTGTTAGTCGCTCTGGATAAGAGCGTCTGCTAAATGACTTAAATGTAAATGTAATGTAAATGTAAAGGATTTGTCACATGTTTTCATGAGCTGAAATAAAAGATCACAGGAATGTTTCATTACGAACAAAAACATTATCCTCCAAAAAATGTTGCCAAATGTTTTTACATCCCTGCGTTGAGCATTTCTCCATTGCCAAAATAATCCACCATCTAACAGGTGTGGCATATCAAGAAGCTGATTAAACAGCATGATCATTACACAGGTACACCTTGTGCTTTAGACAATAAAAGGCCACTCTAAAATGTGCAGTTTTGTCACACAACACAATGCCACAGATACGTCAAGTTTTGAGGGAGTGTGCAATTGGCATACTGACTGCAGGGATGTCCACCAGAGCTGTTGCCAGATAATTTAATGTTCAATTCTCTACCATAAGCTGCCTCCAACATAATTTGATAGAATTTGGCAGTACGTCCAACCAGCCTCACAACCGCAGACCACGTGTAAGCACGTCAGCCCAGGACCTCCACATCCGGCTTCATCACTGCGGGATCGTCTGAGACCAGCCACCCAGACAGTTGATGAAACTGAGGAGTATTTATGTCTGTAATAAAGCCTTTTTTGCGGGGAAAACATCATTCTGACTCACTGGGCCTGGGCCTGGGCCTGGTGCATCCTGTTTCTATTGCTCATCCTTGAGATGTTTCTACATCTTGATTGGAGTCCACCTGTGGTAAGTTCAATTGATTGGACATGATTTGGTAAGGCACACATATGTCTGTGTAAGGTCCCATGTCAGAGCAAAAACCAAGCGATGAGGTCGAAGGAATTTTCCGTAGATCTCAGAGACTGGATTGTGTCGAGAAATAGATCGGGGGAAGGGTACCAAAAAATATCTGCAGCATTGAAGATCCCCAAGAACACAGTGGCCTCCATCATTCTAAAATGGAAGAAGTTTGGAACCACCAAGACTCTTCCGAGAGCTGGCCGCCCGGCCAAACTGAGCAATCAAGGGAGAAGTGCCTTGGTCAGGGATTTGACCAAGAACCCGATGGTCACTCCAGAGTTCCTCTGTGGAGATGGGAGAACCTTCCAGAAGGACAGCCAAGATTGAACTATTTGGCCTGAATGCCAAGAATTGCTCCCCATACAACCTGACAGAGCTTGAGAGGATCTGCAGAGAGGAATGACAGAAACTCCCCAAATACAGGTGTGCCAAGCTTGTAGAGCCATCCCCAAGAAAACTTAAGGCTGTAATCGCACCAAAGGTTCTTCAACAAAGTGCTGAGTAAAGGGTCTGAATACTTATGCAAATGTAATATTTTTAATACATTTGCAAAAGTTTCTAAAAACCTGTTTTTGCTTTGTCAGTATGGGGTATTGTGTGTAGATTGATGAAATTAGTATTGTTGATTTTATGAATAAGGCTGTAACTGTCACGCCTTGGTCTTAGTATTTTGTGTTTTCTTTAATTGTTTGTTCAGGCCAGAGTGTGACATGGGTTTATTGTGTTTTTGTATTGGAGTTTAGTAGGCATTGGGATTGCGGCTGAGTAGGGGTGTCTAGAGTAGGCTTGGCTGCCTGAGGCGGTTCTCAATCAGAGTCAGGTGATTCTCGTTGTCTCTGATTGGGAACCATATTTAGGTAGCCTGGGTTTCACTGTGTGTTTGTGGGTGATTGTTCCTGTCTTTGTGTTAGTTAGCACCAGACAGGCTGTATAGGTTTTCACGTTCCGTTTGTTGTTTTGTATATATATAGTTGTTATTTCATGTATCGTTCGATTTTCATTAAAGAACATGAGTAACCACCACGCTGCATTTTGGTCCGACTCTCTTTCAACAGACGAACGCCGTTACAGTAACGTAATAAAATGTGGAAAAAGTCAAGGGGTGTGAATACTTCCCGAACACGCAGGTGCACACTCAAACTTAACCAGTATATCTACGCCATAGCAGACTGGCAGAATTGTTGTATTACACTAGGTTATCTTAATAGCAGTTACAGTATGGACCCACAGGGCCTTCAGGATATTACTTGTCTAATCTAACTAATCTAATAGTGAGCTGGGCTGATGTCTCTGGACCACATAGACCCCTGAGTCAACCACTGTGATGGAGGTCAGGGTCAGAGTCCCCGTGCTGACTTCCACCGAGGCTCTACCGTTGTGGCTTGGGAACACAACTTGCTGGCCCCCCGACCAGGTCAGTATCTGAGCGTCCCCCACAGGCCAGCTGCCGCTCAACAGCTGAGTGGCCGGAGACAGCGTCAGGGTCACCACGTGCCAGGTTCTCAGAGGAAAGCACCTCCACAGTACTGGAAGCTCAGCACACATGGAGAAGAGTGGAAAGATGGGTCTTTAGCATCCAGTGGTCAACAATCCTGGTCCTGGAACCCAACAGGGTGAACCCACTTTTGTTCCTCTTCCAGCTAATCAGTTGCTGATTAAGACATACATTATTTGAATTGACAGATTTTCTTTATTTTGAAGTGATATTATGATGGTCAAATATGAACTTGAGGTCACTAGTCTTTTTAACATGCAATATTTTGGGGACATTTGATAGAGTCTACCTGGTAAACACAACTTTGTAATATCTTTCGGTAATTATATAATACAAATAAAATAATAAGGTACTCAATCAAATAAAGTTTAGTCTAAAACTGTATCCACTTTAGTACAAGCTGTAATTAATAAATTCACATTTTACTGTAAACGTCTCTATTTTACACTTTCATTTCTCCATCTTCTGGACTTGAAATTCACAGTAAATGAAACTGAAACTTACCTCCCTGAGTTACTTGTAATATTGAAAAAGAAGACATGTTACCTTGTATCAAAGCCAGTAGAAGAACATGTGGGACCCTTCCTCTTGTCTCCCCATTGTGTTTTGGTGGTCTATGTGTGCACCTACTCTTTTATATTGCTATTTTGGGGTCCAGCCCTCTACACAAACACCTCAGGAAACAAGCTAATATCATATCTTTATATGCCAGTGTCCATCATATAGTACTTGTTCTTGTCAAACTATAAAAGAGGGCTCACCTATCCCTCCTGTCTGCCTCCTTCACACTTTGATACAGCATGTATGTCACGCCTTGACCTTAGATATCTCTATTTTGGTTAGGTCAGGGTGTGACTAGGGTTGGTACTCTAGTTTTTGTATGTCTAGGGCTTTTCTATGTCTAGGGTTTTTTGTATGTCTATGTTGGCCTGATATGGTTCCCAATCAGAGACAGCTGTTTATCGTTGTCTCTGATTGGGGATCATATTTAGGTAGCCATTTTCCTCATTTGTGTTTTGGGATCTTGTCTATGTATAGTGCACATCAGTAGCGTTTCGTTTGGTTCTTTGTTGTTTTGTTCAGTGAGTTTCGATTTATTAAAATTATGTGGAACTCTACTTGGTCTGATCCTTACAACGAACGTGACAATGTAGCTTATTGTGGCAATGGCATTGTAGTAAAGAATCATTACAAATATTTTCACTAATCAATTAGACATTAAAAAAACATAAATAGGATTACTTCTATAGTATTTAATTGTGTGTAGTTTAAGTCTTTTCTGATGACAGCTTTACTGGTTTGGAATAGGGCTAAAGTCTCACAAAAATACCATGACAACAAAATGTGTTAAATGTTTATTATGTAGTCAACGATTACAGAATAGAATGGTACATACTAATAAATCATGTATCATATACCATGTCTGTGATATTGTAACATAAAACTTTAACATACAATACCTATATCATTGACGTTCCCATTTCACAATTTTCCCAAATATTGAGAAATCTCCCTCTGTTATTCCTGGCAGTGTTTGTGTAACAAGGAAAACACATGCCTTTCACATCTCCCAGGTCAACACCTGTAGAATTGTCCAATCTGTGGGTCAGGTCCCTATCAGGGAACACCTGACTACACCTATGTGTGTCTAAGCCAGATCAGGTTTGATTGATGAACAGTGGAGGAAATGTTATGCTGCCTGTCATTATCTCACGATCCAACCAAGGAGCATGAATAGAGGAGCAAACTGGTCATGTGAAAGACATTCAGCTATTCTATGAAACCAACATAAGTAGCCACATGCTGTATTACAAAGCTCTCGGATTGAGGGTAAGAGGTCATATTAACCAACATAAAGCCCTGAGAGAGAGAGAGAGAGAGAGAGAGAGAGAGAGAGAGAGAGAGAGAGAGAGAGAGAGAGAGAACAGGCACCTTATGATAACAACATCAGAACATGAGAGCTGAGTTGAACAGTGGGACATTGTACTTATCTCAGTGCCTGAATGTTCTGCCTGCTCATGTAACAAGTATTATATATTTACACAAAATCTGAACAGTTCCCATGTCTGATATTAGTGTACATTCCTTTTGGTGGTGTAAGTGCCTTTTTTAATGTTGCACACTTCCTTCTCCTTCTGTGTTCCCCCTCATTACCATGCCCTGCCTTCTTACATCTCCCCTGTCTACCCTGTCTACTCTACACATGTAGAAGAGGTAAGTCACAGGGAAATTGTCCCATGGAAATCATAAACAATCCTACCTAATATTGAGTTGCACCCTGTTTTCCCCTCAGAACAGTCTCAATTCGTTAGGCATGGACTCTACGAGGTCTCGAAAGCATTCCCCAGGGATGCTGGCCCATGTTGACTCCAATGTGTCAAACAGTTGTGTCAAGTTGGCACGAAGTCCTTTAGGTGGTGGACTGTTCTTGATACAGACAGGAAACTGTTGCGCAGGAAAAACCCAGCAGCGTTGCAGTTCTTTACACACTCAAACCGGCAGCTACTAACATTCCCCTTTCAAAGGCATTTAAATATTTTCTTCTGCTCATTCACCCTCTGAATGGCACTCATACATAATCCATGTATTAATTGTCTCAAGGCTTAAAAACCCTTCTTTAACCTGTCTCCCCCCGAGCATCTCTACTAATTGAAGTGGATTTAACAAGTTACATCAATAAGGAACCATAGCTTTCACCTGGATTCACCTAGTCAGTCTATGTTATGGAAGGACTTTTGTACACTCAGTATGTATGAAAAAGCACCATTAATTAATTAATATGGTCCCTGACATATTATTATTATGTCATCTTACCATTATATTGGGATATTCATGCATTTCATGTATTTATATACTTTTAAAATATTGTAATCTATGAATACTATACATGTTAGCTAGCTACAGTACTTTTTACTGTACATGGTGTCATTGGACTAGCATGTGTATTCATGTCCCCTTTCCTTAATTGATACTTTCCAGAGGAATTAGTGTACTGTATATGGGCAGCACAGCATTTGTTTATGGATGTTTTTCCTTTCCTTATCAGGTATGTCATGTCCTATGCTTGTTAAAGGTCCGAAGCAGACGTTTTATCTCAATATCAAAACAATTCTGAGTAACAATTCAGTACTTTATTGTGATTGTATTCAATTAAAATGGTCAAAAATAAACAGCGATAGCTTCTTAGGATTAGGTTTGAGCTGGGGTGTGAACATGAAGCTAGGGTTAGGGTTAGGGTCAGGGTTAGGGATAGGCGCACTAACTACCAGATACTGTTTGAATAATGTTTTGACTTCCAATAAAAGGCAAATGATGTGGTCATAGATAAAGGAGTGTATCAAAACAGATGCTGGAGTATGATGCATCCAGTATAGTTTACCCTGTAAATGATAAATAACCCATGGCTTTGTGCGAGTTGTATTGATAAATGATCGCCTCCTCACTCCATGTGCCATTTCCAGGTTTGAGTTTAGCTTCAATATCTAGTTTGTGGTATTCTGGGTCAATGACAAATGGTCTCAATTGTTCAATTTCACCATGTCATGCCCTGACCAAACAGGGTAGGCAAACATGGCCTGAGGTTGACATTACCTTATCACACAGAAAGTGATTTGCCAACAAAGACATTTGAATGTGTGTGTTTGTGTTGGACATGGGGCTAGGACTGAGGTAACGACTTGTTCAACTTGTACATCAGGTTAGCCTTTGCAATAAGTAGGGTACTGTAGCTATATGAGCCTACACACTGACAGCCTATAGTATACTATCATGTTATAAAACAACTTCTGTGTATGTAGGTCAGGCTAGTCTCATAATACCACTCTCACATAAACAAGTGATGTTATGGTGTGAAGATGGTGTGATTATAACAGCAGCTTTTCATAGGACTATTTCCTTGAAACTCAACACCCTGGGGAGACAGCAGGTTTGTCTCTGCTCCCTAGTGAGGGGAGGGACAGTACAGTGTACTCTACTGGTACGTCTGGGAGTGGATCTGGAGGTATGGTGGGTCCTTCTTTTAATATAATGTGTCACTGTACAGTAGTTGGCCACTTACCCATGTCAATCAAAGACCAAAAGTGACAACTCTATACAGAGACAGGTACCAACAGTTGAAGTCAGAAGTTTACATACACTTAGGTTGGGGTCATTAAAACTCATTTTTCAACCACTCCACAAATTTCTTGTTAACAAACTATAGCTTTGGCAAGTCGGTTAGGACATCTACTTTGTGCATGACACAAGTAATTTTTCCAACAATTGTTTACAGGCAGATTATTTAACTTAATTCACTGTATCACAATTCCAGCGGGTCAGACATTTACATACACTAAGATGACTGTACCTTTAAACAGCTTGGAAAATTCCAGAAAATTATGTCATGGCTTTAGAAGCTTCTGATCATTTGAGTCAATTGGAGGTGTACTGTGGATGTATTTCAAGGCCTACCTTCAAAATTTGCTTGACATCATGGGAAAATCCAAAGAAATCAGCCAAGACCTCAGAAATAAATTGTAGGCCTCCACAAGTCTGGTTCATCCTTGGGAGCAATTTCCAAATGCCTGACGGTAACACGTTTATCCGTATAAACAACAAGTACGCAAGTATAAACACCATTGGAACACGAAGCTGTCATACCGCTCAGGAAGGAGATGCGTTCTGCCTTCTAGAGATGAACGTACTTTGGTGCAAAAAGTGCAAATAAATCCCAGAACAACAGCAAAGGACCTTGTGAAGATGCTGGAGGAAACAGGTTCAAAAGTATCTATATTCACAGAAAAACAAGTCCTATATCAACACAACCTGAAAGGCCGTTCAGCAAGGGAGAAGCCACCGCTCCAAAACTGCCATAAAAATGCCAGACTACGGTTTGCAAATGCACATGGGGACAAAGATTGTACTTTTTGGAGAAACGTCCTCTGGTCTGATGAACCAAAAATAGCACTGTTTGGCGATAATTACCATTGTTATGTTTGGAGGAAAAAGGGGGAGGCTTGCAAGCCAAAGAATACCATCCCAACCGTGAAGCATGGGGGTGGCAGCATCATGTTGTGGGGTCGCTTTGCTGCAGGAGGGACTGGTGCACTTCACAAAATAGTTGGCATCATGAGGAGGAAAATTGTGAATATTTTTTATTTCATTTTATTTAACCAGGAAGGGCTCATTGAGATTTAAAATCTCTTTTTCAAGAGCGTCCTGGCCAAGATAGGCAGCACCAAGTCATTACGAAAATTACAGACAAACATGAAAAACTACAAGTAATCTAGATAAACCATGGAATTCACAAGAGTACAACAAAATCAAAAACAGCAAATTAAAAACATTGACAGGTCAGGGAATCAGTCTCAAGATCATTCATCAGTGATTTAAAAATACCAATCGGGACAAGTTCTTCCAGTTTATAAGTATTTTGTAAGGCGTTCCAAGACGATGGCGCAGAGAACATAAAAGCCCTTTTACCAAATTCAGTTCGGACATTTGGAACAGTTAGCAGGATAAAGTCTAGCGAACAAAGAGAGTACCCACCACATTTCTGAACAATAAAAATGCCCAAATAAAAAGGTAGTAAACCCAAAATGGCTTTGTAAATAAAAGTATACCAGTGCCTGAGCCTACGAGTGACTAGAGAAGGCCAGCCAACCCTGGTATACAAAGTGCAGTGGTGTTACGACGTTCGTCTGTAGAAGGAGAGTCGGACCAAAATGCAGCGTGGTAATTTTGATACATGTTTAATAATGATGAAACACGAACAATACAAAAACAACAAACGGAATGTGAAAACCTATACAGCCTATCTGGTGACAACTAACACAGAGACAGGAACAATCACCCACGAAATACTCAAAGAATATGGCTGCCTAAATATGGTTCCCAATCAGAGACAACGATAATCACCTGACTCTGATTGAGAACCGCCTCAGGCAGCCATAGACTATGCTAGACACCCCACAAAAACCCCATGACAAAAACGCACCACAAAAACCCATGTCACACCCTGGCCTGACCAAATAAATGAAGACAAACATACATTACTTCGACCAGGGCGTGACAGAACCCCCCCCCCCCTAAGGTGCGGACAGTCTATCTTTTTTTTTTAATAAAAAATAATTTATTACCTTCAATACCATTCATTCTTTACAACTCATAATTTTCATACATACTCCAACAATGGTATTTTAATTTAACTAAACAAAACAAAAACCCCAAACAAAACCTCAGGGGAGCATCTTCCCTCCCCGTCACCCTACAAACTACCTTTCCCTATCTCCCCATCCCTAATCTATCCCCTTACAAATCTAAATGACACCCAGCCCTAAACCCCCCTTCCACCTCTCCCGAGCTGCATGCTGCCCCCACTTCCTCTCCTCCCTCTTCATCCTCCCCTCAAATCTCCTTCCACCCTCCTCACTATCGCTTCCACCCCCCAATCTCTCCCTGTCTTCACCATGTTCTGCCTGGCTTCCCACAGCCCCCGTTAAAAGAGACTCATGAGAAGCCAGAGCAGAAACCTGTCCCTATCCGTCCCTCTCGCTCTCCCTACACCTCTCTCTAACCTGGCCCACGTCAATACAAAATCCCCCCTTACCAAACCTAACACCCGTGCCCTAGCCCATACTACTCCGGCAAAGGCACAGTCCCAAAAGACATGTCTCCTCCCTGCCACAAGAGGATCTTGGACAGGTGGGGGATTGCACCAAACTATACCGGTACATGATGGAACGTACCGGCAAGCACTTATGGAGGCTCAAACAATTCAGGTCCTTGAGCCTCTTGTCCAGACCCCGCGCCTGCACTCCCTCCCAGACCACTTCCGAGATGCCCACTACAGGCGCCCTGATACGAGAAGAACACCCGCAGGAGGTAACCGGACGGGTGTATCACTGGATGAGCAAGCTCCGTTAACAAGAAAGAAACAAAAATTGCGTCCAGCTTGAGGGGGAAATGTGGTACCCCCCTACCTCCCTCCCCGATGGGACAGACCATGCGTGCCCTGGCGACCCACTCGCACCTGCCACTCCACATGAACTGAAACACAAGCCTCACTAGAGGCCTCCTCAGACAAGCCGGCAATGGGTAGATGTACGCCAAATACAAAAGAGACGGCATCACATCCACCTTTAGGACCAGGACTTTGCCCATAAAAGACAAATACCTAGCCTTCCACATTGCTAGCTTCCTCTGTACCACTGCGATACGCATGTTCCAGTTTAGCGTCGCTGAGCTGGAGGTCTCAAAATGGACCCCGAGAATCCTCAGGGCCCCCTCACAGAGAGATAACCCCCCGGGCACATCCGTTCTACCGCGCCATCTTCCGAAAAACTTGACGGAAGACTTTGCATGGTTCAGAACCGCTCCCGACGCTCGGGTGAAATCCCCAAAGATGGCAAGGGACCTTGTCAGGCACGAGTCCTTGCACAGCAGCAAGGAAGTGTCGTCGGCGTACTGCGTCATCTTAACACGCAGCCCACCACTTCCAGGGATCAACAAGCCTTCCACCCCTGTGTCTGCCCTAATGGCAGCCCCCAGAGGCTCCATGTACAGAACGAAGAGGAGAGCCGAGAGTGGGCACCCCTGCCTGACCCCAGACGAGAGGTCAAAAATGTCACCCAAGTGACTATTTACACTAACTCGGCACCCCGCTCTGACATATAATGTACGAATCCATCCTATGAACTTCTCCCCAAATCCTAATCGACCTAACACTCTGAATAAAAAGGATCTATTCACGCGATCAAAGGCTTTCGCCTGATCTAGCGCTGCTACCATTAATGGCAGTCCTCTATCTTCCACCCAAGCGATGGAGTCCCTGATTAACTGTAGGTTCCATCTAATAGAGCGGCCCTCTACCCCGCACGTCTGATCCTCATGGATGACGTAGGGAAGGGCTGTGCGCAACCGGTCTGCTAAAACCTTTGCAAGTAGCTTGTAATCTACACACAGCATGGTCAACGGCCGCCAGTTGCCAAGGTCTGTTACTTCCCCCTTCTTATATAAAAGTGACAGCACACCAACAGCCATTGATCCCCGGGACCCCGTCTCAAGGATGGCCTTCAAGACTTCGAGGACCACTGGTCCAAGTATACCCCAAAACTTGAGATAAAACTCAGCCGGCAGCCCATCCATCCCAGGCACCTTCCCTTTTCCCATCCTCCTAAGAGCGCTCTCAACCTCTTCTAGTGAAATCTGGGCCTCCATCACTTCTCTAATGTCCTCCGGCAACCGCCTGGACAAGTGTTCTAAAAACACATTTCCCTGCTCTACATCTATTTCCCTTTCCTTAAATAAACCTTGGAAATGATCAGTTGTCACCCTGACCATATCCTCTGGTTCTCTAACTATACTACCATTTTCTTACCTAACGCCATGCATTACCTTCCTACTCTGTCTGGCCCTAACCGACTTAAAGAACATAGCAGAACAAGTCTCATTATGTTCTAGAAAGCCACTATGCGCACGTTCCAGGAAAGCTCGAGCCTTCCGCTCCTGCAACTCCCTGAGCTGCGCCTTTAGGGTTGCGGATCTCTCCCAGTCAAACGACCCGCCGAGGTTGCCTGCCTCGTATTCGAGTTCAATTAACCTTGGATACGATCCACCTCCCTCCTCTCCTCCCTTTTTTCCTCTTGCAATACCCTATTATAAAAGCCCTAATCCTCACCTTAACTAATTCCCACCACTCTAACACCCCTCGCACATGGACCGGAGGCCTTCAAGCCTCCAAAAGAAACCATAAAACCCGTCAACAAAAGCCTGCTCCTCCAGCACATCCCGATCTAACTTCCAGTACCCCCTACCAAAGAGGCAGACTGGCGACCCCACCTGCAGGAGCACCCCGTCGTGATCCGAAAAGAAAACAGGCAACAGCCGCCCAGACAACTTACCCAAAGACCTGGGTACAAAAATATAGTCGAGCCTCCGCTCAACCCCCCTGGAGTTGCGCCATGTAGGACCGGCCATTTTCGGAGTAGTGTGCAGACCACCATCTACCAGACCATGGCAAGCCATTAGCCCGGCAATGGCGCCCGCACTGCTATCCCCCCTATTCCTAAATCTGTATTAAAATCGCCCCCCTATCACTAATTTCCTATTTGTGACACACAGGGGCGTCAGACAGTCCACCATCTCCCTCCTGTCTGCCACCACCTGTGGCCCATACACCACCACTAATCTAAATTTACAATCCCTTATCGTGACATCCACCCCTACAACCCTCCCCTGCATTACCACAAAAGAATCCTCCACTTTTACCTCCCTGTGCCCACACAAAATCCCTACCCCGATGAGTGCACCCCCCCAATACCCCAAACTGACTCCCCCTTGTCCCACTCCCTCTTAAACCTACTAACATCCCCTCCATCCCTCAGGTGAACCTCCTGTAAAAAAACAAAAATCAAATCCCACACCCTCCAAATAACTAAAAACCGCCCTCCTCTTAACAAAATCCCTTAAACCCCTTACATTTAAACTAACAAAAGTAAAATTAGACCCCATGAAATAATAAAATAAAAACATGCAATACACTCAAATTCTAAACCCAGACAGAAAAAAAAACAGGAGACTCACCCGATGCTCCCCTGCTCCATATCTACCGGTGAGAACACCATCCGTACTCCCGACATCCCCCCCTCTTCCTCCATCTCACCAACCCAGGATGCAGGAATAGTGTTTGGCTCCGGGGTGCCCTGCACTCTGGGTCTACCCCCACACTCCTCCCCCTCCCCAGTGCTGCAGCTGGTTTGGAAAAAAATCAGGGAGGCTGAGTCCCCAAACAAAAAACTCCCCACCTCGTCCTGTACCCAGTCCTGAGTCTTGTTAGGTGTGTCCCCACCCAACAGAAGTTGAGGGCCTGGGGAAACCAGCAGCAACCCAGAGGTTTCTCCCACCCCCATCACTCTCTTGGCCATCCCCTCCCTCTCACTATCGGCCAATCGCACCCTCCTCTTCATTCTCTTCTTTGGTGATGGCGGCAGTGGAGAGATACCACCCTCCCCCCCGCCAGCTCCTCCACCATACCCCTCATCTCTTCCACCAGGGCACTTTCCCCCCAGTCCACTTGCTCTTCCACCGTCTCCTTCTCCAACACTCCTCCCTCGCTTTCTTCTCTCTCATGCTCCTCCACTCGGTTGCCTTCTTCCACCGATTTTCCTGGTTCTCCTACTCCCGTGCCTTCCGTTTCCTTCTCTCTTCCATCCGCCGCTTCTTGCTCCTCCTCCTTCCTTGCGGCCTTCCCCTCTGGACCTGTACTCTGGTCATGAGGCGTGCTTCCTTCCCCTCCTCTTCTTCCCCCATCCCCCACTCCTGCTCCCCCCCAGCCGCAGACGCATATGACCTCTGACGAGCCGGGCACCCCCGCCACAGTTGTGCTGACGAGCCACACCCGTGGCACGCCTTAGGC
Organism: Oncorhynchus nerka; assembly: GCF_034236695.1. NCBI lineage: Eukaryota > Metazoa > Chordata > Actinopteri > Salmoniformes > Salmonidae > Oncorhynchus > Oncorhynchus nerka. The sequence continues at coordinate 28,377,394 of NC_088409.1, read as the reverse complement.
TTGTCACAATCCCTCGCCTCGTGTTCCTCAGATCCACAAAATCTGCATTTTCTTGTGCTGCACAAGGTGAATATGTGGCCGTAGGCCATACAGCGCCTGCAAAATGGGGGCTGACGTGCATAAAACAACGTCCCCCTGTCAGCCCCTAGGGAGAACATAGCAGGAGGATGGAGGTAGCCACCATGTCCCTTTGGGTCCTCTCTGAGGAGGGCCTGGAAGCCTCTCCTCCCATTCCAAAACCCAAGGGAGTCTTTGAGGTGCCTTGCTGAGGAGACGTTATCCATGTATCTCCCCAAAAAGGCCCTCACCTCTTCGTCCTTAACGTATGGGTTGTAAATGTTGAGTTACAACCCTAAAGTTGTTCTTCGCCAGGCTTGTTATTTCGTAGTGGCACATCGGCCTCTCACCTCTCACTGCTCTTGCCCTTCTCAGGATATCATCGTGTTTCTCCTCTGTATATAGTGCCACGTCGTATGCTCCCTCCAACGAGTTGCCTTGGAAACAAAACACGTCCTTCACCGTCAGCTTTAGAATCCCCATCAATATTATCCTTCCAAAAGTTTCCTGTCCTAAAGGCTCCAACTCCTTTTCCTTCCAAGCAAACCGAATCGTGTTGGCCAGCCCAATCCCAGGGACCGACCGTGTTGATGTATTTAGCACCATCTCATCAAGGAGAATGGCACTCGTTCTCTTCTCTTCCAAAACAATTGAAAAGAAAAAACCAAGTGACTGAGCCTATCTGGTGCAAACAAACACAGAGACAGGAACAATCACCCACGAAATACTATGTCTATGGCTGCCTAAATATGGTTCCCAATCAGAGACAACGATAATCACCTGACTCTGATTGAGAACCGCCTCAGGCAGCCATAGACTATGCTAGACACCCCACAAAAACCCCATGACAAAAACTCACCACAAAAACCCATGTCACACCCTGGCCTGACTAAATAAATGAAGACAAACATACATTACTTCGACCAGGGCGTGACAAGTGGTGCGTAAGGGTTTTGCAGTTTAAAATAAATCTCAAAGTGCCATGGTAAAGAGTGTCAATTGATCTCAAACACTGAGTCGAAGCATTCATATATAAAATATCCCCATAGTCTAGTAAAGGCATACATGTAGCTGATCCTAGCCTCCTTCTGTCTTCAAAAGAAAAACAGGCCTTATTCCTAAAATAAAATCCCAATTTCAGCGTAAACATTTTTGTAAGTTGCTGAATATGCCATTTAAAAGAGAGGCCGTCATCAATTAAAATTCCAAGATGTTTATATGAGGTTACAACCGCAATCTCCTTGCCCTGACAGGTAGTAATAGGTGAAAGGTTCAGAGGTCTATTTCTTCCTTTAGAAAACACCATTTGTTTAGTTTTGTCATTATTGAGGATAAGCTTCAATTGACAAGGTATGTTGAAGTGTCACGATCATCGTAAGAAGCGGACCAAAATGCAGCGTGCTATGTGTTCATGATGATACTTTAATTAAAGAAAGCACTGAACACTGAATACAAAACAATACACGAATAACGACTGTGACGCTATAATAAGAACTGTGCTGACACAAGCAACGAACATAGACAATCACCCACAATATGGTTCCCAATCAGAGACAACTACTAACACCTGCCTCTGATTGAGGACCATATCAGGCCAAACACAGAAACAGACAAACTAGACATCCAACATAGAATGCCCACTCAGATGACATGAACAGTATAAAAAGTATAAAAAGCAGTTTGCAAGTTCTGGAAAGTTTTTGTAAGAGACGAGGCACAACAGTAAATAACAGTATCATCAGCATAAAAATGAAGTTGCGCATTTTGGACATTTTTGTCTAAATCATTTATATAAATAGTGAAGAGAGAGGACCAAGTACAGAGCCTTGGGGCACACCATTAAAGACAGACAATTTAACAGACATAAGCCCATCAAATTGAGTGTACTGAGTTCTATCAGACAGATAGTTAGCAAACCATGCAACTGCATGCTCTGAAAGACCTACACTCAACAATCTCTGCCTTAGTATAGCATCATCAACTGTATCAAAAGCCTTAGAGAGATCAATAAAAAGTGAGACACAGAGCCGTTTTTTGTCAAGGGCTTCAGTGATATCATTTAAAACCTTTATGGCTGCTGTAATTGTGCTATGCTTCTTCCTGAAGCCCGATTGGTACATTGATAAAATAGAGTTAGTAAATAAAAACTATTTTAGCTGTTCACTCACAAGGGTTTCAAGTATTTTTACCAGGGGTGACAGCTTTAAGATTGGCCTATAATTATTTAAAAGAGTTGGATCTCGCGCCTTTTAAAAGTGGTAGGACAAACACTGATTTCCAGATTTTTGGAATCTCATTACATTCCAGGGTTAGATTGAACAGATATGTAAGTGGTTCAGCTATGAAATCAGCTGCCAGATTTAAAAAGCAGGGATCCAAAAGATCAGGATCTGCAGGCTTTCTCTGATCTAAGGATTTACATTTACATTTAAGTCATTTAGCAGACGCTCTTATCCAGAGCAAATTGGTGCGTTCACCTTAAGACATCCAGTGGACCAGCCACTTTACAATAGTGCATCTAAATCTTTTAAGGGGGGGGGGTGAGAAGGATTACTTTATCCTATCCTAGGTATTCCTGAAAGAGGTGGGGTTTCAGGTGTCTCCGGAAGGTGGTGATTGACTCCGCTGTCCTGGCGTCGTGAGGGAGTTTGTTCCACCATTGGGGGGCCAGAGCAGCGAACAGTTTTGACTGGGCTGCGCGGGAACTGTACTTCCTCAGTGGTAGGGAGGCGAGCAGGCCAGAGGTGGATGAACGCAGTGCCCTTGTTTGGGTGTAGGGCCTGATCAGAGCCTGGAGGTACTGAGGTGCCGTTCCCCTCACAGCTCCGTAGGCAAGCACCATGGTCTTGTAGCGGATGCGAGCTTCAACTGGAAGCCAGTGGAGAGAGCGGAGGAGCGGGGTGACGTGAGAGAATTTCAGGGCATTATGTACCACCTGCACTGAGAATGGCAAAAAGCTCAAAGTTTGACCAGCTCTCACTTGTTCATCCACACAGGGTTGTACAGAGACAGAGGACACTGAATCAAACAGCCTACCAGATGATGCAAAGTGCTCATTGAAACAATTCAGCATTTCAGTTTTGTCATATACAGCAACAGAGTCCTTCAAACACATGACGGTAATTCATTAACATTACTGTTACCAGACATAGACTTTCTAGGGTCATTCAGGTGACACCATCCCAACCATGAAGCACAGAGGTGGCAGCATCATGTTGTGGGGGTGCTTTGCTGCAGGAGGGCCTGGTGCACTTCACAAAATAAATGGCTTCATGAGGGAGGAAAATTATGTGGATATATTGAAGCAACATCTCAAGACATCAGTCAGGAAGTTAAAGCTTGGTCGCAAATGGGTCTTCCAAATGGACAATGACCCCAAGCATCCTTCCAAAGTTGTGGCAAAATGGCTTAAGGACAACAAAGTCAAGGTATTGGAGTGGCCATCATAAAGCCCTGACCTTAATCCTCTAGAACCTTTGTGGGCAGAACTGAAAAAGTGTGCGCGAGCAAGGAGGCCTATAAACCTGACTCAGTTACACCAGCTCTGTCAGGAGGAATGGGCCAAAATTCACCCAACTGATTGCGGGAAGCTTGTGGAAGGCTAACCGAAACGTTTGACCCAAGTTAAACCATTTAAAGACAATGCTACATATACTAATCGACTGTATGTAAACTTCTGACCCACTGGGAATGTGATGAAAGAAATAAAAGCTGAAATAAATCATTCTCTCTACTATTATTCTGACATTTCACATTCTTAAAATAAAGTGGTGATCCTAACTGACCTAAGTAAGACAGGGAATTGTTACTAGAATGAAATGTCAGGAATTGTGAAAACTGAGTTTAAATGTATTTGTAAACTTCCGACTTCAACTGTATTACCACACTCATCTGTGAGTATATTTTACAAGGTCATCTCAACAGCAACAAAGTACAGAAATAATACAAATAATTATAATACAGTACGTATTGCAAATAAGGAAATATTATATAGATAATTTCTCACCATTATCCACCATTATCCACTATCCATCTCACCAAACATCCAATGACTCAACTATCATTATGCCACAACATAGGAAACATTCTTACATTCTTATATTCTTATTCTGAGAAATTAGCATTCTTATTGGACAAGATGAAGAATTTCCAAACGTTGGTTCCTGTTTTATTGTTCATTCTGAAGGTGAACCTGGTCTCAATCAATGTTCTCCTCTGTCTTTCCCATTGTCTGTAGTCTTATAGCGCCCCCACTAGGGATCCAGCAGGAACAGCAGTCCCAGACAGAGGACCAGTCCTAAAACTCCAGTCAGCCTCACTGTTTCAGATCCTGATACTGTGGGTCCTGAATGAGGGAAAAATAACATGACTTCAGTGTGGGATTTTGGAGATGATGGAAACTGTCTAAAACAGTATTTTACCATGTAGTACGCAGGTATTCTAGCTAGGTTAAAAAACAAAGCATTTCAATTTAAATATTAGGATTTAACAGTACCTACAACTGGGTTTAAGCATGAGTTAATAGATTTTGTACCATGATAACTGGGTGATAATAGTGTAGGAATATTTTATGAGGGATATTATTATATAAGGTGAAGTGTAGTGTAGTTTTACAATATGGTGAATCAGTTGTTTGGAATTATGATAGTAATTGATTATCTACCTTTATGCATGGCTGAATGAATGTGGTCAGTTCATCATTAAATCTGCCAAAGAGTAATCAGCCTCCATCCTGGGTTTGTCTGAAGAGTCATCTATTCACAATCTAAAGAAGCCTCAAACTACAATCACAAAACTGCCATTGCAAGATTAGATTCTGCAGTGAAGCTTCCTTTTATCGCACAATAAAACGGGAGTGACTACCTGTGACCTTCACTGTATTGGAGGCCTCTGCAGAGCGTCCAGCTGCTGTGTTCTCCACCACACAGGTGAAGATCTGGATCGTACCAGGTACCGACGGGATCCATTTCAGGATGTTCCTGTTCACGGAGAGGTAGATGCTAGTGAGGATACCCCCCCTCAATGGCCAGCGGATGGAGCAGTCCAGGTCGACAGTGCAGTTCACCTTGCAGGTAAAGGTGTATTCCCTCCCAGGCAACACTGTGTCAGGGCCACTGATACTAACACTCCAATGATCAACTGTCAGCAAAGGAAGAAAATGTCAGCAAAATAGCTTTGCCTCTACATTTATTTTAAGGAAGATTGGAGAGCATCACCCATATTCACTGATTCTGCCAAATGAAGCGTAGGCGTTACATCTTATACTCACAGTTTAGCAGGTAGCCCAAGCTTATGACCTTGCTTTCAGCCATGTTTGCCATGGTCACCTCGCACTGATAGAAGCCACCATCAGAGGGCAGCAGGGAGTTGAAGTGGAGGGAGGTGTTGTGTTCCAACAGGTTTATCCTGGCGTCTGGAGCTACAACCTGGCCGTCTTGTACCAAAGCACTGGCAGGCCTGGGAAGGAGCCGTCACAGTCCAGGCTGAAGGACTGGTTGAGGACGGGGAGAGGGAGCTGTGGGCTGGGCCTCACGGACACTGAGCCTGGAACACACAGATGGGAAATCCAGAGGTGTGATAGGAGTTGGTTGTTTAATGTTAGGGATCTTAGGCATATTCAATCAGGGCAGATATCTGTTTTTTCCTTACTGCGCTTTCTCAAGAGCGCTTGAAAGAGAAAAGACACATTTCTGTGGACGGACTGTAAGGACAATGGACTATAAAGTATTCTTATTTTCTTTTCACCGCAATGTGTCGCATAGGATGGAAGGAGTTGACACTAGATTTAGAAATCTGTAATACAGGTTGTAGTGATGGCTGCAGTAGTGTGAGCCTCTGTAGATCTGTTGGTAGAGCTCTTGCAACACCAGGATAGTGGAATGCATTTCTGGGACCACATGCACGCATGATTGTAAGTTAAAAACAAAGAAATCTCTTACTTTTCACCTCTAAGATTGTGGTTATGCTCTTGGAGCTCCCACTCTCTGTGTTGACCGCAGTACACTGCAGCTCCACAATGCGGTCCAGACCGTCTGGGGTCCAGGTCAACTCACTCCCATTGAAAGTGCGCCCCTTCAGCAGCCAGGTGTAGGTGCATCCTGGGATGCAGTTGGAGGTACAGGTGAAGGTCGTCTTGTATCCATCTCTCACCCGACCAACATAGGACAGGCCTGTTAAATCAGGACCACCTGCAAGGGAGATTGATTTACTATACACTTCATTGTTACAGCAAAAAAAACACTGTTACAATGTCGTAACAAAATAGCGAACATATAACACAATGCTAAACACTATGATACTAAACATATAGTAAAATGTGGCTCTATATAATTGTGAGTTAACATAATTGCTTTGGTGGTAAAAGTAAGAGATTAGAGGTAGTCTAATCACTTACTGTGTTGTTACCTAAGGGTAGGTAACAACACATCCGCCACGCTGATCCTCAACACAGGGGCCCCTCAAGGGTGCGTGCTCAGTCCCCTCCTGTACTACCTGTTCACTCATGACTGTATGGCCAGGCACGACTCCAACACCATCATCAAGTTTGCCGATGACACAACAGTGGTAGGCCTGATCACCAACAACGATGAGACTATAGGGAGGAGGTCAGAGACCTGGAAGTGTGGTGCCAGGACAACAACCTCTCCCTCAACGTTATCAAGACAAAGGAGATGATTGTGGACTACAGGAAAAGGAGGACCGAGCATGCCATTCTCATCGACAGGGCTGTAGTGGAGCAGGTTGAGAGCTTCAAGTTCCTTGGTGTCCACATCACTAACAAACTATCATGGTCCAAATACACTAAGACAGTCGTGAAGAGGGCACGACAAAGCCTATTCCCACTCAGGAGACTGAAAAGATTTGGCATGGGTCCTCAGATCCTCAAAAGGTTCTACAGCTATACAATCAAGAGCATGGTTACATCATGGTTACTGGTTACATCACTGCCTGGTATGGCAACAGCTTGGCCTCTGACCCCAAGGCACTACAGAGGGTAGTGCATATGGACCAGCAGTACATCACTGGGGCCAAGCTTCCTGCCATCCAGGACCTCTAAATCAGGCGAAGTCAGAGGAAGGCCATAACAACTGTCAAAGACTCCATCCACCTTAGTCATAGACTGTACTCTCTGCTACAGCACAGCAAGCGGTACCGGAGCACCGAGTCTAGGTCCAAAAGGCTTCTTAACAGCTTCTACACCGAAGCCATTATACACGCCTCAACCATGTTGTATAGAGATTCCAGGTTGCTAAAACATTTTGTTTTTATTTCCTTGTTACTTTACTCAAAGAGTAGGCTGGTTTAAATGAAAGTGTATACTCTAGAACGTATTGGGAGAGTTCAGATTTGTGTAAAATGCCTTCCTCTCTTTCCTCATCCGTTCATGACTGCTACTGATTCCAAACTTGTCCTGTTGCCCCAAAACAGAATGTTTCAGTTGACGACCATCAATAGTAGATTATATTGAATCATGTGTGTTAGAGTTGGGCTGGAACAAAAGCCTACACACTACCCTGTAGTCAACCCCTGTGGTATGTGTATGTTATCCCCCTGGTTAACTGGGTCACTGGAGTTCTTTACTGATCAAGATCCCTGACCTCTTGGCAATACTGTGGTAGTCAGTGACTAAATTGACTGGACGTTACCATCACTGTAATCTAGTTCCCCTGCTGTGCCCAGTAGCCCGGGGACGAGGTTACCGTCAATGTAATCTAGTTCCCCTGCTGTGTGCAGTAGCATGGGGATGAGGTTACCGTCACTGTAATCTATTTCCCCTGCTGTGTGCAGTAGCATGGGGATGAGGTTACCGTCACTGTAATCTAGTTCCCCTGCTGTGTGCAGTAGCATGGGGATGAGGTTACCGTCAATGTAATCTAGTTCCCATGCTGTGTGCAGCAGCATGGGGATGAGGTTACCGTCACTGTAATCTAGTTCCCCTGCTGTGTGCAGTAGCATGGGGATGAGGTTACCGTCAATGTAATCTAGTTCCCATGCTGTGTGCAGCAGCATGGGGATGAGGTTACCGTCACTGTAATCTAGTTCCCCTGCTGTGCCCAGTAGCCCGGGGACGAGGTTACCGTCACTGTAATCTAGTTCCCCTGCTGTGCCCAGTAGCCCGGGGATGAGGTTACCGCCACTGTAATCTAGTTCCCATGCTGTGTGCAGTAGCATGGGGATGAGGTTACCGTCACTGTAATCTAGTTCCCATGCTGTGTGCAGTAGCATGGTGATGAGGTTACTGTCACTGTAATCTAGTTCCCCTGCTGTGCCCAGTAGCCCGGGGACGAGGTTACCGTCACTGTAATCTAGTTCCCATGCTATGCCCAGTAGCATGGGGATGAGGTTACCGTCAATGTAATCTAGTTCCCATGCTGTGTGCAGTAGCATGGGGATGAGGTTACCGTCACTGTAATCTAGTTCCCCTGCTGTGCCCAGTAGCCCGGGGACGAGGTTACCGCCACTGTAATCTAGTTCCCCTGCTGTGCCCAGTAGCCCGGGGACGAGGTTACCGCCACTGTAATCTAGTTCCCCTGCTGTGCCCAGTAGCCCGGGGATGAGGTTACCGTCACTGTAATCTAGTTCCCATGCTGTGTGCAGTAGCCTGGGGATGAGGTTACTGTCACTGTAATCTAGTTCCCATGCTGTGTGCAGTAGCATGGGGATGAGGTTACCGTCACTGTAATCTAGTTCCCATGCTGTGTGCAGTAGCATGGGGATGAGGTTACCGTCACTGTAATCTAGTTCCCATGCTGTGTGCAGTAGCATGGGGATGAGGTTACCGTCACTGTAATCTAGTTCCCATGCTGTGCCCAGTAGCCCGGGGACGAGGTTACCGTCACTGTAATCTAGTTCCCCTGCTGTGTGCAGTAGCCCGGGGATGAGGTTACCGCCACTGTAATCTAGTTCCCATGCTGTGTGCAGTAGCATGGGGATGAGGTTACCGCCACTGTAATCTAGTTCCCATGCTGTGTGCAGTAGCATGGGGATGAGGTTACTGTCACTGTAATCTAGTCCCCATGCTGTGTGCAGTAGCCCGGGGACGAGGTTACCATCAATGTAATCTAGTCCCCATGCTGTGCCCAGTAGCCCGGGGACGAGGTTACCGTCAATGTAAAGGAGTGTAAGGTGTGTCTGAGCTGATGTGTTTGCAGGTGTGACCAGGAGCCACCAGGGGGTGATCAGGTTGCAGTATGTTCTATGACCTACTGTTTTACCTGACTACACCATGGACTGCACCAAAGATGTTCTATTATATTGACTGCACAGTCGAGTAACCGTTGTAACAATGGAAATACATGTCCTCAAAGATGGAAGGCAGGCGGGAGAAGGCGAGATCAGGTGGGACTATTCTAGCCAATGAGAAGGCAAATGCAAGTGTGAACGGGAATGAAGAATCCAAAATACCACGTATGTCCACTTATATCAGTGCATTCTTAACAATCTAACATTACAAAACTTCTATTCAGTTTTGTACCACTCTTTCTGTGGCCACCCAAAATATTTGTACACCTTTATAGCCTCAATAGTACAGGAAGGGTTATGTTGACATACTATAACGTCCTGGATTTCAACATCTGACTCACAAAATTATATTTATTCATACATTCTTCATTCTTTATACACGTCTCAGTCATCGTGTGCTGAGAAACATTGACTAGAGATTCCAGGTAGTTAATAGATGATGTGTTTATAGTTTCCCTGTTTCCTTAAAGAGTGGGCTGGTTTAAATGATGACTTCAACACTACTATGTGAGTTCAGACTTGTGTAAAATGCCTTCCTCTCTTTCCTCATTCCTTCATGACTGCTACGGCTACTGTAGCCAACCCCGGTGGTTTGTGTGTGATATCCCTGTGGTTAACTGGGTCAAAGTCAAGTTCCCTGACCTCTTAGCATAGCTGTGGTAATCAGTGACTAAACTGACTGGAAGTTATCATCACTGTAATCTCGTTCCCACTCCGCAATAACCTGTGAATGATGTTACCATCACCGGGTTAAAGGTTAAAGGTTAAAGGGATTGACTTATTGTATGTCGTCCCTTTAGCTAAAGAGCACCATCTTATTTAATACTGGTTGTTGCATTCAGAAGAGAACAACATTAAATACAGCATCCTCAATTTAAAAAAAATCTATATCACCAGAGGGCACAGACATGATTCAGCAACTGACTATGGCCGATGAACCAAAACTAAACAGGTTGCTATGCCAGTCCAGTCTTCATGGTCCTCATAAATATGACTCCAAAGAGTAAAGGTTGACATGTAAAGCAGCAGGTGGAATGGAAATGGGACTAGTTCCGGACCAACACAATACATGTTGCAATTTACCAGCACATTGTAAAAGGGTTGCAATGCTGCATTATTCCTGGCAGTGACCCTTGTTTACACTACATTTGCCTTTTATGGGCTTTGCATGGTATCATCCATAAACCTCTTCCTCCCTCCTCTCTCTCTCGCTCACTCTCCCTCCCTCTGTTTCTCTCTCTCTCTCCTCTTTAGGATAGCATGAATACAACTTGAGTTATTGAGGGGAACTTAGAACTTCCTCAGCATTTGATGCTAATAATTTCTTAACTACACTTTCAGTAACTGCAGTCTATGGGTTTGATATAAAGGGAACATGTATAGTTGGTCAAGAATGTTGCTTTTGTCTCTTCTCATGAAAAGCCATAAATAGTTGCACAAACTGTTGTTCACTGCTGGAACCCATGATACAATTTGACCTTCTGAAAATAAGAAAATAAAAAAACAAAAACAGAACTGAACTGAACCAAAAAAATCCACTAATATCCTTGTTTTACATCCTTCATACTGATATACAGTTTGATCCACTGTCTCCAGGTGTGATTCCACAGGTAGAGCACGGTACCGTATGACGGTGTTGCTTATGCTTCCTGTGCCACTGTATTATTGCTTTTAAATATGGAATGAAAGTTAGTTATTTTGCACCTTACTTGTGGAATAATATCCAGTGCTCTAAAATTGGATGAATTGGTATCTCAGGGGAAATTCAAAAGGCTGATTGAGGACCTTTTTACTGAAGAATGTGTTTGTTTTCTATGATTGTGTTTTGCTTTTCGTTATTTATGTAAATATTGATATCATCTGTTAAATAAATCTTGACACAAAATTAGCAAAATGAAGGTTAAATAAATACAAAATATACACTCAATTAAAAAAATAAACACAACATGTGTTGAAAATCCCAGAAATTTTCCATATGCACAAAAAGCTTATTTCTCCAAATGTTGTGAACATATTTGTTTACATCCCTGTTAATGAGCATTTCTCCTTTGTCAAGATAATCCATTGACCTGGCAGGTGTGGCATATCAAGAAGCTGATTAAAATGCATGATCATTAGAGGTGCACCTTGTGCTGGGGACAATAAAAGGCTACTTTAAAAATGTGCAGTTTTGTCACACAACACAATGCCACAGATGCTTAACGTTTTGAGGGAGGCTGCAATTGGAATGCTGACTGCAGGAATGTCCACCAGAGCTGTTGACAGATAATTGAATGTTCATTTATCTACCATAAGCTGCCTCCAGTGTCATTTGATAGAATTTGTCAGTACGTCCAACCGGCCTCACAACCACAGACCACGTGTAACCACGCCAACCCTGGACCTCCACATCTGCCTTATTCACCTGGGGGATCATCTGATGGCAGGTGATAGTGGGGGATGCTGAGGAGTATTTCTGTCTGTAATGGAGCCCTTTTTGGGGGAAAAGCTCATTCTGATTGGCTGGGCCTGGCTCCCCATTGGGTGGGCCTAGCTAAGAAGCAGGTGGGCATATGTCCACCAAGGCCCACCCATTTCTGCACCCCTGTCCGGTCATGTGAAATCCATAGATTAGGGCTTAATGAATTTGTTTCAATTGACTGATTTCCTTATTTGAACTGAAACTCAATTATATCTTAGAAATTGTTACATGTTGCGTTTATATTTTTGTTCACCAGTTTTAGAACACATACTCAATCAAGGGTTTTTCTTTGTTGTTACCATGTTCAACATTGTAGAATAATAGTGAAGACAGCACAACTATGAAATAACACATGGAATCATGTAGTCACCAAAAAAGTGTTAAACAAATAAAGATATATTTTATATTTGAGATTCTTCAAAGCCACCCTTTGCCTTGATGACAGCTTTGCACACTTTTGACATTCTCTCAACCAGCTTCATGAGGTAGTCACCTGGAATGCATTTCAATTAACAGGTGTGCCTTGTTAAAAGTTACATTGTCAAATTTCTTTGCTTCTTAATGTGTTTTAGCCAGTCAGTTGTGTTGTGACGAGGTAGCGGTGTAAACAGAAGATAGCCCTATTTGGTAAAAGACCAAGTCCATATTATCGCAAGAACAGCTCAAATAAGCAAAGAGAAACGACAGTCCACCATTACCTTAAGACGTGAAGGTCAGTCAATACGGAACATTTCAAGAACTTAGAAAGTATCTTCAAGTGCAGTCGCAAAAACCATCAAGCGCTATGATGAAACTGGCTCACATGAGGACCGCCACAGGAATGGAAGAGCCAGAGTTACCTCTGCTGCAGAGGATAAGTTCATTAGAGTTACCAGCCTCAGAAATTGCAGCCCAAATAAATACTTTACAGAGTTCAAGTAACAGACACATCTCAACATCAACTGTTCAGGGGAGACTGTGTGAATCAGGCCTTCATGGTCGAATTGCTGCAAAGAAATCACAACTAAGGGACAACAATAAGAAGAAGAGATTGCTTGGGCCAAGGAACACGAGCAATGGACATTAGACCGGTGGAAATTTGTCCTTTGTTCTGTTATGTACCATTTTTTATTTTTGGTTCCAACAGCTGTGTCTTTGTGAGACGTGGTGTGGGTGAACGGATGATCTTTGCATGTGTATTTTCCATGGTAAAGCATGGAGGAGGAGGTGATATGCTGTGGGGGTTCTTTAATGGTGACACTGTCTGTGATTTATTTAGAATGCAAGGCACACTTAACCTGCATGCCTACCACAGCATTCTGCAGCGATACGCCATCCCATCTTGTTTGGGCTTAGTGGGACTATCATTTATTTTTCAACAGGACAATAAGAGAAGGAGAGTGAAGGAGTGCTGCACACAATCCCCCCACCTCAGCCAAATTGAGATGGTTTGAGATGAGTCAGACCGCAGAGTGAAGGAAAAGCAGCCAACTAGACTGTTGGAAAAGCATTCCAGGTGAATCTGGTTGAGAGAATGCCAAGTGTGCAAAGCTGTCATCAAGGCAAATGGTGGCTACTTGAAGAATCTCAAATATAAAATACATTTGGATTTGTTTAACACTTTTTTGGTTACTATATGATTACATATGTGTTATTTCATAGTTTTGATGTCTTCACTATTATTCTACAAGGTAGAAAATAGTAAAAATAAAGAAAAACCCTTGAATGAGTAGGTGTCTAAAACTGATGACCGGTAGTGTATATAAAAAAAATGGCTGCCTTCTTGAATCAGGTAAAAGAGATTTGTTGTCTCAATGGCATCACGTCTATAAATAAGGATCACATTGATTTAAAAAAATATGTATGTAAGATTCTGTTAAATTAAGAGTTAGATGAGGTTGATGGGTGGCTGGTGTGTTTTGCTGAATTGAGTTTTTCCAATCTTTATTGAGCTTTGCAAAAAATGAATAAACAAACACTGCAATGGTGACAACCTGTATGAATCAACATATATATGGATACAAATACACACTAATACAATTTGTCTCCCTTTAAAAATAGGTAATTAGCCGCTTCCCCTGACTGTTACTGGTCCAACCTCCTATTTGCATTCTGTGAAACCCAATGTCACATGTGATGTACAGTATAACTGTATCTTTGTGTTTCAGAGACAGATGTGTATTCACGCTTCTAATGAATGTAAAACATATCCAAACTCATGTGAGAGGGAAAGAAAGTAAGAGAAAGAGAGAGTGTGTGTGTGTGTGCCTGTGTACATTCAACAAGGACTTTCCAGAAGCGTTACCTTGTTAAAGGGCAACTCCACCAATTTTCAACCTCATTTTCATTATCTCCTGAACAATACCAGTGTCTACATACGTGAAAATGGCCCATTTCTAAGTTTTGTAGAAAAATATATAAAGTTAAAAAGTTCTACCCAATGACAGCCTCAAACATTGATTTTCAAACAATGTGAAATTTGAGGAGACGTGAGAGCAAGAAAATGACCCTCCCCCTGGCTAGAAACTGTTTGTAGGTTTTGAAAATCCCAGTTTTTTTGTGTTTTTTAAATTCTCCCAAGTTATGTCACAAAGAAGCATTTTTTAGGACCTTTCATATGTTTTCACATATGTCGATACTGGTTTGGTGCTGGAAATAATAAATATGTGATTGAAAAGTGGCGGAATTGCCCTTTAAAAGAGAGAAGTGCTTTAAAATTTTCCAGAAATATTACACTGTTAAAAGAGACAAGTGCTTTAACATTCTACATCGACCTCATTCATTACAGTTAATTATTAAAATTGAGAAAATGTTACTAATATATTATTTAGTATAAACCATTTAAATCCCAAATAGTCTGAAATGTACTTTTTCTGTACTACACAGCAATTTGAAAGCAGAACCCCATGTGCTTATTCCCTGCCAAGACAGAAATGTTAACCATGTTACAGCAAATATAATTTATTGGTATCAAATTCTTCCATAAATGTGCAATTATTTCAAAACAAATAGTTGCATTCCTCTTTTTTTAAAGGCAGACAAGTCTAAAATCCATTATGCATAATAATCATGTGCAGTATGTACAGTAGCAGTCAACAGGTGAAAAAGTACAACTTCAATGAAAAGCCCAAATTGACATCATAGGAACCAATGGATTCATATGAGTACAAAGGAATGACTAAGTGTATTGAGAGTGTTGACCGAGAGGGCCTTTGATGTTGGAGTATAGCATTACCCACGCTGTGCCTTCCCCTGTGTTCTTACATAACTCTATGATTGGTTTGGTAGTAGATAAACTGGAATGTTTGGTTTGGGAGTAGATATGGCACTAAATCATGTACAGTACATTTGACATTAAATAAACAATTCTTAAGCATACAGACACTTCTGTTTTTGCTGCAAAATACATCATGTGTGATGAGATATTTAGATGTATTTATATGTGATGATCATTATAGTGGATTCACAAATAACAAAAATGCTTGGAACCACAATAAACCAGAATAAAGCTGGCAATCATAAAGATTAACAAATGTATCTTAATGTAAATCAAGCCTGCTTTCTCACACATTGTACATTCATTTAATAATTTAAACATACAAATATAGTAGGTAGTTGTTGTTTAATTGTTAGATTACTTGTTAATATTGCGGCACGGTCGGAACTAGAAGCACAAGCATTTCACTACACTCACAATAACATCTGCTAACTATGTGTATGTGACCAATAAAACTGGATTTGACTTCATATAAGTTGCTGAAGGAAGTTTGAGGTACAAGCATCACTGTAGGAAATGTCTCAAGTAATATATACGGCTTTATTATTCAAGCTAAATGGGTAGTGTGGTGTTTAAAAACTTCCCCTGCATGGTTGGGACTACAGTATGTTGTCCTCAAGCTCAAATATAGGCAGTTTTATGATAGATGTGTGTGGTACTGCACCTTGTCACTGACATAACCATTGTTGGTTTCGTTCATTTCAACTTACAGGAAAGAGCTATTGTTAATAAACAAAACATTTACACACACTGCACACAGGGCTATTTCATTTCCCGTAAACGATATCTAACAGCACTTAAGGTATCATGTACAGCGTACATTACATTTACATTTAAGTCATTTAGCAGACGCTCTTATCCAGAGCGACTATGACCAGGACAATGGTACCCAGATCACCCTGAGAGATGATGTTCCTCTATGTTGCTATTCTGCTAAACCATGGGATGCATGCTAATGCTTTTCCCAAATTGTGGTATAGTACAGGTCCATCTACAGTATGTTTTAGAACTGAAAAGCGCAGTAAGAGAGACTATATCTTATATCTTCAAATTCTAAATCAAATAGCTAAATGGTCCTTGGTATGACCATCTTAAAACATTCCATCTGTTAGTTTAGTAGAACCCCCCCACCCCGCCTGTCACACAGCTTGTGAACCAGTTATATCTTTCGTATTTCTTTCGGTTGAGTTTCAGGAGACTCAATTGCAACCAAATGACCACATTAGGGCTCATGGCACTTGACAGAAATACATTTGTCATCGCTGAGTAGCCAAGGCAACAGTCTGTTGTAAATACTTGACAAGAAAAGTTGTGTGTGCAAGCTCAATATAATATTATCTTCCTGGTGCAAAGTCCCTCAGCCTTACAGTAAACAGGCCACGCATACTGCCCCCTTTATAATGATATGAGGTTATAAACCTGGCTAAATGTCAGACTGTGGATTAGCAGAAACAATGCCAAGATATACAACGTTGGCTACCATGAGCATGGTTCTGGTGCCGTTTAAGCTATTACTGTATATTATCTTATAGTTATTTTATAACTACTATACTGACCCATCTTCTTCTACATTGTGTGATGAGATATTTATATGTGATGATCATTATAGTCTTATACAACGATAGTATCTACTATACTGATCATGATATCTGATAGCCAGACAAGATATGTCACCCAATGTGCAGCTCTTTCTACATGAAATGGCCAAATCAAAATAACAAAAGCAGCTCAGTCACTTATCTGTGCACCTGCATGATGTCAATACCATAAACAAGAGACATATTATACATTGTTATTACATTCATCTGAGTTAAACAAATGTGCTCTCAAAGCTGAGAAAACAGAAATGCATGACATTTAAATGCATGACATGACAGTACATAGTACCTGGTTTCCTTTCCCCCTCCATTAGCAGAATGTGTATATGCTGGGATGACACACAAACAGCAGTTAGAGATGGGACTGTACTTTACTGTAGGTTTTACAATCATGTCGCAATAATCAACTTGGTCCATACTTACACCTTCAATCAAATCATTGCCTTAGATTACAAGCATTGGTAGGTTAATTAGTATTTTGTGTGTCTGTAGAAGAGTATGGTAAGCAGGAGCAGAGAGATAGGTTTGTTTTCCCAAAATATTTCCAGATCTGGGCACTAGATAAATTCATTTACTATTTGATAGTAGTAGTACACAGTGCAGAAATAGATTTAGACCAAAGGTCATCAAGTTCTCTTTAAGTGTGAATCCGACCATCACCCCTGGTGAGACAAAACTGTGACTCGTCAGTGTAGAGCACTTTTTGCCAGTCCTGTCTGGTCCAGCAATGGTGGGTTTGTGCCCATATACAACGTTGTTACCGGTGATGTCTAGTGAGGCCTACAGGCCTACAAGCCCTCAGTCCAGCCTCTCTCAGCCTATTGCGGACAGACTGAGCAATGATGGAGGGATTGTGTGCGTTGCTGGTGTAACTTGGGCAGTTGTTGTTGTCATCCTGTACCTGTCCCACAGGTGTGATGTTCGGATGTACCGATCCTGTGCAGGTGTTGTTACACGTGCTCTGCCACTGCGAGGACGATCAGCTGTCCATCCTGTCTCCCTGTAGCGCTGTCTTAGGCGTCTCACAGTACGGACATTGCAATTTATTGCCCTGACCACATCTGCAGTCCTCATGCCTCCTTGCAGCATGCCTAAGGCATGTTCACACAGATGAGCAGGGACCCTGGGCAGCTTTCCTTTGATGTTTTTCAGAGTCAGTTGAAAGGCCTCTTTAGTGTCCTAAGTTTTCACAACTGTGACATTAGCTGTTAGTGTCTTAACGACCTTTCCACAGGTGCATGTTCATTAATTGCTTATGGATTGTTGAACAAGCATGGGAAACCCTTTATAATGAAGATATGTGAAGATATTTGGATTTTTACAAATTATCTTTGAAAGATAGGGTCCTGAAAAGGGGACGTTTAAATAAGAATGTGTTCTTAACTGACTTGCCTAGTCAAATAAAGGTAAACATTTTTAAAAGTTTGATCAACACGCATAGCTATTGAAAAGCTAACCCAATAAATTGAACTCATAGACACCAATCGTACAGAGCAAGGATATTTTTGTATATTGCTGCCTTTTTGGTAAAAGAGATGTGTCATCTCAACGGCATCACGTCTATGAATAAAGGATTAAATTGATAAAAAATATTTGAGATTCTGTTAAATGAAGAGTTACATGAGGTTGATGAGACAGTGTTATATCAGTACATGGGTGTCTGGTGTATTTTGCAGGCCCTGAATGGAGAAAGCACTAAAACTGAATTCTATTAGCATAATTCCGTTTTTCCAATCGATTCAATGAGCTTTGATAGTACAATAATAAATAAACAAACAAACACTCCGCTATGGTGACAACCTGTATAATGAGTCTCAACATAGATATGGACAAAAATGCACACACTAACTACATTAGCATTTTGTCTCCCTTTCAAAATCGTTCATATGCTCTTTCCCCTGAATCTGTCACACATCCAACCATGTACTGTGCTGCTGCTCCAGTTTCAACTGTTCTGCCTTATTATTATTCGACCATGCTGGTCATTTATGAACATTTGAACATCTTGGTCATGTTCTGTTATAATCTCTACCCGGCACAGCCAGAAGAGGACTGGCCACCCCACATAGCCTGGTTCCTCTCTAGGTTTCTTCCTAGGTTTTGGCCTTTCTAGGGAGTTTTTCCTAGCCACCGTGCTTTTACACCTGCATTGTTTGCTGTTTGGGGTTTTAGGCTGGGTTTCTGTACAGCACTTTGAGATATCAGCTGATGTACGAAGGGCTATATAAATAAATTTGATTTGATTTGATTTGATGTAGTTGCATTCTGTAATACCCAATGTCAAACGTGATGTACCGTATAACTTCATCTTTGTGCTTCAGAGGCAGATGTGTATTCACTTTACTAATGTATGTAAAACATATCCAAACTCATGCGAAAGAGAAAGAAGTAACAGAGAAAGAGTGGACATGTGCCCGTGTATATTCAACGAGGAAGTTCCACTGTTAAAGGGCAATTCCCAGTTGTGGAAAAAGTACTCATTTGTCATACTTGAGTAAAAGTAAAGATAGAAAATGACTCAAGTACCAGTACAGTACTACTTGGGTAAAAGTCTAAAAGTATTTGGTAGTAAATATACGTAAGTATCAAAAGCAAAAGTATAGTATTCCTTACATTAAACAAATCAGACAGCACAATTTTCTTGTTTTTTAAATTGATGGACAGCCAGGTGCACACTTCAACACTCAGACACCATTTACAAATAATGCGTTTGTGTTTAGTGAGTCTGCCAGATCAGAGGCAGTAGGGATGACCAGGGATGTTCTCTTGATAAGTGTGTGAATTGGAGCCTTTTCCTGTCCTGCTAAGCATTCAAAATGTAACGAGTACTTTTGGGTGTCAGGGGAAATGTATGGAGTAAAAAGTACATCATTTTCTTTAGGAGTGTATTGAAGTAAAAATAAAAGTTGTCAAAAATATAAATACTAAAGTACAGATACTCAAAAAACGACTTAAGTAGTACTTTAAAGTACTTTTACATAAGTACTTAACACAACTGTCAATTCTAACACTTTTCAACATCATTTTACATTTCACATTTTTGTAATTTAGCCTGAACGTCTTGAGAGCATACATTTTCATATCTTTTCATTTCATTATCTCCAGCACAATACCAGTGTCTACATATGTGAAAACTGCACAATTTTATACTTTTTATAAACAAATATATAAAGTTTTACTCGATGAAATCCTCAAACATTGATTTTCGTGCACTGTGAAATTTGCAGTGACGTGGGGAGAAAGAAAATGCCTCCCCTCTGGCTAAAAATGGATTACAAACAAGCAAGATTTCTGGCTCTCACAGACCTGTCTTCTTTAAGAGGCTCCTCTGTCCTCCACTCGTTACCTGTATTAATGGCACATGTTTGAACTTATCAGTATAAAAGACACCTGTCCACAACCTCAAACAGTCACACTCCAAACTCCACTATGGCCAAGACCAAAGAGTTGTCAAAGGACACCAGAAACAAAATTTTAGACCTGCACCAGGCTGGGAAGACTGAATCTGCAATAGGTAAGCAGCTTGGTTTGAAGAAATCAACTGTGGGAGCAATTATTAGGAAATGGAAGACATACAAGACCACTGATAATCTCCCTCGATCTGGGGCTCCACGCAAGATCTCACCCCGTGAGGTCAAAATGATCACAAGAACGGTGAGCAAAAATCCCAGAACCACACGGGGGGACCTAGTGAATGACCTGCAGAGAGCTGGGACCAAAGTAACAAAGCCTACCATCAGTAACACACTGCTGTCAGGGACGCAAATCCCCCTGCTTAAGCCAGTACATGTCCAGGCCCGTCTGAAGTTTGCTAGAGAGCATTTGGATGATCCAGAAAAAGATTGGGAGAATGTCATATGGTCAGATGAAACCAAAATATAACTTTTTGGTAAAAACTCAACTTGTCGTGTTTGGAGGACAAATAATGCTAAGTTGCATCCAAAGAACACCATACCTACTGTGAAGCATGGGGGTGGAAACATCATGCTTTGGGGCTGTTTTCTGCAAAGGGACCAGGACGACTGATGAATGGGGCCATGTATCGTGAGATTTTGAGTGAAAACCTCCTTCCACCAGCAAGGACATTGAAGATGAAATGTGGCTGGGTCTTTCAGCATGACAATGATCCCAAACACACCGCCAGGGCAACAAAGGAGTGGCTTCGTGAGAAGCATTTCAAGGTCCTGGAGTGGCCTAGCCAGTCTCCAGATCTCAACCACATAGAAAATCTTTGGAGGGAGTTGAAAGTCTGTGTTGCCCAGCAACAGCCCCAAAACATCACTGCTCTAGAGGAGATCTGCATGGAGGAATGGGCCAGAATACCAGCAACAGTGTGTGAAAACCTTGTGAAGGCTTACAGAATATGTTTGTCCTCTGTCATTGCCAACAAAGGGTATATAACAAAGTATTGAGATAAACTTTTGTTATTGACCAAATACTTATTTTCCACCATAATTTGCAAATAAATTCATTAAAAATCCTACAATGTGATTTTCTGGATTTTTTTCCTCATTTTGTCTGTCATAGTTGAAGTGTACCTATGATGAAAATTACAGGCCTCTCTCATCTTTTTAAGTGGGAGAACTTACACAATTGGTGGCTGACTAAATACTTATTTGCCCCACTGTATATCCTACCAACGGGACATTAAAAACTGTAATATCATATGTTTCACTGAGTCATGGCTGAACGATGACATTAAGAACAAAGAGCTGGCGGGTTTACACTCTATTGGCAAGACAGAACAGCAGCCTCTGGTGAGACACGGGGCGGGGGCCTATGCATATGTGTAAACAATAGCTGGTGCACAATATCTAAGGAAGTCTCAGGGTTTTGCCTGCCTGAGCTAGAGTATCTCATGATAAGCTGTAGACCACACCATCTACCTAGATTGTTTTCATCTGTATTTTTCATAGTTGACTACATACAACACAGACTGAGGTTGGCACTAAAAACGCACTCAATTAGCTCTATTCCACCATAAGCAAACAGGGAAACGCTCATCCAGAGCATTAAAGTTGCGGACGGCGACTTTAATGCAGGGGAACTATATCAGTTTTACCTCATTTCTATCAGAGTGTTAAATGTGCAACCATATTCCAGCACTTACTTATAAAGCCAGTGACTGATGTGGTGTACTCCTCAATGCCATCGGAAGAATCCCTGAACATATTCCAGTCTGTGCTAGCAAAACAGTCCTGTAGTTTAGCATCTGCTTCATCTGACCACTTTTTTATAGATCGAGTCCACATCAACAACAAACTAGAATGGCCAAACACACCAAGACAGTCGTGAAGAGGGCACGACAAACACATTCCCCCTCAGGAGACTGAAAAGATTTGGCGTGGGTCCTCAGATCCTCAAAAGGTTTTACAGCTCCCCCATCGAGAGCATCCTGACGGGTTGCATCACTGCCTGGTATGGCAACTATTTGGCCTCCGACCACAAGAAACTGCAGAAGGTAGTGCGTATGGCCCAGTACATCATTGGGGCCAAGCTTCCTGCCATCCAGGACCGCTATACCTGGCAGTGTCAGAGGAAGGCCCTAAAAATGGTCAAAGACTCCAGCCACCCTAGTCATAGACTGTTCTCTCTGCTACCACACAGCAAGCAAGCAAATGGCTACCCAGACTATTTGCATTGCCCCCCCCCCCCCCCATGCTGCTGTTATTCTCTGTTATTATCTATGCATAGCCACTTTAATAACTCTATCTTCATGTACATAATTACCTCACATTGACTCTGTACCAGTACCCCATGTATACAGCCAAGCAATTGTTATCTGCTGCTGCTCTTTAGCGATTTGTAATTCCTGTCTCTTACTTATTTAGAGATTTTCTCAAAACCATATTGTTGGTTAAGGGCTTGTAAGTAAGCATTTCACTGTAAGGTCTACACCTGTTGTGTTCGGCACATGTGACAAATTTAATTGGATTTGATTTGGTTAGTTTTGTGCTAGAGATAATGAATATGAGATTGAAAAGTGGTGTAATTGCCCTTCAAAAGAGAGAAGTGCTTAAAAATATTAAATGAGGAAATTCCAGAAATATTACACTGCTAAAAGAGAGAAGTGATTTCATATTATACGTGGAGCACATTCATTACAGTTAAATATTACAATTAAGTATCTGTTACTGAAAGATTCTTTAGTTTAAATAATTTAAACCCCAAATAGTTTGTCTCAGTTGTACTTTTTCTGTACTTCACACTGCAATTTGAAAGCAGAACCCCATGTGCTTATTCCCTGCCAATCCAAGACAGAAATGTTAGCCATGTTACAGCAAATATAATTTATTGGCATCAAAATGTAAATTCTTCCATAAAAGTGCAATTATTTCAAAACAAATAGTTGTATTGTAAACAGACGAGTCTACAATTCATTATGACAATTTATGACAATAATCATGTGCAGTATGTACAGTAGCAGTATACAGGTCAGAATGATAAAACTTCAATGAAAAGCCCACATTGACATCATAGGAACCAATGGATTCATATGAGTATAAAGGAATGACTAAGTGTATTGAGAGTGTTGACCGAGAGGGCCTTTGATGTTGGAGTATAGCATTACCCACGCTGTGCCTTCCCCTGTGTTCTTACATAACTCTATGATTGGTTTGGTAGTAGATAAACTGGAATGTTTGGTTTGGGAGTAGATATGGCACTAAATCATGTACAGTACATTTGACATTAAATAAACAATTCTTAAGCATACAGACACTTCTGTTTTTGCTGCAAAATACATCATGTGTGATGAGATATTTAGATGTATTTATATATGTATTTATATGTGATGATCATTATAGTGGATTCACAAATAACAAAAATGCTTGGAACCACAATAAACCATAAAGATTAATAAATGTATCTTACTGTAAATCAAGCCTGCTTTCTCACACATTGTACATTCATTTAAACATACAAATATAGTAGGTAGTTGTTGTGTAATTGTTAGATTATTTGTTAATATTGCTGCACGGTCGGAACTAGCAGTACAAGTATCGTACTGTAAATTAAGCCTACTTTCTCATATTGTACATTAGTTGAATAATTTAAAATATAGTAATATGTTATTGAAATAGGTTTGAGGTACAAGCATCATTGTAGAAAATGTCCCAAATAATATATACAGCTTTATTATTAAAGCTAAATGGGTAGTGTGGTGTTTAAAAACTTCCCCTGCATGGTTGGGACTACAGTATGTTGTCCTCAAGCTCAAATATAGGCAGTTTTATGATAGATGTGTGTGGTACTGCACCTTGTCACTGACATAACCATTGTTGGTTTCGTTCATTTCAACTTTCAATAAGAAAAATATGATATTTTATTCCCCATCTTGTTATTGGTGTTTTAATAATCAAATAACCATAGGGAAATTATTGATCCAAATAATTATTGAATGCACACACTGTACACTCAGACAAACAAATCAACAGTGAGAGAGCCATCTATTGCTAATAAACAAAGCAAACAGTATTTATCATGTACACATACTGCACACAGGGCTATTTCATTTCCCTGTTATGATATCTAACAGTACATAAGGTATCATGTACACCATACATGCAAATGACCAGGGATAAGGTACCCATGTCACCCTGAGAAATGGTGTTCCTCTGTGTTGCTGTTCTAATAAATCATGGGATGCATGCTAATGATTTTTACTATTTGTCGTATAGTACAGTTACTTCAACAGTACTGTATGTATGAGAACTGAAAAGAGCAGTTAGAGAGACTATCTTTAATGGCACATTGTGTATGTAGCTGTATTATTTGTGTATATCAATATATTCACTATCCATCACGATCTGATGAGCTATTAGGACATTATCATTACTATTAGTTGAGTATGCATTTGAAAACACCCAATGTAATGATAATAGCTAAGGGGTCAACTGACATTTTTGTTTGTCCAAGGAGCTCCAGGCCTAATAAGGGATACATTATTAGAAAATGTTTGGTTGGCACATTGACACAGAGAAGGTTGTGGGGCTTCACTGACCATGTCTGAACAGGCCTAGTCACCCTGACTGACCCCAACTGGTCCAGATGATTGACAGGGAGGGGTGGTCAGTTCCTTCGGACGTCTGAGTAGACGGTGGATGCAGCATCAGGGGCAGGCTTATGGGCAGGTTTTTTCACCTGGGTGTACTGGGATTGGTGGGCCGGGTAGGTGGGTTAGGTCGGCTGACCGGGCCTGTTGTTGACTCTGACCTGAGCGTACTCTGTGGAGGAAATACCCAGGTTCCCCAGCTGAACTGACCCACCATCCCTCTTCTGGAATTGCGTGATGTCTGCATAGTTCAGCTCCTAGGAGGAGACAGGAGAGACATGTCTTAGTTCAGTCCTGACCATGACCTGACAAGGACAAACTCAGGGCCCTTTTTATACTGCATCACATCTAGAGCTATAAGCACCAGAGCAGTGGATAATTACAAACACAGAGTTAGTTCAGTCAACTTTTTTTGGTTATTTCTCATACAACTTCTTGAGGGCAGGGAACTTGTAACATCCCCTCAAACTGTGTGGTCGTTACTAGCCTTGTATGCCAGGAGTGAAGGTGTGTCACAGCTAGTGAACCAGTTACCAGACTAGGCCATTATGAGCAGGTTGTCATGTTTCTATTATTATCTTGAAAGAGGTCAGTGTTGTTGATTACGAAGATAGTTCCTCATATCTTTTATATTTATTTCGGTTTGGTTTTTAGAAGAGATTAAATTGCAGCCAAATGGACACATTAGGGCTCATGGCACTTGACAGACATACATTTGTCATCGCTGAGTAGCCAAGGCAACAGTCTGTTGTAAATACTTGACAAGAAAAGTTGTGTGTGCAAGCTCAATATAGTATTCTCTTCCTGGAGCAAATTCCCTCAGCCTTACAGTAAAAAGGCAATGCATACTACCCCTGCCTGAAAGTGTAATTATCTCTATGATGTGCGGATATATACACGTGGTTAAATGTCAGACTGTGGCTTAGCAGGAACAATGCCAGGATATATACTGTAGCTGACCAGGAGCTTGGCTCTGGTGCCATTTAAGCTATTACTGTATATTATCTTATTGTTATTTTAAAACTATTATACTGACCCATCTTCTTCTACATTGTGTGATGAGATATTTATATGTGATGATCATTATAGTCTTATACAACGATAGAATCTACTATTCTGATCATGACAAGACAAGACAAGATATGATATCGTACATGTCGCCCAGAGTGCAGCTCTTTTTACACAAAATGGCAGTATCAAAGGCAGGTCAGTTAATTATCTGTTCACCTGAATGATGTCAATACTGTAAATAAAGGAAATAAACTCAGAAAAAAAAGAAACATCCTCTCACTGTCAACTGCGTTTATTTTCCACAGACATGTGACTAACAGAAATGGAATAATTGGTCCTGAACAAAGGGGGGGTCAAAATCAAAAGTAAGTCACTATCAGGTGTGGCCACCAGCTGCATTAACTACTGCAGTGCATCTCCTCCTCATTGCCAGTTCTTGCTGTGAGATGTTACCTCACTCTTCCAACAAATCACCTGCAAGTTACCGGACATTTCTGGGGAATGGCCCTAGCCCTCACCCTCCGATCTAACAGATCCCAGACATGCCTAATGGGATTGAGATCCGGGCTCTTCGCTGGCCATGGCCTTGCAGGAAATCATGCACAGAACGAGCAGTATGGCTGGGGGCATTCTCATGCTGGAGGGCCATGTCAGGATGAGCCTGCAGGAAGGGTACCACATGAGGGAGGAGGATGTCTTCCCTGTAACGGACAGTGTTGAGATAGCCTGCAATGACACGAAGCTCAGTCCGATGATGCTGTGACACACTGCCCCAGACCATGACGGACCCTCCACCTCCAAATCGACCCCGCTCCAGAGTACAGGCCTCTGTGTAACGCTCATTACATCGAAGATAAACGCGAATCCGACAATCACCCCTGGTGAGACAAAACCGTGACTCGTCAGTGAAGAGCAGTTTTTGTCAGTCCTGTCTGGTCCAGCGACAGTGGGTTTGTGGCCATAGACTACGTTGTTTCCGGTGATGTCTGGTGAGGACATGCCTTATAACAGGCCTACAAGCCCTCAGTCTAGCCTCTCTCAGCCAATTGCGGAAAGTCTGAGCACTGATGGAGGGATTGTGCGTTTTTGGTGTAACTCAGGCAGTTGTTGCCATCCTGTACCTGTCCCGCAGGTGTGATGTTCGGATGTACCAACCCTGTGTAGGTGTTGTTACACGTGGTCTGCCACTGCGAGGACGATCAGCTGTCCATCCTGTCTCCCTGTAGCGCTGTCTTAGGCGTCTCACAGTACAGACATTGAAATGTATTGCCCTGGCCACATCTGCAGCCCTCATGCCTCCTTGCAGCATGCCTAAGGCATGTTCACGCAGATGAGCAGGGACCCTGGGCATCTTTCTTTTTGTGTTTTTCAGAGTCAGTTGAAAGGCCTCTTTAGTGTCCTAAGTTTTCATAACTGTGACCTTAATTGCCTACTGTCTGTACGCTGTTAGTGTCTTAACGACTGTTCCACAGGTGCATGTTCATTAATTGATTATGGTTCGTTGAACAAGCAAGGGTAAACAATGTTTAAACCCTTTACAATGAAGATATTTGAAGTTATTTGGATTTGCACAAATTATCTTTGAAAGACAGGGTCCTGAAAAAGGAGTTTATTATACATTGGCATGACATTCATGTGAGTTAAACAAATACCCTATCAAAGCTATGAAAACAGAAAACAATGACAGTTAAATGCATGACATGACAGTGCACAGTACCTGGTTTCCTCCTTTCCCCCCTCCATTAGTAGAGCTTTCACCTGCTGGGATGACACACAAATAGCACTTAGAAATGGGATTGCACTTTACAGTAGAGTAGGTTTCACAAACATGAAGCACTAATCAACATTGACTGCTAATACTCACACCTTCAATCAAAGCATTGCCTTAGATTACAGGCATGATGGTTAGTTCGTTTTTGTTGTGTCTGTAGAAGATTATGATAATCAGGAGCAGAGAGATAGGTTTGTTTTCCCAAACAGACAGAGGAAGTTAAGTATTTACACAGCTGGGAACTAGAGAGATGGAGATCAGTTGACTATTAGACAAAGTAGAAATATATGTATACCAAAAGTTCATCAAGTTGCCTTTTCTGGAAACAGAAATGTTTGATTCATTTACAAAATGGATGCCTGTGATAGCATAGCAAGCACAGCAAGCACACACACACACACAACTTATACTTACTGTTGCCAACTGTCCTTCCACCGGAAGTTATTTTCTTGAAGTAGCTAATTGAAAATAAGTAGCAGTCAGTATCTTTGGGAAATTACTATTGTTATGTTCAGGTACACGTATAATTTAGATAATGCAAATGAATGACATTGAACCACCAACAAATAATTTGTTCATAACCTTGACAACTCCAGCCCTGACATCCAACTACAGGAAGGATGAATAATATCCTGTTATGAGAATATAACCTTCACCTTTACTGTAAATCATACTCCACCTCTCTTCTATTCACAGGCCGGAGCAATTCTTAGGTTGTTATCAGTCTATAGTTACCTTTTAGAAATTGTCAAATGCTTTCCTGCAATTTATTTTGAACCCCTCTCATATTACAGTATAACCAACTACTCCTCAATTCATATCTGATTACAGCAATGTGTGTTTGCTTACATGAAAAGCCATTCCTTGCAAGAAAATCCCTGAGCCAATGCATGATAAGACCAAGCCTCTACAAGCCCTGTACTATAATAAACGGTTTCGAGAGAAGTGGTGACAACCAAGGAAGTTGACAAATGAAAACTCAACTAAATAGGGAAATCTCTCTTCTGGTCCTCCAACATTGGCACTACGTTCCAAGAGTTCAAGTCTGAGTTCAATCTGCCAGTCTCATCATGAGCAAACACCTATTATACTTTCAGCCATGGGTCAGTGAGACACACATTAAGCAAACCTAAAGGGTCAAGGTTCAGCTAACTAGGCTGTCTGACTAACTATTTCAAGCATAGAGCTTGAAAGCTAAACCAATATGAAACACCATACAGAGCAAGGATGTGGGACAAAAAAAATTGCTTAGAATAAAATGTAGCTGTTACTTACCCCTTTTTCATAGCTGCCACCACACCTATCACTGTCACTGCAACCACAGCTACTGCACCCAAAGTACCACCAACGATGGCACCAACATTCGGTCCACCTTGTGTTGATCCCTTCACTGCAAAGAACAGGGACAGAACCATACAGCGATGAGATTGAGCATATACAGTACACTTTGAATAAGCCATGTTGCCATCTCATCGGGTGAGGAGATCATTTCAAAGCAGCAAACTACATGAAGTTTAAAATCATGTTTCTTGACCTTCCAGATTAGGTTGGTGAGTTCACATCTACTGTACATTTAGTACTTAATAAATGCATAATTGTATCAAAGTGTTTTGATACAAAATGTTGCCCTTATGTCTAAACTCAAGGAAATCTTAACTACATACAGTGGGGTAAAAAAGTATTTAGTCAGCCACCAATTGTGCAAGTTCTCCCACTTAAAAAGATGAGAGAGGCCTGTAATTTTCATCATAGGTACACTTCAACTATGACAGACAAAATGAGAAAAAAAAATCTAGAAAATCACATTGTAGGATTTTTAATGAATTTATTTGCAAATTATGGTGGAAAATAAGTATTTGATCACCTACAAACAAGCAAGATTTCTGGCTCTCACAGACCTGTAACTTCTTCTTTAAGAGGCTCCTCTGTCCTCCACTCGTTACCTGTATTAATGGCACCTGTTTGAACTTGTTATCAGTATAAAATACACCTGTCCACAACCTCAAACAGTCACACTCCAAACTCCACTATGGCCAAGACCAAAGAGCTGTCAAAGGACACCAGAAACAAAATTGTAGACCTGCACCAGGCTGAGAAGGCTGAATCTGCAATAGGTAAGCAGCTTGGCTTGAAGAAATCAACTGTGGGAGCAATTATTAGGAAATGGAAGACATACAAGACCACTGATAATCTCCCTCGATCTGGGGCTCCACGCAAGATCTCACCCTGTGGGGTCAAAATTATCACAAGAACGGTGAGTAAAAATCCCAGAACCACACGGGGGGACCTAGTGAATGACCTGCAGAGAGCTGGGACCAAAGTAACAAAGCCTACCATCAGTAACACACTACGCCACCAGGGACTCAAATCCTGCAGTGCCAGACGTGTCCCCCTGCTTAAGCCAGTACATGTCCAGGCCCGTCTGAAGTTTGCTAGAGAGCATTTGGATGATCCAGAAGAAGATTGGGAGAATGTCATATGGTCAGATGAAACAAAAATATAACTTTTGGGGAAAAACTCAACTCGTCGTGTTTGGAGGACAAAGAATGCTGAGTTGCATCCAAAGAACACCATACCTACTGTGAAGCATGGGGATGGAAACATCATGCTTTGTGGCTGTTTTTCTGCAAAGGGACGAGGACGACTGATCCGTGTTAAGGAAAGAATGAATGGGGCCATGTATCGTGAGATTTTGAGTGAAAACCTCCTTCCATCAGCAAGGGCATTGAAGATGAAACATGGCTGGGTCTTTCAGCATGACAATGATCCCAAACACACCGCCTGGGCAACGAAGGAGTGGCTTCGTAAGAAGCATTTCAAGGTCCTGGAGTGGCCTAGCCAGTCTCCAGATCTCAAAGCCATAGAAAATCTTTGGAGGGAGTTGAAAGTCCATGTTGCCCAGCAACAGCCCCAAAACATCACTGCTCTAGAGGAGATCTGCATGGAGGAATGGGCCAAAATACCAGCAACAGTGTGTGAAAACCTTGTGAAGACTTACAGAAAACGTTTGACCTCTGTCATTGCCAACAAAGGGTATTTAACAAAGTATTGAGATAAACTTTTGTTATTGACCAAATACTTATTTTCCACCATAATTTGCAAATAAATTCAATAAAAATCCTATAATGTGATTTTTTTCCCTCATTTTGTCTGTCATAGTTGAAGTGTACCTATGATGAAAATTACAGGCCTCTCTCATCTTTTTAAGAACTTGCACAAAGAACTTGCACAATTGGTGGCTGACTAAATACTTTTTTTGCCCCACTGTATAGGTTGTGTCATACTCACAATTAACATTGAGATTGTAAGATGCATTCTCATTGCTGAGAAGGTTGGCGAGATGACACAGGAATATTCCAGAATCTGTTAAATTCAAAGGACTGATAGAAACGGTCTTATTATCCTCAGAGAAGATCATTCTTTCACTAGGAGACAGAGGCTGACCATCCTTCATCCAGTCTCTCTTGCTGATGGAGCCAGAAGCATCACAGGTTAAGGTGACAGAACCCCCTTCGATGATTGGAGGGTTTGGGGAAATTGTGAGTTTAGCACTAGATATTCTTTCTGTGAAAAGGAGTACAGAAATGGTTACTTGAATGAGAAAGGCTACAATAATGTAGTTTATACATTACCCTTGTTTTACTAATAGTGAACAACTCTACAAAAAGCCTGTTTTAGTCTTACATTCTGAAATCAAAACTATGAAATAACTCATATGGAATTCACGTAGTAACCAAAAAAGTGTACTTTAAGACATGTAAGTCAGTAAATGAGGAACATTTCAAGAACTTTGAAAGTTTCTTCAAGTGCAGTTGCAAAAACCATCAAGTGCTTTGAGGAAACTGGCTCTCATGAGGACCGCCACAAGAAAGGAAGACCCAGAGTTACCTCTGCTGCAGAGGATAAGTTCATTAGAGTTAACTGCACCTCAGATTGCAGCCAAAATAAATGCTTCAGAGTTCAAGTAACAGACACATCTCAACCTCAACTGTGTGAGTCAGGCTTTCATAGTCGAATTCCTGCAAAGAAACCACTACTAAAGGATACCAATAAGGAGAAAATACTTGCATGGGCCAAGAAACATGAGCAAAGGACATTAGACCAGTGGAAATCTGTACTTTGGTCTGTTGAGTCCAAATCTGTGATTTTTGGTTCCAACCGCCGTGTCTTTATGAGACGCAGAGTAGGTGAACAGATTATCTCTGCATGTGTGGTTCCCACCGTGAAGCATGAAGGAGGAGGTGCGATGGTGTGGGGTGCTTTACTGGTGACACGGTCTGTGATTTATTTAGAATTCAAGGCACACTTAATCAGCATGGCTACAACAGCATTCTGCAGCGAACCGCCATCCCATCTGGTTTGCGCTTAGTGGGACTATCATTTGTTTTTCTTTACAGGACAATGATCCAAAACACACCTCCAGGCAGTGTAAGGGATATTTGACCAAGGAGAGTGATGGAGTGCTGCATCAGATGACCTGGCCTCCACAATCACTCGACCTGAACCCGTTGAGATGGGTTGCAATGAGTTGGACAGCAGAGTGAAGGAAAAGCAGCCAACAAGTGCTCAGCATATGTGGGAACTGCTTCAAGACTGTTGGAAAAGCATTCCTCATGAAGCTGGTTGAGAGAATGCCAAGAGTGTGCAAAGCTGTCAAGGCAAAGGGCATACTTTGAATAATCTCAAATATAAATATTTTTTGGTTACTACATGATTCCATATGTGTTATTTCATAGTGTTGATTTCTTCACTATTATTATATGTCACGAGTGGCGCTCGGCGGTCGTCATCACCGGCCTATTAGCTGCCACTGATTGTCTTTCCTCCCCCTCCTTGTATGTTTATTGGTAGCACCTGTTTAGGTATGATTAGTTTGTCTTTATTAGACAGCCGGCCCGCCTGGTTGTTGTGCGGGATTATTTCAGTGTAACCTTCGGCTCTGTTGTAGAGGTACGTGTTAGTGCCTGGTCGTGACTTTTCCGTTGTACATTTTCATTCCCTGTGTTTGGGGTCGTTACTATTGTGAGTACCCTGTGGTGCGTTGGTGCAATTAAAGACGCACAGCATTGCACTCTCTGTCTCCTGCGTCTGACTCCACACCCACGACACCCGCAGCATTACATTATACAATGTAAAAAAATGTAAAAATAAAATCAAATCCTTGAATGAGTAGGTGTTCTAAAACTTTTGACTGGTACTTATTTTATTTGATTCAACCTTTATTTAACCCGGCAAGTCAGTTATGCTTCGACTGTTTCGTGTAAGTACATGTTTCAATATAGTGCATGGCCATCAAATTATCAGCTTTCATTCCCTCACAATGCCTGATTCACGCAATCGACAGAACAGTAATTCTTGAGACAACCACAGCAAACTAAAAACCAACTAAATAAACATTGCACATTAGTAAGCACAAAACTCACATTGATGTAACAAAGACCAAATATCAGCTGTGACTTTCCTGTACCAATGAAACCATCAAAGCCAGTCTTTGTTTTCTCCAATAACTGTCTATTCCTCTTTCCTACTTACCTAGCCATGAAACAAAATCCCTTTTGTTGTTTACAGTCATTGGAGTTCTCTGGGGTTCCCCAAAACATGACACACAGCTCTCGCATTGACACATGCATTGGAGCACACTGGCACACAAGGCTAACTTTGCAAAGTGAGATCATGGCCAGGACTGGTAAGTTTTTGGGCACACACTGAATACCCAGCTGTTATTACAACTGGAAATATTTTTCAAAAGATGCATGGTTGAGTGTGGGAAATCTCAGAGCTATTTAAAATGTCAATTGTTGAAGTCTGAAACATTCAGTTCTGGACAGAACCGCTGACACTACCCCACAGAACTACAAACACCGGTAAATACTACAATGTGGATTTTGTGTCACAGCTACCACTTACCCAGCACAGTGATGTCAGAGGGCTCAGATGTCTGGTACCTCAGGGTTCTGGTATTATGGGCCCAGCAGCTGTACCTACCACTCTGACTGGCCTGGATGTTCTCCAGCCTGAGTACTGGTCCCTGATTGGACAGCAGTTCTCCATTCAGAGCCCACTGAAACTGGGCAGGAGGACTGGACTCAGCTGAGCAGGACAGAGTGAGGTCTGACCCTGATCCATACAGTACATCTAGAGGGGTCACCTTCAATGTTATGTTTTCTGGACCATCTGTAACAAATGGTCCATGTCAAACACCTTTGCTAAAAAATAAGGATGACCAAAAGTAATCTACAGTTCTAATACTGTAGACCACATTCATCAATGTCATGAATGTAAAAGTGGATCTATCTAGATCAAGCGTCCTATCACCAAAGGCACACCACAACGGTCTACAAATGTTTATGGTAGTGGAAGATGTTAGAATAGGATGAAGGGAATTTGCATACTAAACAGGAATGTTTTTTCTATGCCAGAACAAGGGGAGTTCTTTTCAAGATGTTTGATGTCTTGTTATTTTTCAGTTGAATTGCCACTATGGGAAGCAAACTCAAGAAATGACAAGATGAAGTACACAGGTAAACAATGTTTACACATACTGTATCTCTTTCCACATGCAGTTCACTTAGAAGGATAAGACATGCAGGTTAGAGACTCACAGCTGATGGTGAGGGTTATACTCTCATTGTCACTGTTGATGGGGTTGGAGACAATACACCAGAACGGCCCCTGGTCATACCGGGTCACTCTGACTATGGTGAGAGTGCTGTTTCCATCATCAAGCTGAACTCCATCACTGGCTGTGAACTCTGAGCTGCCATTCAGCCAGCGGTAAGAGAGGGAGGAGCCAGAGGAGGAGCAGGACAGACTGACAGAGCTGTTGAACTCCACTAAGTCTATGTTGTTGGCAGTTATTGTCATCTTGGAGACTGGCGCTGTGGGTTAAAAACACAATAACAACTTCCTATTGGCTTAGAAAACAAACCAAAGCGTGTTTGGCCAGATTTTTTACCGATTGTTCATTTGAATGGAGCACTTGGATCTGTTCCATCCAGAAGAGCTCAACAGTATTGACCAATTGTAACTTGAACCAGCAAATTGCCAGTAACTGTTTTAGACATAAAACAGCAATAATGCACCTACAATAACTTGCTCACAAGCTAAAAATCACAAATCACAAACTGATTCCCAAGATAGTCTGACTATGCCTTTTGGGTAGTGGCAGTTTGATGCAGGAGCACCCCCTGCTGAAAGCACAGCATTAGTCAAGCACTGCATTTCATGGTTTTGAGAAAGAACATAATTACTGTATAATATGATCCTTATGACATTACGATTGCAATGTGCGACCTGGAATGCATGAACAGTGTGTTTGCCAGGGATAATTTTATAAAATGAGTTGGATTGGAGAGTTTCTAAGGTGCTTTAGACACGTTTCCAGAATGAAATGGGGCCCTAAGGTTATACTTAAACACAAAACTATCAAATACCTAAGTAGGTAAAATACATATCCAAAATATGTCTGCAGTATGTAAATGGCGAAATCATATAAAGCTGTATTTTGAGTGGAATGCAACCAAATACAGGTGAGTGAAAATCTCTGGATTTCCTTGGAAGACTTGCTTCTTCTGGAATTGAACAATTATATATTTACTGGAAAAAAAGTACATAGGGAGGAAAAATGTACTGTATTTCAAAATCATTCCTTAAGGATGGTGTGTCAGTATTCTGGTACAGTACAGGTGACACATTTTGGAAAATCCAGCCTTCCTTGTAAAGATAATATAAGGCTTACTGTAATTAGAATTCAAGGTATAGTGTGTGGAGTGTACCGCTGATGTAAAACCAAATTGGTATTGTCAGAGAATGACTGCAGCAACACAAAGTACTCACCATACACCCTCAATGTAGTAGAACCATCCATTGTTCCAAGTCCAACTGTTATTATAGAGACTACATATTCTCCCGTGTCACTCAGGACTAGATTCCTGAGTTCCAGAGATCCAGTAGTATAGTTCAGAGTGATTCTTCCTACATATCCAGTGTCTATATCGTCATCCCCGTTGCCCCCACTGGTTATTACATTAGTACCATTAGCTGTCCAGACTACTACCCTAAATGGTACGTTTGGTGGATTAACGATTGTGAATGTCACATCGTGTGTAACCTCCCCGACCATGGATTCTGCTGGTAACAAACCGTTTCCATAACACAACCCTGGAGAGACAAGCATAGGTTTGAGTAACAATTATTTCCTGAATGATCCACTATTTCAACTCTATGGCACCAACTCAAGTAGTAGTCCATGCGTTTGTATTGTTTTGTAGGTTGATAACACAATTACACTATACATATCTTAAATTACAACATTCAGTATGTAAATAAAAACTACTAATTAAAATATTTTAAATGAATGTAAGCAGCACATTACTCAATACTGTGTATACATTTCACAGTACAAATGTGCCATCTACAAAAATCAATAAATTATATTGGTCTTACCTACAACATGAAAACATAGTGAAAGGTAAAAGTTAAAGGGTCGAGAATCCATTCGAACCACTAGACAGATGCATGTATAGTAGCTACTGTGTACGCTTTAGTTTGGTGAACACACCCAGTTGAAAAACTCTTCTTTTTGCCCTGGAAGACACCTCCCAGACAATCCAGCCTCAGAGGCTACACAATAAAACTCCACCCTCTTGCTCCTACCAATGAAATTAAACCTACTCCAGAAAGGAAATTGCAGCTGCTCGGTTCAGCACATACACAGGGTGTACAAAACGTTAGGAACACCTTCATAATATTGAGTTGCAATGCATCGGACTGTACACAGAGGGACACTTGACTGGCGAGAAAAGTACATGTTTGTGAATTTCCCCAGATCTACTAGATTTAATCAACCTAGCAACACATACAGTATAATAGGCGAGATAAGGAGAGAGAAGATGCCCACTACAGGTTCACAATGGTGGATATAGGTGCATACGGCCAAGAGAGCTATGACAGAGTGTTTCAAAATAGTTATTTTGGGTCCAAACTGCTGAAAAAGACCCTTGATTTATCACTGCCTGCTGTCCTGACAGGTACCACAGCAGCAAGTCCTCATGTTTTAATGGGAGATGCAGCTTTCCCCCTCCCTTATCCAGGTACACTATATACACAAAAGTATGTAGACACCCTTCAAATGAATGATTTTGCTATTTCAGCCACACCCGTAGCTGACAAGTGTATACAATTGAGCACACCGCCATGCAATCTCCATAGACAAACATAGAGAGGCCTTACTGAAAAGCTCAGTGACTTTCAACGTGGCACTGTCATAGGATGCCACCTTTCCAACAAGTAAATCCGTCAAATGTTTGCCCTGCTTGAGCTGCCCTGGACAACTGTAAGTCCTGTTATTGTGAAGCTGAACCGTGTAGGAGCAACAAATGCATAGTACCAACTGTAAACTTTGGTGGAGGAGGAATAATGGTCTGGGGCTGTTTTTCATTGTTTGGGCTATGCCTCTTAGGTCCAGTGAAGGGAAATCTTAAGCAAATGCATACAATGCCATTCGAGATAATTCTGTGCTTCCAACTTTGTGTCAACAGTTTGGGGAAGGCCCTTTCCTGTTTCAGCATGACAATGCCCCCGTGCACAAAGCGAGGTCAATACTGTGGAAGGACCACCAGAGGGCAGGCTGGGCTCACGGATAGTAGCCCAACAAGGCATGGGAGACAAGGTAACCAGAGTCAATTAAGCACAGCTGACGGAACTAATGACATATTCTCCTTCCCCTATAAGAGAGAGTATGGAACCAGCAGAGAAGGGGGGAAACTATCTCCGAAAGATGGCCACCGAGACAGAGGAGCTATCCATGAAGAACCACTAAAACGGTGATAATCCCGTGACTTTTGTTGTAGTTTACAGATAATCATATTGTGTTCCTGTTTCATCTGGAGAAGAAGATGTATGTTTTTCCTTGGGAGATTTTCATTGATTATGTTGGAGTGTTTGTGTTGACCAAATGCCCTCAATAGAGAACTGTGTTCAGTGAAGAAAACCTACTCCTGACTCGTTTATTCCACCTTCCCGCTTTAGAGTGACGCCCAATTACTTGGTCCGCTCACAATACAGAAAGGTTTTTTTGAGATTGGTGTGGAAGAACATGACAGGCCTGCACAGAGCTCTGACCTCAACCCCATCGAACACCTTTGGGGTGAATTGGAACACCAAATGCGAGCCAGGCCTAATTGCGGAACATCAGTGCCCGACCTCACTAATACTCTTGT
Organism: Oncorhynchus nerka; assembly: GCF_034236695.1. NCBI lineage: Eukaryota > Metazoa > Chordata > Actinopteri > Salmoniformes > Salmonidae > Oncorhynchus > Oncorhynchus nerka. The sequence continues at coordinate 28,339,724 of NC_088409.1, read as the reverse complement.
GGCCGAATGGAAGCAAGACCCCGGAGCTTTTTTACAACATCTAGTGGAAAGCCTTCCCAAAAGAGTGGAGGCTGTTATAGCAGCAAAGGGTGGACCAACTACATATTAATGCCCATGATTTTGGAATGAGATGTTTAACAAACACCACATACCTTTGATCATGTAGTGTATTTATGAGTATTATAAATATTTTGGGAACAGTAGTAAGTCTTCTGAACAAACATGTAGATAACAAAAGTGTCCATGGAATAAAATGAAAGTGTCTGACTCCTGAGATGTCTGAACAACAACATAACAAGTTGGTCATTTCGCCCCAACCCCCAGTCCCCTCAGTCCCAGTTATTCGGTCCATGTCCACTTCTTAATAACCTCTCTAGGCTAGATGGGACGCTACCGTCCCACCTGACCAACATCCAGTGAAAGTGCAGGATGCCAAATTCAAACTACAGAATTCTTGAAAATACACATGCAATAGGTCAAAATAAAGCGTAACTTCTTGTTAATCCAGCCACCAGGTCAGATTTCAAAAAGGCTTTACAGTGAAAGCAAACCATGCGATTATCTGAGGACAACACCCCATCAAACAAACACATGACAATCACATTTCAACCTGCCAGGCGTGACACAAAACTCAGAAATAACGATATAATTCATGCCTTACCTTTAAAGATCTTCTTCTTTTGGCACTCCAAAATGTCCCATAAACATCATAAATGGTCCTTTTGTTCGATAATGTTCTTCTAATATCCATAAAAACTAAGTTTAGCTGGCGTGCATCAGTCAATAATCCACCCAGTTTCCCTCCGTCTAAATGCATACAAAATGAATCCCAAACGTTACTAATAAACTTTTCCAAACAAGTCAAACAACATTTATAATCATTCCTTAGGTATCCTAATATGCAAATAAACTATACAATTTAAGACAGAGAATCGTTATTGTCTTTCCTGGAGATAAACAACAAAGAACGCACATTCCTCCACGCGCTTGGAATCACTAAAGCCAAAATGGGAGTCACCTAGAAAAACTACAATTTCCAGGTCATTTTTCTAAAAAACAGCCTGAAACTCTTCTAGTGGAAGCCCTAGGAACTGCAATTTGGCAGGACTTGGGCTTATAATTCAAGTTCAAGCCAATGAAAACAGTGGTAAGCAGAAAAAAAATTGGGGGGTTGGTTTGTCCTCTGGGTTTCGCCTGCCATATCAGTTCTGTTATACTCAGACATAATTTTAACAGTTTTAGAATCTAAATTTACCAAATACATGCATATCCTAGCTTCTGGGCCTGAGAAACAGGCAGAGAATCAGGCAGTTCCGGATGTGAAAATACTGCCCCCTACCCCAAAGAAGTTTTAAAGTCATACACATACACAACTTATGATCGAATTCCTCCCGGGGTTTTGGCGAGAGTTCATCAAGGAAATCAGCTATTGGTGCCAGGACACCTCGGGGACAAGCTAGTGGCTCGGCGCATGACGTTTTTCAGATCTTAAGCTACAGTACCAGTCAAAAGGACACACCTACTATCAGGATTAAGGTACTGTAAGACCCAGATGCAGACCGTGTCGAAGTAACAATGTTTATTACAGCAACAGGGGAAAAGGTACAGGACGGCAGACAGGTTCAGGGTCAGGCAGAGGTCGGAAATTCAGAGGCGGGGCAAAGATACAGGACGGCAGGCAGGCTCAGGGGCAGGCAGAGTGGTCAGGCGGGCGGGCTCAGGGTCAGGACAGGCAAGGGTCAAAACCAGGAGGACGAGAAAAGAGACTGGGGAAAAGCAGGAGCTGATACAAAAAAAACTCTGGTTGACATGACAAACAAGACGAACTGGCAACAGACAAACAGAGAAGACTGGTATGAATACACAGGGGATATTGGGGAAGATGAGCGACACCTGGAGGGGGGTGGAGACAATCACAAAGACAGGTAAAACGGATCAGGGTGTGACACCTACTCATTCAGGGTTTTACTTTATTTTTACTATTTTCTACATTGTAGAATAATAGTGAAGACATCAAAACTATCAAATAACACACATGGAATCATGTAGTTATCAAACAGGTGTTAAACAAATCAAAATATGTTTTATATTTGAGATTCTTCAAAGTAGCCACCCTTTGCCTTGATGACAGCTTTGCACACTCAATCGGGGGGAGCTCCCCAGTGGATGGGTCTGGCTTCCAAGTGGGTGGGCCTATGCCCTCCCAGGCCCACCCATGGCTGCACCCCTGCCCAGTCATGTGAAATCCATACATTAGGGCCTAATGAATTTATATGAATTGACTGATATCCTTTTATGAACTGTAACTTTAAATCTTTTGAATTGTTGTATTTTTATTCAGTATAGTTCTGCAGTAGACTTGTTATGCAATAAAAACAGCTGTTGCCAGTCAACATGCGAGAGGACCTATCTGCCTGTCTTCTGATCATGGAGGTAACATCACTGGATCAATCCTCTACAGTGGGGAGAACAAGTAGTTGATACACTGCCGATTTTGCAGGTTTTCCTACTTACAAAGCATGAAGAGGTCTGTAATTTTTATCATAGGTACACTTCAACTGTGAGAGACGGAATCTAAAACAAAAATCCAGAAAATCACATTGTATGATTTTTAAGTAATTCATTTGCATTTCATTGCATGACATAAGTATTTGATCACCTACCAACCAGTAAGAATTCCGGCTCTCACAGACCTGTTAGTTTTTCTTTAAGAAGCCCTCCTGTTCTCCACTCATTACCTGTATTAACTGTACCTGTTTGAACTCGTTACCTGTATAAAAGACACCTGTCCACACACTCAAACAGACTCCAATCTCTCCACAATGGCCAAGACCAGGGAGCTGTGTAAGGACATCAGGGGTAAAATTGTAGGCCTGCACAAGGCTGGGATGGGCTACAGGACAATAGGCAAGCAGCTTGGTGAGAAGGCAACAACTGTTGGCGCAATTATTCGAAAATGGAGGAAGTTCAACATGACGGTCAATCACCCTCGGTCTGGGGCTCCACGCAAGATCTCACCTCGTGGGGCACCAATGATCATGAGAAAGGGGAGGGATCAGCCCAGAACTACATGACAGGACCTGGCCAATGACCTGAAGAGAGCTGGGACCACAGTCTCAAAGAAAACCATTAGTAACACACTACACCGTCATGGATTAAAATCCTGCAGCGCACGCAAGGTCCCCCTGCTCAAGCCAGCGCATGTCCAGGCCCGTCTGAAGTTTGGATGATCTGAGAGGAGGAATGGGAGAAGGTCATGTGGTCTGATGAGACAAAAATAGAGCTTTTTGGTCTAAACTCCACTCGCCGTGTTTGGAGGAAGAAGAAGGATGAGTACAACCCCAAGAACACCATCCCAACCGTGAAGCATGGAGGTGGAAACATCATTTTTGGGGGATGCTTTTCTGCAAAGGGGACAGGACAACTGCACCATATTGAGGGGAGGATGGATGGGGCCATGTATTGCGAGATCTTGGCCAACAACCTCCTTCCCCACGTAAGAGCATTGAAGATGGGTCGTGGCTGGGTCTTCCAGCATGACAATGACCCAAAACACAGCCAGGGCAACTAAGGAGTGGCTCCGTAAGAAGCATCTCAAGGTCCTGGAGTGGCCTAGCCAGTCTCCAGATCTGAACCCAATATAAAATCTTTGGAGGGAGCTGAAAGTCCGTATTGCCCAGCAACAGAACCTGAAGGATCTGGAGAAGGTCTGTATGGAGGAGTGGGCCAAAATCCCTGCTGCAGTGTGTGCAATCCTGGTCAAGAACTACAAGAAACGTATGATCTCTGTAATTGCAAACAAAGGTTTCTGTACCAAATATTAAGTTTTGCTTTTCTGTAAGTAGGAAAACCTGCAAAATCGGCAGTGTATCAAATACTTGTTCTCCCCACTGTATATGTTATCAAGGGGGCAGGATAATGATGGTAAAAAAAAACATGAACAGAAATACAGAGATGGAAAAAAGCAGACATACATTTTTAAAAAGCATGAGTGAAAACCATGTCCAAGCGCTCCCAAAATATTATCACCCAGTACGTTCATTCAACTCTCATCTCCTTCTTTCCTGTCCTTACTCATCATTCACTCACCCCAATCTAGTTCAAGTGACCTTCTCCATTGGCATCAAGTCCATCTTCTCTTCTCCTCTTCCGCCCCCACTAGTGGCGGGCACTGGAACAACAACTCTGATCCAGGCCAGACTGGGGAGTTTTACTGGTCTCCGTCATTGGTAGGTCACATTCCAGGTGGCCGGGGGATCAGACGCGGCTGGTTGGATGGCAGCAGTAGGTTCAGGTGGCCAGGGGACCTCGTTCTTTCCCCCCGCTCAACAGAGGACTCTGGAACAGAGAAACAGGGAGAGTTCAGGAGCAGACACACTGTGGTCTTGGAAGCCACAACACGGAAGAAAACACAGTAAAACAGGAGGTAGAATACTTTTACCAAATGCTTTTATTTACGTATTTATTTTCAACACATTTTGTCATGCTGTGTGCTCTAATGAACACAACTCAGCTTCAATATAGAAAATGTCAAATCTAATTTTATTGGTCACATACACATATTTAGCAGATGCTATTGCAGGTGTAGTGAAATGCTTGTGTTCCTAGCTCCAACAGTGGAGTAGTATCTAACAATTCACAACAACAATTCACAACAATACACACAAATCTAAAAGTAAAATAATGTAATTAAGAAATATATAAATATTAGATTGAGTAATGTCTGAGTGGCATTGACAAAAAATGTAGTAGAATAAAATAGAATACAGTATATACATATGAGATGAGTAAAGCAGTATGTAAACATGATTTAAACATTATTAAAGTGACTAGTTTTCCATTATTAAAGTGGCCAGTGATTCCAAGTCTATGTATATAAACTTAGAATCGGCATCTAAGGTGCAGGGTTGCGTAACTGGGTGGAAGCCGGCTAGTGATGGCTATTTAACAGTCTGATGGCCTTGAGATAGAAGCTGTTTTTCAGTCTCTTGGTCCTAGCTTTGATGCACCAGTACTGACCTAGCCTTCTGGATGATAGCAGGGTGAACAGGCCGTGGCTCGGGGGGTTGTTGTCCTTGATGATATTTTTGGCTTTCCTGTGACATCGGGTGCTGTAGGTGCCCTGGAGGGCAGGTAGTTTGCCCCCGGTGATGCGTTGGGCAGACCTCACCACCCTCTGGAGAGCCCCGCGGTTGCGGGCGGTGCAGTTGGCGTACCAGGCGGTGATACAGCCCGACAGGATGCTCTCAATTGTTCATCTGTAAAACTTTGTGAGGGTTAAGGGTCAAGCCAAAGGGTGGTTCAAATCAATAGAGGACAGCATCAACAGGGTTGAGCTCAGGTGGATGACAATGTACACCTTGTATGTTTGTGAGTGAATGAATGAACAATTGATCCTTGACTTCGGCGATGTCATTTACAAAATAGCCTCCAACACTCTACTCAGCGAATTGGATGCAGTCTATCACAGTGCAATCCATTTTGTCACCAAAGCCCCATATACTACCCACCACTGCGACCTGTATTCTCTCGTTGGCTGGTCCTCGCTACATATTCGTCGCCAAGCCCACAGGCTCCAGGTCATTTATAAGTATTTGATAGGTAAAGCGCCGCCGTATCTCAGCTCACTGGTCACCATAGCAACACCCACCTGTAGCACGCGCTCCAGCAGGTATATTTCACTGGTCATCCCCAAAGCCAACACCTCCTTTGGCCACCTTTCCTTCCAGTTCTCTGCTGCCAATGACTGGAACGAAGTGCAAAAATCACTGAAGTTTTAGACTTATATCTCCCTCACTAACTTTAAGCGTCAGCCATCAGAGCAGCTTACCGATCGCTGCAGCTGTACACATCTGTAAATAGCCCATCCAACCAACTACCTACCTCATCCCCATATTTGTTTTTGTTTTTCTGCTCTTTTGCACACCAGTATTTCTACTTGCACATCCTCGTCTGCACATATATCACTCCAGTGTACATTGCTAAATTGTAATTACTTCGACACTATTGGCCTTTTTATTGCCTTATACCTCCTTACTTTTTGCACACACTATATCCATATTTTTCTATTTTGTTATTGACTGTCTGTTTGTTTATTCTCTGTGTTGTTGTTTTTGTCGCACTGCTTTGCTTTATCTTGGACAGGTCGCAGTTGTAAATGAGAACTTGTTCTCAACTGTCCTACCTGGTTAAATAGAGGTAAAATAAAACATTTCTAAAAGTGGCTATAATGAGGGTAAACGTGATCATTTGAAACAGGTACTATAGTATTGATTCAGAGTCATTTGGCAACTTTAGTTGTGAATGATACAAACCTTTGAATTTCTTAGAAATCAAAAGATATATGGGTTGAATGATGTGACTATACAGTAGGTTATTGATGATTTGAGAAAGTTACATAAAAATCTTGCTCTTTGTTTCTTGCCTCAGGCTGTTATGTTTCATCATATTGAATAACTCCAATATATTGGTATCACTCCACAGCGGAGGGATACATCTGAGGTGAGGATTTACAGATTTACTCCAGTGTACACCTGTGTCACGGCTGGGATCCATCCCTATATATAGACTCCTTGGGTGGAAGTATACTCACTGGCTGTTTGCAGCCTGGTGCAGCTGGCCCCTCCTCTAGAGTGCTCCACTCACTGCGTGCTGTTGATCTGTATCTTCCGCCCAGGGTTTGTTGTACTTGTGTTTCGTTAGCATTACACGACGACTCTGTGTGCATCCATTGGTATGGTGGCTCTTGCTGTCACAAACTTACTTTTGTGGCAGCATTGGTATGGTGGCTCTTGCTGTCATAAACTTACTTTTGTGGCAGCATTGGTATGGTGGCTCTTGCTGCCACAATTTACTTTACACAACTTGCCGACTAGCTTGTTCTATGTGTTTTGTGAATTGCCTTAATTAACATGCTACTCCCCACATGCTACTCCCCACGTTTCTCCGCTGATTGCCCTGCAGGGTTTTTTCTTGTTTCCCCTACAGAGTCTAAGAGTATTTTTGAGGGCTTTCCACTACTTTAACATTTACATTTACACATTTAAGTCATTTAGCAGACGCTCTTATCCAGAGCGACTTACAAATTGGTGCATTCACCTTATGACCTCCAGTGGAACAGTAGTGCATCTAAATCTTTTCAGGGGGAGGGGGGGTGAGAGGGATTACTTTATCCTATCCTAGGTATTCCTTAAAGAGGTGGGGTTTCAGGTGTCTCCGGAAGGTGGTGATTGACTCCGCTGTCCTGGCGTCGTGAGGGAGTTTGTTCCACCATTGGGGGGCCAGAGCAGCGAACAGTTTTGAGACATTAACTATGGAGTTCCTTAATATATAGTGCTGTTTTTACTGCTTGGATATTAAACCGGAGGTAATATTGCAGTTGGCATAAAACAAAAAAACACATCAATCCATTACCTGGATGCTGTTTTTTTGTCTGCCAGATTTTCCCACACTGGTCTTCCCCGTTTTTTTGCAGAAGTACTGGGTAATTTATCCCTCACCGGGTTCCTACTCCTCCAGGCGGGTCACAACATAAGCTCTCCCAGGGCGTTGGAACCCTGCTCCGTGGCCTTGTTGGCTTGGCTGAGCTTATTTTTTGGACACCGATTACATTGCATTCCACGAGAGAACTGCGTGGCAGGCTGACCACGTGTAACGCTTGTGCAGCAATGAGCCAAGGTAAGCTGCTAGCTAGCATTAAACTTATAGAAAACAATCAATCTTCACATAATCACTAGTTAACTCCACATGGTTGATAATATTACTAGTTTAACTAGTTTGTCCTGCGTTGCATATAATCATTGCGGTGCCTGTTAATTTATCATCGAATCACAGCCTACTTCGCCAAACGGGGGATGATTTAACAAAGGTGCAGTCGCAAAAAAAAGCACAATCGTTGATCGAATGTACCTAACCATAAACATCTTTTGCCTTTCTTAAAAGCAATACACAGAGAAGTATATATTTTTAAACCTGCCTATTTAGTTCAAATGAACTCATGTTAGTGGGCATTATTAACTAGGGAAATTGTGTCACTTCTCTTGCGTTCATTGCACACAGAGTCAGGGTATATGCAACAGTTTGGGCCGCCTGGCTCTTTGCGAATTAATTTGCCAGACTTTTACGTAATAATGACATAAAATTGAAGGTTGTGCAATGTAAAAGCAATATTTAGACTTAGGGTTGCCACCCCTTTGATAAAATACGAAACGGTTCCGTATTTCACTGAAGAATAAACGTTTTGTTTTGAAAATGATTAACTTCCGGATTTGACCATATTAATGACCAAAGGCTCGTATTTCTGTGTTTATTATGTTATAATTCAGTCTATGATTTGATATTTGATAGAGCAGTCTGACTGAGCGGTGGTAAGGCAGCAGCAGGCTCGTAAGCATTCATTCAAACTTTACTGCGTTTGCAATCAGCTCTTAGCAATGCTTCATCACAGCGCCGTTTATGACTTCAAGCCTATCAACTCCTGAGATTAGGCTGGCAATACTAAAGTGCCTATTAGAACATCCAATAGTCAAAGGTATATGAAATACAAATGGTATAGAGAGAAATAGTCAACGCTTCATAATTCCTATAATAACTGCAACCTAAAACTTCTTAATGTCACGTTCTGACCTTGGTTATTTTGTTATGTCTTTGTTTTAGTATGGTCAGGGCGTGAGTTGGGTGGGTTGTCTGGGTTGTCTATGTTCCTTTTTCTATGATTTGGGATTTCTGTGTTTGGCCTGGTATGGTTCTCAATCAGAGGCAGCTGTCATTCTTTGTCCCTAATTGAGATCCATACTTAGGTAGTCTGGTTTCACTTTTGAGTTGTGGGTGATTATTTTCCATGTCAGTGTTTGTTCCACACGTAACTGTTTCGGTTTTCTTATTTCACGTTGTCGTTTATTGTTTTGTTCAGTGTTCATTATTCTTATTAAACAATATGGACACTTACCACGCTGCGCATTGGTCCTCCGATCCTTCCTACTACTCCTCTTCGTTACACTTAACTGGGAATATTGAAGAACTGGAAATATTCATATGTTCTGAGCAAGACATTTTAACATTTGCTTTTTTACATGGCACATATTGCACTTTTACTTTCTTCTCCAACACTGTTTTTGCATTATTTAAACCAAAATGGACATGTTTCATTATTTATTTGAGACTAAATATATATTTTCTATGCATTATATTGAATTAAAATAAGTGTTCATTGTTCGTTCAGTTGTAACTGTAAATATTTCAAATATATATATATACAGTGGGGAGAACAAGTATTTGATACACTGCCGATTTTGCAGGTTTTCCTACTTACAAAGCATGTAGAGGTCTGTAATTTGAATCATAGGTACACTTCAACTGTGAGAGACTGAATCTAAAACAAAAATCCAGAAAATCACATTGTATGATTTTTAAGTAATTAATTTGCACATAGGCACCCACATCTCCACATAGGCACCCAGTGCCCACACAGGGCACAGCATGCCGGAGGGAGGCCCAGACTCCACTGCCAGGGGGTCGTAAGCAGACAGGATAAAAGGGATGTTCACATGCCTGTCTGACAGAACCTTCGGGAAGAATGAAGGGTTGATGCAGAGAGATATACTCCTCCCACCGGGGTCCATCCGGTAGCACTCAGAACTTACCGAAAGAGCACCCACACTCTTCATGGAAGTAATCGCTACCAAGAAAGTCACCTTCATAAAAAGGTGTTTCAGGGAGGCAGATTCCAACAGGTCGAAAGGCAACTTTGCCAAAGCTGCCAAGACCACATCCTGATCCCAGCTCGCTATTGAGCAGGTCCTAGCTGGACGCAGGCGATGAACCCCCTTCATAAACTTGGAGACCACGGGTTGGCGCCCCACTGACCGATCCATCCATCCCACATGGCAGGCAGATATAGCGGCCAAATACCCTCTCAGTGTAGAGGCTGCCAAGCCCTCATCCAAGCGAGACTGCAGGTATTGGAGGACATACTGCACCCTGCATGACTCGGGTACAATCTCAATACCAGTGCACCAAGAGCAGAACAACTGCCAGCGCAATTGGTATGCTCGCGGTTGTAGCCGGTGCCCTGGCGCTCTGCCTGGTGTACATTATGCCCTCCTGTAGTCCAAACATGGACCATTGGTGCTGTTCAGCGGCCAAGCCCACAGACTGAGGTAGTGCAGTCTCGGATACCACAGAGTACCCCCGGCCTGAGAAAGCCGGTTGGGTCTCAGGGGCAGTTGCCACGGTGTCCCAGACAACATGGACAGGAGAAGGCTGAACCAGGGTCATCTGGGCCAGTATGGGGCCGCCAGCAGCAGACGATGCTCCGTCATCCTAGTCCTGTCCAGCACAGCCTGGATCAGGGGAAAATAGGGGAATGTGTAAATCTCCAGCCCTGGCCAATCGTAAACCAAAGCATCCAAGCTCAGAGGCCCTGGTGTTGCTGACATGGAGTACCATAGTACCACCAGTGTGCATTGTCCAGGGAGGCAAACAGGTCCACTTGCACACTCCCAAACTTGTCCCACAGGTGCTGCACCACGTGGGGATATAGGCTCCAGTCCCAAGCTCCAGTCCCTCCCTCGAGAGCATATCCACTGCCACATTCAGAATGCCAGGTACATGAGCTGCATATAGAGACGCTATACCTCCATAAGACGTGCCATAAGACGGAGGCGGTGGGACCTCAGTCCACCCTGATAGTTGATGTAAGCCACCACTGTGATGATGTCCGTTCTGACCAGGACATGTCTTCCCTTCAGATGTGGGAGGAAAGACTGCAGGGCCAGCAGTACAGCTCGGAGCTCTAGTGTATTGATGCGCCTGCCGCTCCAAGGGGGTAGCCAAAAGGAACGACAGCGCCACCTCAACAATGCCCTGAGGCACTGTGCGGTCACCCGCAGCTGGCAGTGACAGTGGCGCTTCAGGTGCTGCCTATGGGAGTTGAAACACGGTTGAAGAGGCCAGAGATGGAGCAGGCCCAGGGGAATCAGCAACGAGGCAGAGATCCCAACAGGCGTTGGCAGGTCAGGGTGGATACCACCCGCCCCTGCCGAAGGTGGTCGTGGCAAGATAAGATCGCCTGAAACCTTCTGGTGGGCAGGCGTGCTCTCATGAGGACTGAGTCCAGTACCATGCCAATGAAGGCCACCCTCTGGGTGGGCATCAGATGACTCTTCTTGTTGTTTATAGTAATGCTCAGCCCGCCGATGTGGGTCAGGAGCTGGTCTCTGTCTGACAGGACCTGGGCTTCGCGGAACTCAGCAAAGATGGGGAAGATGGAGAGTCATTACTGTCCACCAGTTTGATGTTCAGTGCAGAGGCTACCCAAGTGAATAGGCTCCTCATAGCCTCTCGAGCCGCTGGAGGCGATGAAGCCCCACTGCCGGCTTCTGATAAACTGGTAGCCTTGCTCACTGTGGTGAACAGTGCCAGCATTGTACCCCAGGAACAGCTTAACTCTGGCCAACAGGTAACAGCTGTCGTTGCTATCTAAGCTATCAACCTCCTGACGCAGGGCATGTGCCCTCCAGCGGTCCGACTCCTGCCCCCGTCCAGGATTGGAGGTAGCTGGGCTTTGCCTCTGTTGGCTCCGGCCACACTTCCTGGGAAGGGTATTGGGCCTGGCGCACCACTCCTGAGGGAGGGAGCTCGTCCCGAGCCTGAGATTGGCCGACCCATTCTCGCATGGCCTCCAATCTCGCTAGGCGTTCTGAGCCAACAAAACAGTAGGGCGCTCCACCATCCTCTCCATGTGGCTCAAACCCAGGCAGTGCATACACAAGGTATGCGGATCCCTAGGGGCGATGCCACCATCACACCTGTCACAAAGGGAAGCCTCTAATCCATATGCACTCAAATAGCAAAAAGAGGCCCCTTTCACTCATGTCTGGTAAGGTACTCTGGTTATTTCACTCCACACATCAACCACTGTTTGAAGAAATTCATAGTTGTGAGATATTCTGTAGCTAAAGGTGTCAGCCTATTAACTATGAAAATATTTTTTTTAAATGGCCCATTACTAGGCTATTCCAAAGCCTAAAATTTGATTTGATATCTCTGAATTTGTTTAATTTAGGCTTGACCAATTATGTACCAAAGATATCTTAAAATCATGTTTTTTTTTATTCTGCTGTGTTTATTATGCGGTAGGCTATGTATTGAATAATGGCACAATAATTATTTTAATGCAGCTTTTTGGGGGGACTTGGGCTCATATATAGGCCTATGCATATGCATAAGCTCTAAAATGCATATGGGTGTTTTGAATTAATCACCAGCCTAAAAAGCGCTGTCCAGTTTGTTGTTACGCTTTGAAACAACATCCACAACACCATGTTATCCACTCAGTTAGAACCTGTTGAACTTCTGTTTTCAAATGGATCAATCACAGTGAGGTGAGTTTTAAAAGCACATACTGTTTTGATTTATAAGTATTTGATGTGATTTTCAATTGCATTGACGTCAGAGTAGTTAGAGGGACAATAGACCCCTACGTACTAAGCCATTAGCGACCTGATGATCATTAGCAAGTTGGGTACTTCTAAGACATGTCCAGAGTGCATAAAATGAGATTAGGGACAGATCACAATTTACTGGGGCGAGGGGTGTTCCAAAATAGGGGAGGGTTGTGTGTTTTTTGCCCTGGGGAGGGTTGTGTGTTTTTTTTATTAGGGAACATGGGAGGGTAGTGCATTTTTTTCATCCTTGTTTACATTAATTATTTGCAGGTTTTACAATATAATTTATTCCATCCTAGACAAATTGTGCTTGCATGCGCCTCCCCTATATCATTGTGTTTTGGTACTTCCCTTATGCACTATGCTTTTCCATGTGCTAACTTTTACTATACCACAGGTCACTATAGTCTACCAGTCTAACGGTCTATCCTGCACTCTATCCACCATTCATAGTGACAATTGTGGTAGGTGAGAAAAAAAAATCCAGATCTGAAAAGAAAAATCCAGATCTGCAACATGCTAACTAGCAATCATACCACACATAAAAGCATTCAAAACGGCATCAATTGTAATATGAATCCACAAAAACAAATAGAAATAGCTGATAGGTAGCGGGAAAGGCCAGGTGCATCATTGCGTGTTTCATGTCTTGTCCTTTTTTGCATCTCAAAAAGCTTCCCTATTGATCTTGTTTGGGGACAACACACTTTTCTTACTTAGACTAGCCTACAACACCACAATGCAATTAATAATATATCGCTTTCAAGTGAGTACAAAATTGTACTTCAGTGAAAATGTTATTTGAATAAGGGCGCAAAATCCCTGTGATTTGAATGTTTTGTTTGATTTGGACAGTTGACAAGGTCTAGAATGGAACAGTTGTGATCCAGTCTGGCTGGATTTTTACTTCTGATATGGGCCGTCTGTTTCAGATCATCATTCTCCCAAGTCGTCCTATAATAATGTGGCCACATCTGCTCCCGGCAGGCCAGGTTATTCAGGAAAGCTTAACATGCGCTCTGCCTCCTCTCCTAGAACCTAACGCTTCAACATAGCCTAAATATTGATCATTTAACTTTTAAAATGTATTGCCTTTTATATGGGGCATAAACACAACCAGTCAGAATGTTTGAATCTGATTAGGCTACTTCAAATGTCTCCTGTAGGCCTGCACACGTTCATCCAAAATAACATTTCAGCATCCCCAAAATGGCTTGACATTAACCTGATTTCCATCCAACCTTTTTATGAGAGAGAGAGAGGGAGAGAGAGAGAGAGAGAGAGATCTTTAAATATCCTAAACCTATTTGATTAAATTCTGTTGAGACATTTTTATTGGCTAAATTAAATTGGATGTTTAATTGTGTGCAGTCTTTGGCCAAATTAAGTTCCAACTGTAGGCCCAATGTTGAGTTTATCTCAATATAGTAGCCAGCTCTATCAGACCTCAGGACAAGACCCAGATACAGACAGTACGAAGTAACACAAGTTTAATACAAGAACAGGGGACAGGAAAACAGCAGGTCAAGGGCAGGCTGAGGTCAGTAATCCAGAGCAGTGTCACAAGGTACAGAACAGCAGGCAGGCTCGGGGTCAGGGCAGGCAAGAATAATTATAGTAGGCGGCTTGTGTCCGAAAGTGATTGATGACCTATTTTGTGTGTCACGTGGTTATGCCCATTTATGTACATCCTGTCCGGGTGTTCTCACGCTATCAAGTGAGCTATTTTGGGTAAAGCCTGTGTTGGCAATAATTTTTTATTTCTCTTTACCTTTATTTAACTAGGCAAGTCAGTTAAGAACATATTCTTATTTTCAATGACGGCCTAGGAACAGTGGGTTAAAACCTGTTAGGGATAGGGCAGAATACTGCCCCCTTTGGAGGAAGTGCGTGCCCATAGTAAACTGAAAAGAAATCTGTCCAAAATTGCTAATATATGCATATAATAATTATTATTGGATAGAAAACACTCTAAAGCTTCTAAAACCGTTTGAAATATGTCTGTAAGTATAGCAGAACTCACAGGGCAGCCATTCTCCCAAACGATTTCTCTCATCAGGAAAGTTAGGCCAACTTTGACGTCATCGCCCCCACCCTTTCCAACCAGCTATGGATCTGGGATCAGTTTCTATGTCTTCGGCGAGATGTCTTCTTTCAATAGGGTGTTTCATTGTGAAAATCCCGCGGGCCTTCACCCTTTGGCCGTCAAAAACCTTGGTGTCGCGAGAAAAAGCATGCACTCTCCTGCGCGCGTTGCGCCTGGAGTGCCCTTTGTTCCATGAATCAGGACACGATGTCAGTTTGTCTGTTGGAGTTGAGAATTGTTTTGCACGTTTAGAACATCCTAAATCTTGATTCTGCACTTAGTTTGACCAGTTTAGTCGACATATAATATGTAATTTTTAAGTTTTGATGCGCAACCCCTCGAATTTTGGCTGCATTTCAGCAGGAATTTGTCGCGTTTGATAACAGAAAGACACACGACTTGAAACCAAATGCTGTTTTTGGTAAGTATGACTCCTTCCACTACTTCTGATCGAAGACCATCAAAGGTAAGGGAATATTTATGTTGTAATTTTGTGTTTCTGTTGACTCCAACATAGCGGAGAAATATTGCTTACGTCTGAGTGCTGAATAGTGAGCGATTTCTGTAACGTGAAAAATAAATGTGACAAAGCGATTGCATTAAGAAGCAGTGTATCTTTCTAACTATATGTAGAACACGTATATTTAGTCAAAGTTTATGATGTGTATTGCTGTTATCTGGCGTTATCTGGAGGAGTTATCATATTTTCTCTGGACATTTTTGTAGCATTTTTTGAACATGGCGTCAATGTAAACAGAGATTTATGGATATAAATGGCATATTATTGAAAAAAACATAAATGTACTGTGTAACATGTCCTATTACTGTCATCTGATGAAGATTTTCAAAAGGTTAGTGAATTATTTTTCTTTTAATCCTGCCTTTGTGATTGCATCTATTGTTAGACAAAATGGATGTGTCTTTGGTGGTGGTTTGACATAAATATGTGCTATGTTTTCGCCGTAAAACATTTTAGAAATCTGACACGCTGGCTAGATGAACAAGGTGTTTATCTTTCATTTGAGCTATTGGACTTGTTAATGTGTGGAGGTTAAATATTTCTAAGAATATTTTTGCATTCTGTGCGCCATCTTTTGAGTTGAGCGTGGAGGGGGGGGGTGCCCTAGGGGATCGTGGTAGCGTGAACAAGTTTTAACTGCCTTGTTCAGGGGCAGAACGACAGATTTTAACCTTGTAAAACGTTTTTTTTTAACGCTGTCCTGGTGATTGGTGTGTAGTGTCCTTGTTGAACTGTGGAATGTGTTTGAACATTTGAAAGAGTTGTGAAATTTTGCAGTGAACTTATGGATCAGCTGTATGGGGATCTTGCATATGAAACAGTAATTTCCGGGGGTCGGTATGCCTCAGTATAAGAAAGAGCTGTGAACACTACGAGCGACAAGAAACCTCAAGAGGGAGAAACCACAGAAGACTCTAAAGAAGAAATAAATAAAATATGTATTTGTTAGGTACTGACATGCCCGTGACAACCATAACATCAGAAGCAGGACCACGATTAAAACAGAAAGGGACGAGTATAAATCAGCAATATACGATGCGCCATGTTTTATAAATTTGGATAGAACCCAAATACCTCCCGTAATGGTCTGAAAGATCAAGTGTTGATATACAATGGACAACTATGGGCGTATATGTTTGATTACCCTGTCTGTAGACTGAAATGCTATACCCTAGACGAAGGAGAAGAATATACAGACCAGACCTTAGGGGTGGACTACAGGAATGAAGACTGGCATGTGTTTCCCAATGTGGTGTGTCCTGAACTGAGAGTTAGCTCAAAGGAGTATAGTTTGTTCACGGGCTTCGAGGCCCGTTGGGAAGGTGCCCCTGACTCCTCTGGAAGAATATTTCAAAGGGTGAAAATACAAAGAAAGAATGGGCTTCCTTGTAGATGTGTGGAGTTCTATATCAGCAATGACAAAATCCGCAACAGTAACATCCGTGATGATGGACTGACCTGGGATTTGCGGTTGTGTATGCTTATTCCTTTTAAATCCTCTCAGGGATAGGTGTTCCGCTAGCTTAAATTATTGTTATTCTAACTGTACAGTCCGATTACAGTAGCTATTACAGCAAAAACATGCCATGCGATTGTTTGAGGACGGCTCCCCACATCAAAATATTTTTCCACCGGCACAAGTTTCATAAATTCACAAATAGCGATTAAATATTCACTTACTTTTTGAAAATCTTCCTCTGATTTGTCATCCACAGTGTCCCAGCTATAACATATAGTGTCATTTTGTTAGATAAAATCCTTCTTTGTATCCCAAAAAGTCAGTTTAGTTGGCGCCATCGATTTGAGTAATCAACTCGTTCAACATGCAGAGAAAGGAATCCGAAAATCTAATCCTAAACTTTGTTTCAACAAGTCAAAATATGTTTCTATTTAGTCCTCTGATACCCTAAAATGTAATCAAACTATATTTCTTACGGAAAGAAGTATGTTCAATAGGAAACCAATTTTAGCAAGTGCATCTTGTCTTCATGGTGCGTGAAAACACAAATTTCCAAGACTGTGTCCCTGTGCTAAAACATTCTTATTAGTTTTTCAGGTTACAAGCCTGAAACCTTGAACATAGACTGCTGACACCCAGTGGAAGCCATAGGAATTGCATCCTGAGAGCTATAATTAAGTATGCCCTTATACTTGCCATTGGAAGAGCATGGGCTCTCAACAAAAACAATTCTGATTGATGTCTCTTTGTATTTTCTCCTACCACATCTATTGTGTTATACTCTCCTACATTGTTTTAACATTTCTACAAACTTCGAAGAGTTTTCTTTCCAATGGTACCAATTATATGCGTGTCCTGGCTTCAGGGCCTGAGTAACAGGCAGTTTACATTGGGCACGTCATTCAGGCGGAAATTGAGAAAAAACGGGACTTGCCCTAAATTAAAGGTTGGGATGTAATGGAATTGAAAATGGTTGAGTTAGTGGATGCTCTCTTTGTACTTTGCCAATGCCGGCAGTGTATTATTAAACTAAGGAAATGCATTATACATATGAATCCTAAGGATGTTGATTCAAAGGAAACCCCAGAAGGGTCATCTGCTGAAAAAAAAACTAAGTATGTGGGTGTTGCGTTAACCATGCCCCGATCCCCAAGAAATGCTTCAACAATAAAAGGGGTGACCATAACTCTTACGGTTCTTCATTTCAGCATATACTATGGATATTCATATACCATATGAGGACTCCAATACGTCATGGGTACCAGACGCTAAGGACTCTATGCCTCACAGCCCTCCTATCTACTCTCCCCAGGCATGCCCTCCGACAGTCCCTACATGTACACAGCATGAAGATGTGTTTTATGGGGTGGTCAGTACTATTTTTGTGGACACCATCAAGGCCGCTGTAGCCACACCTTTAGATGTGGTGATTGGAGAGTATACAAGAGAAAAATTTCCCGGTTGTGAGATCAATCACCCCAGCCAGTGACAACATCCTTGTTTATATGACCCACCGAAGCACTTCTTCTTCAACCACTTTGAGGAACTGGTGAAAAGAATGTGGTCCGGCTGTTTTATAACATCGATGTTCAGAGCCCTAGAGTCTATGGGTCTTGTGCCATGTATTCCTAGGGTTTACGGTGTAACAGAGGCTTTCCTACATGAACTGAAGGAGGCGATCTTCATCCATGAGAAACTCAAAGAAATCAGGCAAGCACTGGTGGACGACAACAAATACAAGGAAGCTTTGGTGGCTGATGTGGTGACTTTCTGGCTCAATAAACCCCAAGAAAACATGTAACATTATTATTATTTTTTAAATGTGATATAAAGCATAACATAAAGGGTAACTATTTGCATACTATGTTAGAGAGAATAAATAAAACAAATATTTTGAGAGAATTTAAAACTCTTATTCAACAAATTATTGAAAATAAAGTGGACTATGTATCGCTCTACACATCCAATAATACAGGGGTTAATGCAGAGTGTGTGTTAAAAATGGAAAAAGTCATGAGTCATGTAAGACATACGGGGAAAACTCTACACTGGTCACAACAGGTATCCCGTCTTGTGGATGATTCTGAAGAACTAGAAACATCCTTGTCTAAGATTTTAGTTCATATGTTTGAACCATCATTTAATTGTAACATGTATCATATTCTTTTGTTGTTATATTTATATAACAGATGTATGTGTTTTGTAAATGTAAACCAAGTATAACCAAGTATACCATGGTGTGCATGCTTGGGTCATTGAGAAAATGGGTACTAATATCTTGCTACGTATCCTGAATTGTCTGGATACGTAATACTTAAAAATGTATGCAAAAATAAAATGAAAAATGAAAATGAAATGTTCTCGTTATTTGAAATAGGTTCATTAATGTTATTGTACATCAGAGAGGCAAGAAGGATGGCTGAGCAAATGATGAAAAACATATATTATACCCCCTCTAACCCAGGGTCTTATGGGTGGAAGGAGAAGTTCCAGAGATCTATAGCTGAAGAAACAGGTTGCAGGTTAGGCAATGCTCAAGTGAATGATTGGCTAGCAGAGCAGGATGCTTACACTCTGCATGAACCTGTGCGAAAACAATTTCCTCTAAATATACTTTTTCTACTCATCCCTTGTCCCAGTTTCAGGCGAATCTATGTGACATGCAGGCCCTTGCTGATGAAAATGATGGAAATCGATATATGCTAACGGTTATAGACATTTTCTCAAAAATAGCATTTGTAAGGGTGTTAAAATATAAGAGTGGGGCAGAGGTGACCTTTGACTCTATCTTGGAGGAAGGAGGAACACCCAAGAAAGTGCAGACTGACAGTGGTAAATAACTTTTAAAAAATACATTTCAGAAACTCATGAAGAAGCACAATATCACACATTTTGCTACAGGTTCGGAAAGCTTCAGTTGTTGAACGCTTTAACCGGACTTTGAAGGAGAGGATGTGGAAATACTTTACGGCTCACAACACCCATAGATATGTGGATATATAGTTGAACGTTTACATACACTTAGGTTGGAGTCATTAAAACTTGTTTATCAACCACTCCACAAATGTCTTGTTAATAACAAACTATAGTTTTGGCATGTCGGTTAGGACATCTACTTTGTGCATGACACAAGTAATTTTCCAAACAATTGTTTACAGACAGATTATTTCACTGATAATTCACTGTATCACTATTCCAGTGGGACAGATGTTTACATACACTAAATTGACCTTCTGATAGGCTAATTGATATCATTTGAGTCAATTGGAGGTGTACCTGTGGATGCATTTCAAGGCCTACCTTCAAACTTAGTGTGTCTTTGCTTGACATCATGTGGAATTCGAAAGAAATCAGCCACGACCTCAGAAAAACAATTGCAGACCTCCACACGTCTGGTTCATCCTTGGGAGCAATTTCCAAATGCCTGAAGGTACCACGTTCATCTGTACAAACAATAATACACAAGTATAAACACCATAGGACCACGCATCCATCATACTGCTCAGGAAGGAGATGCATTCTGTCTGCTAGAGATGAATGCACTTTGGTGCAAAAAGTGCAAATCAAGACCAGGATAACAGCAAAGGAACTTGTGAAGATGCTGGAGGAAACAGGTACAAAAGTATCTATATCCACAGTAAAACGAGTCCTATATCAACACAACCTGAAAGGCCGCTCAGCAAGGAAGATGCCACTGCTCCAAAACCGTCAAAAAAAAAGCCAGACTACGGTTTGCAACTGCACATGGGGACAAAGATAGTACGTTTTGGAGGAATGCCCTCTGGTCTGAAGAAACAAAAATGAACTGTTTGGCCATAATGACCATTGTTATGTTAGGAGGAAAAAGGGGGAGGCTTGCAAGCCTAAGAACACCATCCTAACCGTGAAGCACGGGGATGGCAGAATCATGTAGTGGGGGTGCTTTGCTGCAGGAGGGCCTGGTGCACTTCACAAAATAGATGGCATCATGAGGTGGGAAAATTATGTGGATATATTGAAGCAACATCTCAAGACATCAGTCAGGAAGTTAAAGATTGGTCGCAATGGGTCTTCCAAATGGACAATGACCCCAAGCATACTTCCAAAGTTGTGGCAGAATGGCTTAAGGACAACAAAGTCAAGGTATTGGTGTGGCCATCACAAAGCCCTGACCTCAATCCCATAGAAAATTTGTGGGCAGAACTGAAAAGTTGTGTGTGAGCAAGGAGGCCTAGAAACCTGGCTCAGTTACACCAGCTCTGTCAAGAGGAATGGGTCAAAATTCACCCAACTTATTGTGGGAAGCTTGTGGAAGGCTACCCAAAGCGTTTGACCCAAGTTAAACAATTTAAAGGCAATGCTACCAAATACTAATTGAGTGAATGTGAACTTCTGAGCCACTGGGAATGTGATGAAAGAAATAAGAGCTGAAATAAATCACTCTCTCTACTATTATTCTGACATTTCACATTCTTAAAATAAAGTTGTGATCCTAACTGACCTAAGAAGGATTTTTTACAAGGATTAAATGTCAGGAATTGTGAAAAACTGAGTTTAAATGTATTTGGCTAAGGTGTATGTAAACTTCCGACTTCAACTGTATGTCTATCTATCTCTATCTTATCTATATTTCATATATATCTACTGTAGGTGTATCTACGTTTTTTTTTTAATACACAAATCAAGAGTCGGCTTTCTATTCCGCAACAAAGCCTCCTTCACTCACGCCGCCAAGCTTACCCTAGTAAAACTGACTATCCTACCGATCCTCGACTTCGGCGATGTCATCTACAAAATGGCTTCCAACACTCTACTCAGCAAACTGGATGCAGTCTATCACAGTGCCATCCGTTTTGTCACTAAAGCACCTTATACCACCCACCACTGCGACTTGTATGCTCTAGTCGGCTGGCCCTCGCTACATATTCGTCACCAGACCCACTGGCTCCAGGTCATCTACAAGTCCATGCTAGGTAAAGCTCCGCCTTATCTCAGTTCACTGGTCACGATGGCAACACCCATCCGTAGCACGCGCTCCAGCAGGTGTATCTCACTGATCATCCCTAAAGCCAACACCTCATTTGGCCGCCTTTCGTTCCAGTACTCTGCTGCCTGTGACTGGAACGAACTGCAAAAATCGCTGAAGTTGGAGACTTTTATCTCCCTCACCAACTTCAAACATCAGCTATCTGAGCAGCTAACCGATCGCTGCAGCTGTACATAGTCTATTGGTAAATAGCCCACCCATTTTCACCTACCTCATCCCCATACTGTTTTTATTTATTTACTTTTCTGCTCTTTTGCACACCAATATATCTACCTGTACATGACCATCTGATCATTTATCACTCCAGTGTTAATCTGCAAAATTGTAATTATTCGCCTACCTCCTCATGCCTTTTGCACACATTGTATATAGACTCCCCCTTTTTTTCTACTGTGTTATTGACTTGTTAATTGCTTACTCCATGTGTAACTCTGTGTTGTCTGTTCACACTGCTATGCTTTATCTTGGCCAGGTCGCAGTTGCAAATGAGAACTTGTTCTCAACTAGCCTACCTGGTTAAATAAAGGTGAAATAAAAAAATAAAAATTGTTGTTATATTTTGTTTTTTCAACTGTTGTAGCTTTTGCCTTATAGATATGGTCTTTATACTGTATCATTGTTAAAGTATGAAAGTCAAGGTTATTTTATTTTCTACCTCCACTTAAATCTACTGTAACAGCAAGAGAAGGAAAGTGGAAAGGAACCTGTAAAGTGGGATCAGAAAGGGGACAGCAGTTAGAGTTAATAATGTTGTTAAAACCATATTTATAAGGCAACAGCTGCAACAGTTGTAAAAACAAAATATAACAACAAAGATAAACACTGTCTATTAAAAAAAACATAGCTACACCTACAGTAGATATTTGTGTGTGTGTGTGTGTGTGTGTGTGTTTAAGGAATGGGCACTAAAAGAAAGATTTTGTTGGCCAGTCCCATTACATATAGAGTTCTCTGGCCTCATGCTTCCTGTCTATAAATCTATGTGTGTTGACTTGGAGTGGCCAGTTTCAGTGAATACTCTGAGGTGTGTATGTATAGTGACGTCAGGGTGGCGCCAAGCTCCCACATAAACCGATGTCAGGAATTAGAGAACCACCTAACACGGGTTACCTGGAGAATTTAGACCATGTGGAATTGTCCATTTCTATTCAATCACACATGTTTTGTACCTACATTGCATTGGGAAAGTATTCAGACCCCTTGCCTTTTTCCACATTTTGTTACATTACAGCCTTATTCTAAAACGGATTAACTAAAAAATACCCCATAATGACAAAGTGAAAACAGGTTTTTAGACATTTTGGTAAATGTATTACAAATACAAAACTGAAATACAATATTTATATAAGTATTCAGGCCCTTTGCTATGAGACTTGAAATTGAGCTCAGGGGCATCCTGTTTCCATTGATCATCCAGTGGTAAATTCAATTGATTGGACATGATTTGGAAAGGAACATACCTGTCTATATAAGGTCCCACAGTTGACAGTGCACGTCAGAGCAAAAACCAAGCAATGAGGTCGAAGGAATTGTCTGTAGAACTCTGACATAGGATTGTGTTGAGGCACAGATCTGAAGAAGGGTACCAATAAATGTCTGCATTATTGAAGGTCCCCAAGAAGACAGTGGCCTCCATCATTCTTAAATTGAAGACGTTTGGAACCACCAAGACTCTTCCTAGAGCTGGGCCGCCTGGCCAAACTGAGCAATCGGAGGAGAAGGGCCTTCATCAGAGAGGTGACCAAGAACCCGATGGTCCATCTGACAGAGCTCCAGAGTTCCTCTGTGGAGATGGGAGAACCTTCCAGAAGGACAACCATCTTTGTAGCACTCCACCAATCAGGCCTTTATGGTAGAGTGGTCAGACGGAAACCCTTCCTCAGTAAAAGGAACATGACAGCCCTCTTGGAGTTTGCCAAAAGGCACCTAAAGGACTCTCAGACCATGAATGCCAAGCGTCACATCTGGAGGAAACCTGGCACCATCTCTACGGTGAAGCATGGTGGTGGCAGCATCATGCTGTAGGGATGTTTGGGAGACAGGGATTGGGAGACTAGTCAAGACTGAGGGAAAGATGAACGGAGCAAAGTACAGAGAGATCCTTGATGAAAATCTGCTAAAGAGTGCTCACGATCTCAGACTGGGGCGAAGGTTCACCTTCCATCAGGACAACGACCCAAGCACACAGCCAAGACAATGCAGGAGTGGCTTTGAGACAAGTTTCTGAATGTCCTTGAGTGGCCTAGCCTGTTTTTTGTTTTTTTTAATCAATTTGCAAAACATTCTAAAAACCTGTTTTTGCTTTGTCATTATAGGGTATTTTGTGTGGATTGATGATATTTAATACATTTTAGAATAAGGCTGTAACGTAACAAAGTGTGGAAAAAGTCAAGGGGTCTGAATACTTTCCGAATGCACTGTATGTACAATCACACATGTTGTAAAGGATACCTACAGTATGTACAATCGTGCATTTTCCTTTTGAGCGACCACAAGACAGGAGTTAGCATTTAAGGTTAACTTTGTTATTGTGTAAAAAAAATGTAAATAAGTTTCAATAATCTCTCAAGGGATCCTATCAACAATATTGTTTCCTGGTTTTCAGACATACTGACAAATCTTGCCCAAACCTAGCTGGTTTTCATGGTTGTACAATAGGGAGAGACAAGTGTCTCCCAAATAAATCAGTGGAGTTTTTCTTGGTTGTTTGAAGATTTTCATTCGCTCCGTATTGTGGCACCTGACCTCTGACCCTGTGCATTACCACTCGTCTAGTGTCTTTGATCCTCCTTGCGTTGGAATGCATCACATGACTGACCCTGCTCAAACACAACTTCCAAACATAACCTTGTAAACCTGGTAAACAGACCACTTCTGTTGTATGAATCACTGATGTAGGTAAATGTTGACTGAAATGTGTTTAAAGGCCCAGTGCAGTCAAAAATTTGATTTTTCTGTGTTTTATATACACAAAGTGTCCAAAACATGACTATGAGTGTCCAAAACAACACTATGACACCTTAGTGATGTCACTTGCTAAATCCACTTCAATCAGGGTAAATGAAGGGGAGGATTTTTAAGCCTTGAGACAACTGAGACATGGATTGTGTATGTGTGCCATTCAGAGGGTGAAAAGGGCAAGACAAATACTTAAGTGCCTTTGAACTGGGTATGGTAGTAGATGGCAGGCACTCCAGTTTGAGTATGTTAAGAACTGCAATGTTGCTGGGTTTTTCACACTCAACAGTTTTCTGTGTGTTTCAAGAGTGGTCCACCACCCAAAGGACATCCAGCCAACTTGACACAACTGTGGGAAGCATTGATGTCAACATGGGCAAGCATCCCTGTGGAACGCTTTCGATAACTTGTAGAGTCCATGCCCCAACAAATTGAGGCAGTTCTGAGGGCAAAAGGGGGTGCAACTCATTATTAGGAAGGTTTTCCAAATATTTTGTACACTCAGAGTATATTGCCACACTATGAGGTTGGAATAATACTGTGAAATTGTGAAAATGATGATAATGCCCTTTTAGTGTAAGAGCTGTTTGAAAAGATCGCCCGAAATTTCAGTCTGTTTTGGTGGGATCGAGTTTTGGCCTGCCTGGTGACATCACTAGGTGGTAAATTAGTTAATAGACCAATAAGAAAGAGAGTTCCAAATCTCTCTACCAATAACAGCACGTTTTCAGTTTCCCCTCCCCTCTCAGACCACTCCCAAGACAGTCCAGGCAAAATTCTTACTTGAGAAAGTACTCTTTGCTAAGAAGCAATTATTTTGTTTCTTTTCAATCATTTTAATTGAAACCATTATAGTAAGGTACCTAATTGTTAGCCAGAATAATTTGATATTGAGATAAAAATGACTGCATTGGACCTTTAACCTGTATCTAAATAATGTACACTATCTCCATTATGTACCAAATATCGCATTTTAGGATTCTATCAAGTATCTTCTTGATATTCAGCACCTCTACTCTTTGATCATTATATATATTGTTAGTAGACAGTGCACTGGATTAAGAAACAGAAGGGTTCATTTCATCTAGTTCCATTTTAGGCTTTATTGAGTTAATTAAATTGTTGAAGCCTCCATTGATCACTCAGATAGACCAAAGCCAATAGGAATGAATCATCAATAGGATAGGTTATTGTCTCAATGGTAAATGGTACAGATAAAGACCTAAAGAGGAAGTCTCTACAAAGCAATTGGATGTTATTTTCCACTCATTAACGTGACCTCCAATAACTTCTTAGAGTGGAAATGCCCTGAGGGCATTGTAATGTGTGTACACAGCAATATCATAAAGCTAGGGCCGGGCCTTGTCTTCAGAGGGGACAATTAGAGGGGTATAGCAATATAAAAGGAGTAGGGACATAGTCTGGTCAACACTATAGGTACTTCTATTAGACAGAGCCATCCTTCACCATGGACTATACACTTTTCACAGCAGCCATTGTGTTTCTAACATCAGGTATGCCTATTGCTACAATTAACATGCAAAACATAATAGGTTTTGAAGGGTGTTATTCAAATATTTTACCTGCTGAAACTATTTAACTAGCTATAGCTATACTGGACAATACTATTCTTTTGTGTATTTCACAAGCAAGGTTTTTACATAAGCCCATTTACTTAAAAAGATTTAAATGTTTTGTTTTTCTTTTCATGTATTGTTACGTCTTATGTGTACATTATTACATTTCCTTCCTCCTCCCTCTGTCCCGTCCAGGTCTGTGTGTAGGTCAGAGTGTGTTACCGCCAGGACCATTGACTGGAGCCATAGGAGGGAGAGTGAAGTTCACCACAACCCTCAGTCCACCAGCCAAACCTTTTGTCTCAGTGAGCTGGACCTTCAACAGGGTCAACATCATCACCTCTACTACGGTCAACATTACTAATGCTGACCACAAAGACCGGATCAGTCTGGACAGAACCACTGGCTCTCTGGAGCTGTGGAACCTGGGCCCGAGGGACCAAGGGGAATACAGAGTCAGCATCATACCAGACGGGGCTCTGGAGCTACAAGGAGCTACCACTCTGGATGTCTATGGTGGGCCACAGTTCTATTCTTGGCAGTCACATCACCGTATCATAGACTCACCAAGGCATTTTTTTCAGCTATGAATATAAAAATGGTATACATTAAGACAGATTATTCATATGTACTGTACCCGTCTTACTCTCCCCATACTGTTAACCTCTTTACAGTGTTGCTATCTGCTGCCACCATCAATAGCTCCCCAGCCACCCTGATAGCTGGCATAAGCTCCACCAACCTGACCTGTGAGGCTGCTGGCAACATCAGCTGCATACAGTGGATCAAAGATGGCCTCCCTCTGTGTCCCAGCAACAATATCACCTTCTCTGCAGACAACAGGACACTCTATCTCAGTCCTGTTCAGGACATTGACAACGGAGAATATGAGTGTTTAGTCAGCAACCCTGTCAGCAACCGGACAGCATCCCACAACCTGACCGTCAACTGTGAGTACTGCTTACTATTCCAGGAGTGATTGTGATTGTGCTTGGCAACCTTGTGTCAATTATCAACTCACTGGATGTTGCCTTTGCTTTTAAGCAGTGTATAGACCCACGGAATAAGTATTTTGTTTATTGCATTGATCCTTATTTTATTTGACCATGTTGCAGTTGGACCCCAGAACATTTCAGTATATGGACCAATAGCAGCACCAACAGGATACAGGGTAACTCTGAGCTGTTCGGCCTACTCTATCCCTCCTGCTACATTCACCTGGATGTTCAACAGGACAGAGACAGGTGTTAACAACACCCTGTACGTCATAGAGAGGATGGAGGCGCTACACATTGGGAACTACACCTGCACTGCCACCAATAACATCACCGGACTGAAAGACTCTGTGGTCCACAAGCTGAGGGGTTAGTTACAGCTTGATGTTGCAGTTAGGATTCATGGAAAAATGAAGTGTATCCAAGAATAAGTACACAACACATATAAGTTAACAAAATACGTGTATTATGTAAAGTAAGACAGCTAGAACTTTGTGACTTGGCATTGTACCTTTACTTTGTATTCTATAATCTGAGCCTGGATAATAAGTTGCAAACCTGATATTTCAGTCAATCTAATTTGTGTAAATACAAAGGGTTTATTCGTGCCTTACACTCCTCTGTAATTTCATTGGAATTGCTGGATAAGGTTTATCCCTGAGATCACTGCACTGACCTGACGTAGCTTCATACCAGAGCAGGTGATATGACTTGTTCCCCTCTACAGGCTCCTCTGCTGCCCCCATTTGGTCGTTTGCTTTGATGGTGAACAGTGTCCTGGCAGTGGGACTGCTACAACTGTAGATGTCTGAAAGGAGAGACAGGGACAAGAAGGGTGAGGATGAATGTGATGTATGCTGTCATAAATATGATGAGTATGTTTACATGTTTTAATGTTTAAATATTCTTTTTTAAGTCTTACATTTATGCAATTGAATACAGAATTGTATGACATTATGTAATAATATTTCATCAATTTATTGATAATGAAAAACAATTCTATAATAATAGCATATTTGTTGTTGTTGGTATAATAATGGCCATGATTTTGTGTTGGTTACTCTGTGTAAAACATGTTTTGTTGTAAATATTTCTGTAGATTTGACAACCCCAGAGCCTCTTTGCTGATGAAGGACAATCTTGATTTGAAATCTTCTGGACAAGAGGATATTGTATAGAATCAAACCTGTCGTTAGTTTTAATATGTAGAGATGTACTTTAGCCTGTCAAATTGCAATATTACCTGGGCTTTATATCAAATATTATGATTGTATATATATATATATAAATGAATCAAAGCAATCCATGGTACATGTCATGAAAGATTCCTGTACACAGAGCAAAAACATAAATGCAACATGTTAAGTGTTGGTCCCATGTTTCATGAGCTGAAATAAAACATTCCAGCAATTTTCCCATTTTCCAGACAAAAAGCTTATTTCTCTACATTTTTTGCACATTTGTTTACATCGCTGTTAGTGAGCATTTCTCGATTGCCAAGATAATCCATCCACCTGGCAGGTGTGGCATATCAAGAAGCTGATTAAACAGCACGACCATTACAAATCAAATCAAACTTTATTTGTCACGTGTCAAATACAACACGTAACACTTACGTTGAAATAATTACTTACAAGCCCTTAATCAACAAAGCAGTTCAAGAAAGAGGTAAGAAAATATTTACCAAATCAACTAAAGTAAAACATTTAAAGTAACACAATTAAGTAACAATAACGAGGCTATATATAGGGGGTACCGGTACCGATTCAATGTGCAGGGATGCAGGTTAGTCGAGGTAATTTGTACAAGTAGGTAGGGGTAAAGTGAATATGCATAGATAATAAACAGCGAGTAGCAGCAGTATGAAAAAAGGGGGGACAGGGTCAACGTAAATAGTCCAGGTGGCCATTTTATTAATTGTTCAACAGTATCATGGCTTGGGGGTAGAAGCTGTTAAGGAGCCTTTTGGTCCTAGTCTTGGCGCTCCGGGTGCATGGACGCAGCTTGTGCTGGGGACAATAAAAGGCCACTCTAATGTGCAGTTTTTTCACACAACACAGTGCCATTTGCAATTTTAGTTATTATGGATCCCCATTAGCTGCTGCTGCTACTGGGATCCGACAAAATTAAAGCAGTTCTAAACAATTTAAAATATTACATGACATTGCATTTCATAACAATTTTCACAACACATTGTGTTCCCTCATGCCACTACTCTACTATCACATATCTACAATACAAAAACCCATGTGTGCATGTTTATAGTGCTTATGTTATCATGTGTGGGTATGCATGTGTCTGTGCCTACGTTTGTGTTACTTCCCAGTCCTAGCTGTTCCATAAAGTGTATTTATACCTGCTTTTTAAATCTGATTCTACTGCTTGCGTCAGTCACCTGATGTGGAATAGAGTTCCATGTAGTCATGGCTCTATGTAGTACTGTGCGCCTCCCATAGTCTGTTCTGGACTTGGGGACCGTAAAGAGACCTCTGGTGGCATGTCTTGTGGGGTATGCATGGATGTCTGAGCTATGTGCTAGTATTTTAAACAGACAGCTCAGTACGTTCAGCATGTCAACATCTCTTACAAAAAAAGTAATGATGAAGTCAATCTCTCTTCCACTTTGAGCCATGAGAGATTGACATGCATGTAATTAATGATAGCTCGCCATGTTATTTTAAAGGGCCAGCTGTGCTGCCCTGTTCTGAGCCAACTGCAATTATCCCAAGTCCCTCTTTGTGGCACCTGACCACACATCTGAACAGTAGTCCAGGTGCAACAAAACCAAGGCCCGTAGGACCAGCCTTGTTGACAGTGTTGTTAATCAAATCAAATCTAAGTTTATTTGTCACGTGCGCCGAATACAACAGGTAGACCTTACAGTTAAATGCTTACTTACAGGCTCTAACCAATAGTGCAAAAAAGGTGATAGGTGAACAATAGGTAAGTTAAGAAATAAAACAACAGTAAAAAGACATGCTCTCTTGTCAATGAAAAAGTAATTAAAGTAGTTGGCAATATCAGTGGGTTTTGTGATAAATGAGCCATCTGACTCAATGAATGAAGGAGCCGAGTTGGCTTTTTTCCTTAATTTAATTTAAGGTGCTCCAAAGCTTTTTACTATCATTCTTTATATAATTTCTTTGTTTCATAGTATAGTTTAATTTTTATTTAGCTTAGCCACATGATTTCTTAATTTGCAGTATGTTTGCCAATCAGTTGGGCTGCCAGATTTATGTGCCATACCTTTTGCCTCATCCCTCTCAACTATACCATTTTTCAATTCCTCACCAATCCAAGGGGATTCAACAGTTTTTACAATCATTTTCTTAATGGGTGCGTGCTTATTAGTAACTGGAATAAGCAATTTCATAAATGTGTCAAGTGCAGCATCTGGTTGCTCCTCATTACACACCACAGACCAGCAAATATTCTTTACATTATCAACATATTAATCACTACAAAACTTATTGTATTACCTCTTATACACTATATTAGGCCCAGCCTTTGGAACTTTGGTTTTCCTAGATATGGCTACTATATTGTGATCACTACATCCTATGGATTTGGATACTGCTTTAAAGCACATTTCTGCAGCATTAGTAAAGATGTAATCAATACATGTTGATAATTTCCTTCATGTGCGGTTTGTAACTACACTGGTAGGTTGATTGACAACCTGAACCAGGTTGCAGGCACTGGCTACAGTTTTCATTTTTTTCTTGAGTGGTCAGCTTGATGAGAGCCAGTCAATATTTAAAATCATGCACCGGTAGAACATAGATGCTACCTCTGGTAAGACGAGGGGTGGGGGTGTGTGTCTTTTTGTCAATAACAGCTGGTGTGTGTGTCTAATATTAAAGAAGTCTTGAGGCATTTCTCGCCTGAGGTAGAGTACCTTATGATAAGCTGTCGACCACACTATCTACCAAGAGAGTTCTCATCTGTTTTATTCGTAGCCATCTATTTACCACCACAAAGAGAAGCTGGCACTAAAATCGCTCTCAAACCAACTCTAAGGCCATAAGCAAAGATGAAAATGCTCATCCAGAAGCAGCGCTTCGAGTGGTCGGGGACTTAAAGCAGGCAAACTTAAATCAGTTTTACCCAATTTTTACCAGCATGTCACATGTGCAACCAGGGGGGAAAAAATCCTACACCACCTTCACTCCACACACAGAGATGCATACAAAGCTCACCCCCGCCCTCCATTTGGCAAATCTGACCACAATTTACATTTACATTTACATTTAAGTCATTTAGCAGACGCTCTTATCCAGAGCGACTTACAAATTGGTGCGTTCACCTTAAGACATCCAGTGGAACAGCCACTTTACAATAGTGCATCTAAATCTTTTAAGGGGGGGTGAGAAGGATTACTTTATCCTATCCTAGGTATTCCTGAAAGAGGTGGGGTTTCAGGTGTCTCCGGAAGGTGGTGATTGACTCCGCTGTCCTGGCGTCGTGAGGGAGTTTGTTCCACCATTGGGGGGCCAGAGCAGCGAACAGTTTTGACTGGGCTGCGCGGGAACTGTACTTCCTCAGTGGTAGGGAGGCGAGCAGGCCAGAGGTGGATGAACGCAGTGCCCTTGTTTGGGTGTAGGGCCTGATCAGAGCCTGGAGGTACTGAGGTGCCGTTCCCCTCACAGCTCCGTAGGCAAGCACCATGGTCTTGTAGCGGATGCGAGCTTCAACTGGAAGCCAGTGGAGAGAGCGGAGGAGCGGGGTGACGTGAGAGAACTTGGGAAGGTTGAACACCAGACGGGCTGCGGCGTTCTGGATGAGTTGTAGGGTTTAATGGCACAGGCAGGGAGCCCAGCCAACAGCGAGTTGCAGTAATCCAGACGGGAGATGACAAGTGCCTGGATTAGGACCTGCGCCGCTTCCTGTGTGAGGCAGGGTCGTACTCTGCGGATGTTGTAGAGCATGAACCTACAAGAACGGGCCACCGCCTTGATGTTAGTTGAGAACGACAGGGTGTTGTCCAGGATCACGCCAAGGTTCTTAGCGCTCTGGGAGGAGGACACAATGGAGTTGTCAACCGTGATGGCGAGATCATGGAACGGGCAGTCCTTCCCCGGGAGGAAGAGCAGCTCCGTCTTGCCGAGGTTCAGCTTGAGGTGGTGATCCGTCATCCACACTGATATGTCTGCCAGACATGCAGAGATGCGATTCGCCACCTGGTCATCAGAAGGGGGAAAGGAGAAGATTAATTGTGTGTCGTCTGCATAGCAATGATAGGAGAGACCATGTGAGGTTATGACAGAGCCAAGTGACTTGGTGTATAGCGAGAATAGGAGAGGGCCTAGAACAGAGCCCTGGGGGACGCCAGTGGTGAGAGCGCGTGGTGAGGAGACAGATTCTCGCCACGCCACCTGGTAGGAGCGACCTGTCAGGTAGGACGCAATCCAAGCGTGGGCCGCGCCGGAGATGCCCAACTCGGAGAGGGTGGAGAGGAGGATCTGATGGTTCACAGTATCGAAGGCAGCCGATAGGTCTAGAAGGATGAGAGCAGAGGAGAGAGAGTTAGCTTTAGCAGTGCGGAGGGCCTCCGTGATACAGAGAAGAGCAGTCTCAGTTGAATGACTAGTCTTGAAACCTGACTGATTTGGATCAAGAAGGTCATTCTGAGAGAGATAGCGGGAGAGCTGGCCAAGGACGGCACGTTCAAGAGTTTTGGAGAGAAAAGAAAGAAGGGATACAATTCTAACCTCCTAATTCCTGCTTACAAGCAAAAACTAAACCAGGAAGTACCAGTGACTCGCTCAGTACGGAAGTGGTCAGATGACGCGGATGCTACACTACAGGACTCTTTTGCTAGCACAGACTGGAATATATTCCAATGCCATTAAGGAATACATCACCTCAGTCATCAGCTTCATCAATAAGTGCATCGATGACGTCATCCCGACAGTGACTGGACATACATATCCCAACCAGAAGCCATAGATTACAGCAAACATCCACATCAAGCTAAAGCTGCTGCTTTAAAGGAGTGGAAGACTAAGCTGGACGCTTATAAGAAATCCCACTATGCCCTCAGACAAACCATCAAACAAGCAAATCGTCAATACAGGATTAAGATTGAATCCTACTACAACGGCACTGACGCTCGTCGGATGTGGCCGGGCTTAAACTATTACGGACTACAAAGGGAAACGCAGCCGCGAGCTGCTCAGTGACGCGAGCCTACCAGCTAAATGCCTTTTATGCTCGCTTTGAGGAAAGCCACACTGAAGCATGCACGAGAACACCGCTGTTCTGGATGACTGTGTGATAACGCTCTCGGTAGCCGATGTGAACAAAACATTTAAACAGGTCAACATTCGTTGGCCGTTGGCCCAGACGGATTACCAGGATGTACTCAAAGAATGCGCGGACCAACTGGCAAGTGTCTTCACTGGCATTTTCAATGTCTCACTGACCGAGTCTGAAATACCTTCATGTTTCAAGCAGACCACCATAGTCCCTGTGCCCAAGGAAGCGAAGGTAACCTGCTTAAATGATTACCGCCCCTTGGCACTCACGTCGGTAGCCATGAAGTGCTTTGAAAGGCTGGTCATGGCTCACATCAACAGCATCCTCCCGGGCACCCTAGACCCACTCAAATCGCATACTGCTCCAACAGATCCACAGATGATGCAATCTCAATTGCACTCCACACTGCCCTTTCTCACTTGGACAAAAGGAACACCTATGTGAGAATGCTGTTCATTGACTACAGCTCAGCGTTCAACACCATAGTGCCCACGAAGTTCATCACTAAGCTAAGGACTCTGGGACTAAACTCTGGACTACAGGAAGAGGCGGGCCAAACAGGCCCTCATTAACATCGACTGGGCTGTAGTGTAGCGGATTGAGAGTTAAGTTCCTTGTTGTCCACATCACCAACGAACTATCATGGTCCAAACATACCAAGACAGTCAAGAGGGAACGACAAAACCTTTTCCCCCTCAGGAGAATGAAAAGATTTGGCATGGGTCCCCAGATCCTCAAAAGGTTCTACAGCTGCACCATCGATAGCATCCTGACCAGTTGCATCACTGCCTGGTATGGCAACTGCTCAGCATCTGACTTTAAGGCACTACAGAGGTAGTGCAAATGGCCCAGTACATCACTGGGGCCAAGCTTCCTGCCATCCAGGACCCAGATATTAGGCTGTCAGAGGAAAGCCGATAAAATTGTCAGAGACTCCTGCCACCCAAGTTATAGACTTTTCTCTGCTACCGCACGGCAATCGGTACCGGAGCTTATTGTGTTACTTTTTATTTTAGTCTACTTGGTAAATATTTTCTTCTTCTTGAACTGCACTGTTGGTTAAGGGCTTGTAAGTAAGCATTTCACTGTAAAGTATACACTTGTTGTATTCGGTGCATGTGGCAAATAAAGTTTGATTTGATCTTGTTGAGCACATGACCTTGGTTCAAACGCAGGTCAGTCACACTGAGCCTTTAAAAGTTGAGTCTGCGATATGGGTGTATATCCACTGCATGCTTAGGTGTGTAATTGACATGACCAAGGAGCTATTGAAATGTAAAACTATGAAAAATGTATGTTACACTGTGTGATTTTACAGTACACAAACAAGAGTGTGCAATATATGAGGCTAATTCGTGGGCATTCTGAAAGTTTGTTTCAGTCCAGTAGGTCACATGACCAAGGAGCTATTGACATTTCTAAATTTGAGAAATCATGTCAAAACAAGTGAGATGAAAATGGACATACTAAAGGCTGTGCAATGTGTAGGCCCTCTGCACATTCTGAACCTTTTTAGAGTCCAGTAGGTTACATGATCAAGGAGCTATTAAATTTGTACATTTGAAAATATATATAGAAGGGTAGTCAGTAGACATTCTGAACCTTGTTTGAGTTAAGTAGGTCACATGACCAAGTAGCTATTGAAATTAGAATGTAAAAAAAGTTTGTACTTTGTTTACGCTCCCTAACTAATTTAACTAGGAATACAAAATGCTGCTCATATTTCCACATGTTTATTAGCTTTGGAAAGCAAATTCATGTCCAAAAGGTGAAAATAAGACCTGTGCAATATTGTGCGCAATTTTTCAAACATCATGACACTTATTTGGAGTCTGCGGCTCAAGTGGTTTGAAAGCTATTAAGGTTTGAAAGCGCGAATATCCATTGAATATCCAGCTTGAAACTGCCTTTACCGCAGTTGTTCAAATGTAGACTAAATACTTTTTGTTCTCCTTAAAATGATCACGACTATTGCATCATAGACTACATCTTTGAGAACAGAAGTAAAAAAAAAAAAAAACACTTTTAAGTGGATTTCTGTTTTCTCACTGGAAAATAGTTTTTTGGCCTTCGTAAGAGCTTTTAAACCTTCTTTTCATTTTCACAGGGGACTCGTGATATGGCTGCGTTATTGATGTCAAGCTAAATCAGGTCTTTTGATTTGAACGGATTGTTTTAGTTTTGTAGGCTAGGCTGCCTATTTAATTATCTAATTCATGCTTCAAGCCTTAGCAGTCATTCTGATTTCATTCTCAATGATCAGTGCTTTAGTTTATTATGTTGCTGTCCAGCAGTTCTGAATTTGTTATGCACCCGACATTCCACATTTGTCTGTGCAATAACCTTTTTATTTGAACATTTGAAAAGTTCTGGTGTGTGTAATAAGCTATTTGGTTTAATTTATATGTTACAGCCCTTTGGTTTCACTTTTAAATATGTTGAAATGGAACCAAATTCTCTCTTTCTGTGTTCAGTCCTTTTAAAACAGGATAGATTGGCTATATGGTCTACTATGGTGTAGGTATAATGTGATAGTCTTCCTATAACCAGCCTGAGTAGGCCTATAATGCCATTCCTATTCTATTCAGAGTTTAGAGAAACAAAATCCATACATGGAGCAGGGTTCAGTTCATGAGATTAATAAAACATCTAATTCCATTATTTTATTGGAATTTCAGTTAATCTTCTGCATCCTATATGGTGCACTAGTTTTGGCCAGAACCACATAGGTAGTGGATTAGGAGTCAGCAAGCATAGCAGGATCACTCAAACTTCCCCTTTACAGAGGAAAAAAAACAGCTGTTGCATCTGCTACATGTGTAATGTGATTCAGTGTAGGAAGTTTCTATGAAAACTCCACACTGCACACTGCCCTAACCCACCTGGACAAGAGGAATACCTATGTGAGAATGCTGTTCATCGACTACAGCTCGGCATTCAATACCATAGTACCCTCCAAGCTCGTCATCAAGCTCGAGACCCTGGGTCTCGACCCCGCCCTGTGCAACTGGGTACTGGACTTCCTGACGGGCCGCCCACAGGTGGTGAGGGTAGGCAACAACATCTCCTCCCCGCTGATCCTCAACACGGGGGCCCCACAAGGGTGCGTTCTGAGCCCTCTCCTGTACTCCCTGTTCACCCACGACTGCGTGGCCATGCACGCCTCCAACTCAATCATCAAGTTTGCGGACGACACAACAGTGGTAGGCTTGATTACCAACAACGACGAGACGGCCTACAGGGAGGAGGTGAGGGCCCTCGGAGTGTGGTGTCAGGAAAATAACCTCACACTCAACGTCAACAAAACTAAGGAGATGATTGTGGACTTCAGGAAACAGCAGAGGTAACACCCCCCTATCCACATCGATGGATCAGTAGTGGAGAGGGTAGCAAGTTTTAAGTTCCTCGGCATACACATCACAGACAAACTGAATTGGTCCACTCACACTGACAGCGTCGTGAAGAAGGCGCAGCAGCGCCTCTTCAACCTCAGGAGGCTGAAGAAATTCGGCTTGTCACCAAAAGCACTCACAAACTTCTACAGATGCACAATCGAGAGCATCCTGGCGGGCTGTATCACCGCCTGGTACGGCAACTGCTCCGCCCTCAACCGTAAGGCTCTCCAGAGGGTAGTGAGGTCTGCACAACGCATCACCGGGGCAAACTACCTGCCCTCCAGGACACCTACACCACCCGATGTTACAGGAAGGCCATAAAGATCATCAAGGACATCAACCACCCGAACCACTGCCTGTTCACCCCGCTATCATCCAGAAGGCGAGGTCAGTACAGGTGCATCAAAGCTGGGACCGAGAGACTGAAAAACAGCTTCTATCTCAAGGCCATCAGACTGTTAAACAGCAATCACTAACATTGAGTGGCTGCTGCCAACACACTGTCATTGACACTGACCCAACTCCAGCCACTTTAATAATGGGAATTTATGGGAAATGATGTAAATATATCACTAGCCACTTTAAACAATGCTACCTTATATAATGTTACTTACCCTACATTATTCATCTCATATGCATATGTATATACTGTACTCTAGATCATCGACTGCATTCTTATGTCACTAGCCACTTTAACTATGCCACTTTGTTTACTTTGTCTACATACTCATCTCATATGTATATACTGTACTCGATACCATCTACTGTATGCTGCTCTGTACCATCACTCATTCATATATCCTTATGTACATATTCCTTATCCCCTTACACTGTGTATAAGACAGTAGTTTTGGAATTGTTAGTTAGATTACTTGTTGGTTATCACTGCATTGTCGGAACTAGAAGCACAAGCATTTCGCTACACTCGCATTAACATCTGCTAACCATGTGTATGTGACAAATAAAATTTGATTTGATTTGATTTGATGGCATTTAATGTAACACAGGTCATTATGGTCTGAGGGTCTGAATCATGGTGGTCTGAGTCCGCCTCATTCAAATGAGGAGGACTTCAACTGGTGTGTGCAATTTAAGGGGATACAATTTGTCCTTGTGTCTCAGTGTGCTGTTACCTGGTCTATATTACATTGAGCAATGAGACATGGCTGAGGTGTACAAAGACCAGTGTCTCATCAGAGGTGGAGTACAGTAGTGTCTAGTCTTCTTGGCTGGTCATCCAGTGGTTTGTTGTGTCCATGTTTACTTGATTAAGGTGTCAAACGTGTGTAATTACTGTACTCTGCTGTACACAGTAATCTATAGTACAATAATTTAATTTCAATGAAAGGAAACTGTAGCTGTATGAAATTAGCAACGAGTGCAGTTATTGTGCAGTTAGAGCTACGTGCAATTACAAGGGGGAAGGAACCCCATTTAATGTAACTAGACTGTAAATGTTCAACTCAAAGAGCTGTAAAGCATGGCCTAGGTAACAACGAGGTTTAAAGATTTCTGCTTTACTGTGAGTATGAACAGAGTGAGAGAGATGGCTACTGCCGTTTGCATTGCTGTTGGAATACCTTGTTCTGTTCCAGTTTTAGAGAGTGCTTCTAGTACACTCACAGTATGATGCTATACAATAGGCTGAGGTGACAAGG
The DNA here is from genome assembly GCF_034236695.1 of Oncorhynchus nerka. Taxonomy (NCBI): domain Eukaryota; kingdom Metazoa; phylum Chordata; class Actinopteri; order Salmoniformes; family Salmonidae; genus Oncorhynchus; species Oncorhynchus nerka. The sequence continues at coordinate 28,301,346 of NC_088409.1, read as the reverse complement.
AAGTTCTGGTGACAAGGTGACGAGGAAGTTCCCCATTTAGCATAAGCCACATTGCAGTGACCTTTGTATCGGTTCAGGTAATGGCCCTGTAATGTTATTTTGATACAGATATTTATGGTTTACTGTACATGGAGGGCAGGAATTCGGGAACTGGATAATGATCTGCATGGCAGATAAACACACACCTTTTCCTGACATCGTCATTCATTAATGTGATTCGCCATTCAGGATTGGGCCTTGCTGTGGACCATGATCCGGAATGAAGTTAGGGCACAAGGATGAGGACCAAAACTACAGCTTTTATTGAATCCAATGCTTCTCACCCACTCCCTTGGCTGAGAAGCAACCCCCACAATAATCCAATAAACAAGCTCTAGTTTAGTTGTAACTTTATTCAGTCTTTACCTGGACAGCCACACCCTCAATTAGCCAATTCCTCACATTTGTTAGACAATGTTACGTTTTTGGTAACATTTCCCTTTATTATAAATACACTGAACAAAAATAGAAATATAACATGCAACAAACAAAGATTTTACTGAGTTTCAGTTCATATAAGAAAATCAGTCAATTGAAATAAATAAATTAGGCTGTAATCTATAGATTTAACATGATTGGGAATAAAGATATGCATCTGTTGGTCACAGAAACCTTTAAAAAGAAAAGTAGGGGTGTGGATCAGAAAACCAGTCAGTATCTGGTGTGACCACCATTTGCCTCATGCAGCGTGATGTAACGTCTGCTTCCAACTCACACTCTCAAACACATAGATCCCCTGAACGCAGCTCACTTTCCAGATCCTAATCACCTGAATTCTGATCACCTGTTCACACACCTGTATGTCATTATCACACCCTATTTAGTTCAGTTCTTTGCACCCTGTCATTGTGAGCTATTGTTTGTTTTGTGACACACTTTCAGTCAAAGTGCTGGGTTTCCTGTAATGGAATCCTCCCGTGTTAGATAGTTTTTGCCTGCCTCACTAACGATGCCTTTTTGCCTATTCCCTGCCTGTATTTTAGCAGATCGGATTTCCTGTTATCAACCTATTGCCTGCCTGATCTTCCGAACAACGTTTACTAGCCTTTTCCCTGCCTATACTGTTGCCTTTTTGGACCCTCTGTGTATGACCTTCTGCCTGCCCCTGGACTCAGCTACCTGGCTCCTCATTTTGGTCCTTTACAAATTTACACCCTGCGCTTGAAACCAACTCTGTCTCCCATTGTGTTCATTACACGTGACACATCTCTTCTGTATAGAGTGGATCAGGCTGTTTATTGTGGAATGTTTTCCCACTCCTCTTCAATGGCTGTATGAATTTGCTGGGCATTGGCGGGAACTGGGACATGCTGGCATACACGTCGTACCAGAGCATCCCAAACATGCTCAATGGGTGACATGTCAGGTGAGTATGCAGGTCATGGAAGATTTGGGACATTTTCAGCTTCCAGGAATTGTGTACAGATCCTTGCAACATGGGGCTGTGCATTATCATGCTGAAACATGAGTTGATGGCGGTGGATGAATGACACGACAATGGGCCTCTGGATCTTGTCACGGTATCTCTATGCATTCAAATTACGATCGATAAAATGCAATTGTGTTTGTTGTCTGTATCTTGTGCCTGCCCATACCATAACCCCACTGCCATCATGGGGCACTCTGTTCACAACGTTGACATCAGCAAACCGCTCTCCCACATGACGCCATACACACTGCCATCTGCCCGGAACAGTTGAAACCAGTACTCATCTGTGAAGAGCACACTTTGCTGTTGGCCATCGATGGTGAGCATTTGCCCACTGAAGCCAGTTACAATGCCGAACTGCAGTCTTGTCACGGTACCCTGGTGAGGACAATGAACACGCAGATGAGACAGTTTGGTCCTGGGCTGCATTGGTTGTACATGGTCTGCGGTTGTGAGGCCTCTTGAACATACTGTCAAATTCTCTAAAGCGGCTTATGGTAGAGAAATGAATATTAGATGCTCTGGCAACAACTCTGGTGGATGTTACTGCAGTCAGCATACCAATTGCACTCTCCCTCAACTTGAGACATGTATGGCCAGGAGTACGAGTAGAGTACATCATAAGGCTGCTTCCGACTGCTCTACAACAGATGCTGGGAGCTGACACTGTTGTAGTCCATGTGTGGTCAAATGACATCAGGAGGGCTAGCTCGGAACATCTGATAATTGATTTTTAAAGAACTAATTTTAGTATTAAAAGACTCCAAAAAACGTCCAATAATTTCTGGTCCGGTACCATCGTGTGATAGCTTCAGCAGGCTTCTAGCATTACACATCTGGCTAAAAGATTACTGTAGCTCTGCTGGAGTCACCTTTATAGATAATGTTGACACCTTCTGGAAACAGAATTCTCTACAGGAGTCCATCCAAATCAGCTCCTGGACTCTGTCCTTGCATTTCAAGGTGTTGAAACAATGACTTATCAATGACACAAAACCAGATCACTTAATCCCTACCATTATAACAATGAGTCAACATAATGTTGCATCAAATGTACGTACATTATCCTTGGGGTGTTGGCAGACACAATGTAAGTAACTTAATGTATGTCCCCCTAATTTCCCTGAATACCTTTGTTAATTATATAGCTATTGGATGCAGTAATCATGAGCCTATGAACCAGAGTTACACTGTTAGCACTGAGGCTGTGTGCCCTAGTAGGAAGGCCACTTTGTGCAGCTCATCCTGCACTATCAAGTCTACTTCTGATAAGCTTCCCAGTAAAGCATTTAAAACAATCAAGCAACCCAGAAGAAATTGCCATATTAACATATGCAGCCTGAGAATCAAGATCCATGGAGTCAATAACTTGCTTGGTACAGATGACATTCCTATTCTGACTGTCTGAAACTCACTTAGATAATACCTTTGATACAGTGGTAGCAATACACAATATACTTGTTACTATGGCCTATTTATTGCCTTACCTCCTCACGCCATTTGCACACACTGTATATAGACTTTATTTTTTTCTATTGTGTTATTGACTGTACGCTTGTTTATTCCATGTGTTGTTGTTTGTGTTGCACTGCTTTGCTTTATATTGGCAGTTGTAAATGAGAACTTGTACTCAACTAGCCTACCTGGTTCAATTAAAAAAAATATGTAGGTACATACAATTGTCATATCGGTTGAAAGCTTAAATTCTTGTTCATCTAACTGCACTGTCCGATTACAGTAGCTATTACAGTGAAAGCATGCCATGCGATTGTTTGAGGACGGCTCCCCACATCAAAATATTTTTCCACCGGCACAAGTTTCATAAATTCACAAATAGCGACTCAATATTCACTTACTTTTTGAAAATCTTCCTCTGATTTGTCATCCAAAGGGTCCCAGCTATAACATAGTGTTGTTTTGTTAGATAAAATTGTTCTTCATATCCCAAAAAGTCAGTTTAGTTGGCTCCATCGGTTTGAGTAATCTACTTGTTCAACATGCAGAGAAAAGAATCCGACTATCTACCCTTAAACTTTGTTTCAACAAGTCAAAATACATTTCTATTCACTCCTCCGATACCCTAAAATGTAATCAAACTATAATATTTGTTACGGAAAGAAGTATGTCAAGAGGAAACCATTTTTTTTAGCAGGTGCGTCCTGTTTTCATCGTGCATGCAAACACAAATTTCCAAGACTGTGTCCCTGTACTAAAACTGATATTTCTTATTCGTTTTGGAAGTTACAAGCCTGAAACCTTGAATATAGACTGCTGGCACCCTGTGCATGCCATAGGAATTGCATCATGGGAGCTAGAATTGAGTATGCCCTTATACTTGCCATTGTAAGAGCATGGTCTCTCAAAACAGAAAATCTGGTTGGTTATTCTTTTGGATTGTCTCCTACCGTATCTATTGTGTTATATTCTCCTACATTATTTTACCATTTCCACAAACGTCAAAGTGTTTTATTTCCAATGGTACCAATTATATGCATATCCTGGCTTCAGGGCCTGAGCAACAGTCAGTTTACTTTGGGCACGTCATTCAGGTGGAAATTGAGGAAAAAGGAGCCTAGAACTAAGATGTTTTTAAAGGAAAAAGTTTCTTCCTGTTCGCGGTAAGTTATTTTTGGTCGTAACAGACGGTAGCAGCAACATTATGTACACATTAAGTAAAAATAAAAAAAAAGTTACATAAAACACACAAAAAATTGCACAATTGGTTGTGAGAATGTAAAACGTCAGCCATGTTCTTCGGCGTCATCTTTGTGAAGCCTGCTATGCTAAATGAATGCAGATTTTCTAGTTCTGCTCTATTTATGCACACTTGCAAACACTCATAGGGCAAATAGTTACCAGCTTCTTTGTGTTAACGTCAGGGGGACTGACAGGATCTGGTCCAAATATATCTGTATCTTCTTCCTGCTGGCCCTGTCATGGTTCTTCTTCCTGTTCAGCAATATCAACATTCTGGAGGTAGGGTAAATCCATCTTCACTCAAAACAAGTTACAGGTCAAACATGATTCATTTCTCACATGGCTTCAATCACAATTTACCTCCTTTACCACCCTCTCCCCCTCACATGGGAGCTACACTGGGGCTTAGCGAAAACTGTAGGTTTTTAGCTGCTACACTGGACAAAGATTTTTTTTTACGCCAGTGTGAGCAGAGAGCAAGCCACTTTTACCAAATGTTCTCGGGTGTGAGCCATGTGTCATTCTTGAAAACACAAAAATAGAGTAATTTTACAATGACCAGCGCTAGCCTCTCACGGAGCCATGCTGCTTACGTCCAGGTATAATTTACATTTATTTGAGCGTAGCACTTTCTATAAAACTTATGCTTCCAGTGTTGCACACCTGTACCTCTACTCTTCTCAGCAGAAGCACAACTGCCAAATGATGTCAACGTTCTACCAGCTCCAGAGCAGCATCCACCCAGCTTTCATCCCAGCGGGTCCTTCTCTCTGCGCCGCAACCAGAGCTACTGGATGAGCAATACCTCCTGGAGTCCATCGCCTGGCCACAGCCTCAGTCCCATTCTGTGAATGTGTCCCTGAACCAGACCAGTGACCCAGCATACAGCCATTTTGTGATCCTGCCAGCAGGAGGCAGAAGAGAGTGGAATATGGGGAACCAGTTGGAGGTTCTGGTCCATATGCATGACTTCCAGGGGCGTCCCAAGAGCTATGGTGGAGACTTCTTGCTGGCCCGGCTGCATTCCTCCAAGTTGGGGGCAGGCGTTGCAGGACAGGAATGGGACGTACTCTGCCATTTCCCCGTTACTATGGCAGGGATCTGCACAGGTGGAGGTGACACTGGTCCATCCTAGTGAGGCTGTTTATGTTCTAGGACGGTTACGAGAAGAACGGCCCGATTTGATTTTCTCTGTCTGTTCCGCTCTGGAAAACTGTCCCAAACATCTGTACGTAACCTGTGTCTGCTGACAAACCAGGAGCCATTGTGCAATTACATAGACCCCCACACAGGGGAGCCCTGGTACTGCTACCTTTTTTTGTTTATTTCCCTTTATACTAAATGGATTATTACTAAACTCTCTAAGTTTTTCCCAAGTTTTCACCATTGTGCAGGTAGCTCAGTGGTTAGCGCATTTGGCCAGTAACTAAAAGGTTGGTTATTTACAGTATTTAATGTGTATTTAATGTGATTCATTTACATTTGTCCCTCAGGTTTGAGGGGGGGGGGGGTAGATCAGCTTTAATATTGTGGGTTCTAGAACTCTTGTGTTAATATGGTAACACATCTAGTATAAACTGAACAAAAACATAAATGCAACAATTACCAAGATTTTACAGTTCATATGAGGAAACAAGTCAATTTAAATAAATGCATTAGGCCATAATATATGGATTTCACATGACTGGGAATACAGATAACAGATATGCATATGTTGGTCACAGACACTGTACCTTAAATGCCACTTTTATATGTTTACATACCCTACATTACTCATCTCATATGTATATACTGTACTCGATACCATCTACTGCATCTTGCCTATACCGTTCTGTACCATCACTCATTCATATATCTTTATGTACATATTCTTTATCCCTTTACACTTGTTAGGTTAGATTACTCGTTGGTTATTACTGCATTGTCGGAACTAGAAGCACAAGCATTTCGCTACACTCACATTAACATCTGCTAACCATGTGTATGTGACAAATAAAATTTGATTTGATTAAAAAAAATAAAAAAATGGGCCTCAGGATCTCGTCACGTTATTTCTGTGCCTTCAAATTGCCATCAATAAAATGCAGTTGTGTTTGTTAACCATAGCTTATGCCTGCCCATACAATAACCCCACAGCCACCATGGGGCACTCTGTTCACAATGTTGACATAAGCAAACCGCTCGCCCATGCACTGGGTCTGGTTTTGAGCGTACAGTTTTAATTTATTCCAATTGAGTGTGTGACTCTATAGGCTTTAACACTAGCTGGTTGCTATGGCAAGGATGTACCCGTCACCCCTCACCTATATCAACCCGCCCCATGGAGATACATGGCCCAAATGTATGTGGACACCTGCTCGTCAAATATCTCATTCCCAGAGCATGTACATTAATATGGAGTTGGTCCCGCCCTTTGCTGCTATACCAGCCTCCACTCTTCTGGGAAGGCTGTCCACTAGATGTTGGAACATTCCTTCCCAAGTTGGAAGCACATAATCATCTAGAATGTCATTGTATGCTGTAGTGTTAAGATTTGCCTTCACTGGAACTAAGGGGCCTAGCCCGAACTATGAAACACAGCCTCAGATCATTATTCCTCCTCCACCAAACTTTACAGTTGGGTCCGGTAGCGTACTTTTGGCATCCGACAAACCCAGATTTGTCCGTCGGACTGCCAGATGGTGAAGCGTGATTCATCACGCCATAAAACGCGTTTCCACTGCTCCAGAGTCCAATGGCGGCAAGTTTTACACCACTCCAGCCGACACTTGGCATTGTGCATGGTGATCTTAGGCTTGTGTGTGGCTGCTCGGCCATGGAAACTAATTTCATGAAGCTCCCGGCGAACAGTTCTTGTGCTGACGTTGCTTTACTTTCTGCTCAGTGAGAGTGTCAAAGGCGTTTGCTCTCCAGATCGTTAATCTGGCCTAGTTGTCAAAGTTTCAAGCTTTTATTTAGTCACTCTGTTTTTTGTCTTATACACATAATTACAATTCAATGGTTATACAGTTTCTCAATACAACAATAATGCTCAATCAATCCTTAATGCTTTAAGCTATGCCAGATAATATTGCAAAACTTTAAATGCGTTAACACTTCTAACAATATTGACTAAATAGCTCAAATAGTTCAATTACCTTAAATGCTCAACCCCTTGGTCACTTTCCTGTAATTGGTATTCTCACAGCTATGACGCTAGATTCCAAATTCCAATATCTCTATACACTTCCAACTCTGTGTATGGACTCAATATATTGTAACTGGTACTTTGCTGTTTCCTTGTATTGCCAATCACATCTGTACCTGATGTCTCACTGAGTGACTGCCACTTCGTCTGTATTCAAGAGGCGTTTAGACCTCTGTGTTTCATAGACTCAGTCTCGGGGTCACTAAATTCAACCAAGTATATTCAGATAGTGATCCAATAAGTACTTAGGCAAAATAATCCAGTTCTTAAATATTGTTATAGTCTAACAAAAAGCGTATAGTGCAATAGTACATTTACCTGTGATGATTCTCCATATGAAGTCTGTCTCATATGTCAGTGAGGATCATGCTGTCTTATGATCTCTGTTCTCTTTATATACCTTTTTAAAGGGGAAGTTCCCACTGGGGCTGTAGCCCTACGTAAGCTTAGGCCTGTGTGTTAAACGGAAGCTTCCTATTATTACCATTTAAGGTCATGCACTACTGACTCTCACATTGCTGCTTCCGTGTTACTGTTGGCTGATTCTACTCAATCATACCAGCTGGTTGTTTCTACCACTGGAGGTGTTGTAGGTGATATGTCAAGCGTCAGCTGGGAGAAGTCTATGATAGGTATCTCCTCTGCTTCCCCCTGTTGTCCAGTTTCAGCAGGTGTGGTCCATGGTTCCATGAGGTCCCGTGAATGCCCTGTGTTGTTGTCCCCATTGCTTGATGGAGTGGGCAGATTCTTTTCATCTCTTGTCAAAACAACAGCTCAGCGTTCAACACAATAGTGCCCTCAATGCTCATCGCTAAGCTAAGGACCATGGGACTAAACACCTCCCTCTGCAACTGGATCCAATCCAGGTGGTAAGGGTATGCAATCCTCATTCTTGTAAGTTGGATGGATTCAACGGGGCTGTAGTGGAGCAAGATGAGAGCTTCAAGCTTCACATCACCAACAAACTATCATGGTCCAAACACACCAAGACAGTCATGAAGAGGGCATGACAACGCCTATTCCCCCTCAAGAGACATGGGTATGGGTCCTCAGATCCTCAAAATTCTACAGCTGCACCATCGAGAGCATCCTGACTGGTTGCATCACCGCCTGGTATGGCAACTGCTCGGCCTCTAACCGCAAGGCGCTACAGAGGGTAGTGCGTACAGCCCAGTACATCACTGGAGCCAAGCTTCCTGCCACCCGGGTCATCTATACCAGGCGATGTCAGATGAAGGCCCTAATAATTGCCAAAGACTCCAGCCACCCTAGTCATAGACTGTTCTCTCTGCTACCGCACTGCAAGCGGTACCGATGCACCAAGTCTGAAACCAAGGGGACCATGAACAGCTTTTACCCCCAAGCTGTAAGACTGCTAAATAGTTAGAAAACCAAATAGCTACACAGACTAATTAACAATCTGCATTGACCCTTTTTGCACTAACTGTTTTGACTTATACACTGCTGCTACTGTTTACTATCTGTCACTGTATTACTAGTTCTATGTACATACTGTAGCTACCTCAACTACATCGTACCCCTGCACATCCACTCTGTACTTGTACCCTGTGTATATAGCCAAGTTATCGTTGCTCATTTTGTATTTATTATGACTTTTATTACGTGTTTTACTTTTCTGCTATTTCTCTATTTCCCTTCTCTCTGCATTGTTGGGAAGGGCACGTAAGTAACGGTAGCTAGAGAACCTCCGTTCATCAGTGTTCCGTACATTTGACCTTATTTTAGCGGCCAACATTTTTTATACTTCCAGGTCAACTGTAATATTAATACCATTGGAAAGCACAATTGCTCACCGTTCCAGCAAAATCAATGATGAGACCTTCACGCTGCCCGTCTCTCCATGATTGTACCAAGGATAGTGGACTAGCATGTTAGAAAACATAGATAGAGATAGGATCTTTAATGTTATAGAGCAAGAGTTTGTGTTTATGGTTATTGTTGTTCAATAAAAGCCTCAAATGAAAGTGTGAAAGTACTCGGTCAGTATCTTTCTGTTTTATATCATCATGTTTAGTGCAAAATATGCACTAAACTCTCCAAAGAATTGACATAGGAGAGGGATAACACATAAACAAATGGGTGCTCAGTCTGAAACAGATAACATAAGATACAAGACATGCTTTCAGACACACAAACACAAAATAACCATTTCCGTTGAAACCAGGGAATGTGCAGCTGGTTCAGGACCCTGTCACCGTGTACCCTTTGACCTCCCTGCCAGCCCTAGAGACTGCCAAGGACACCAAAGTGGAGAAGATCGTCAGCAAGCAATTTACAATTACCCCCCCCTCTTGTACACTGAAGCTACTTAATGTTTGTTATCTATGCAGGTTGGAGTCATTCAAACTCGTTTTTCAACCACTCCACAAATTTCTTGTTAACAAACTATAGTTTTGGCAAGTCGGTTAGGACATCTACTTTGTGCATGACACAAGTAATTTTTCCAACAATTGTTTACAGACAGATTATTTAATTTATAATTCACTGTATCACAATTCCAGTGGGTCAGAAGTTTATATACACTAAGTTGAGTGTGCCTTGAAACAGATTGGAAAATTCCAGAAAATAATGTCATGGCTTTAAAAGCTTCTGATAGGCTAGTTTACCTCATTTGAGTCAATTGGAGGTGTACCTGTGGATGTATTTCAAGGACTACCTTCAAACTCAGTGCCTCTTTGCTTGGCATCATGTAAAAATCGAAAGAAATCAGCCAAAACCTCAGAAAGAAATTGTAGACCTCCACAAGTCTGGTTCATCCTTGGGAGAAATTTCCAAACACCCGAAGGTACGACGTTCATCTGTACAAACAATTGCACGCAAGTATAAACACCCTGGGACCACGCAGCCGTCACACCACTCAGGAAGAAGACGCGTTCTGTCTCCTAGAGATGAAAGTATTTTGGTACGAAAAGTGCAATCCTAGAACAACAGCAAAGGACATTGTGAAGATGCTGGAGGAAACAGGTACAAAAGTATCTATATCCACAGTAAAACAAGTCCTTTATTGACAACTTGAAAGGCCACTCAGCAAGGAAGAAGCCACTGCTCCATAACCGCCATTAAAAAAGCTAGACTACGGTTTGCAACTGCACATGGGGACAAAGATTGTACTTTTTGGAGAAATGTCCTCTGGTCTGATGAAACAAAAATAGAACTGTTTGGCCTCCATGACCATCATTTTGTTTGGAGGAAAAAGGGGGAGGTTTGCAACCGAAGAACACCATCCCAACCATGAAGCACGGAGGTGGCAGCATCATGTTGTGGGGTGCTTTGCTGCAGGAGGGACTGGTGCACTTCACAAAATAAATGGCTTCATGAGGGAGGAAAATTATGTGGATATATTGAAGCAACATCTCAAGACATCAGTCAGGAAGTTAAAGCTTGGTCGCAAATGGGTCTTCCAAATGGACGATGACCCCAAGCATACTTCCAAAGTTGTGGGAAAATGGCTTAAGGACAACAAAGTCAAGATATTGGAGTGGCCATCAAAGCAATTGAAGAACACCATCCCAACCATGAAGCACGGAGGTGGCAGCATCATGCTGTGGGGGTGATTTGCTGCAGGAGGGCCTGGTGCACACAACGTCAAGGTATTGGAGTGGCCATCATATGTAAACTTCCGACTTCAACTGTACATGTACAGATGACCTCAACTAGCCTGTACCCCTGCACACTGACTCGGTACCGGTGCCTCCTGTATAGAGCCTCTTTATTCTTATTGTGTTACTTTTTATTATTACTTTTTATTTTAGCATACTTGGGAAATATTTTCTTCTTCTTGAACTGCACTGTTGGTTAAGGGCTTGTAAGTAAGCATTTCACGGTAAAATCTACACTTGTTGCATTCAGCGCATGTGGCAAATAAAGTTTGATTTGATCTGAGAATCTCACAACCGAACATTTTCATCTCCTCCTCTCTCTCCTTTGTTCCATTCTCGAGGACGCAGAGAGGGAGGTGGTCAACAGTTTAATAAAATACACTATGTTTCGTTGTGAAACTATGTTGGTATCAATGTTCCCGAACAGATTTAACTTTTGGTTTCCCAAATGAAGCCCTGGGTAGCTGCAGGAACAGGGATGGAGAGCCCATGGCATACAGAGTTTGGGTGGAATATCACCTGTCGTGCAGCAAGTGGCTGCATGCTCCTCAAACAGTGGTTGATGCCTGGAGTGAAATAGGCCAAGTGCTTTCTTATAAGCCCAGACATTTTTATATATGCAATCCTGTGTGAAAGAAGAGTTTTGATGGTTGTCACTAAAAAGAGGAGGATCCCAGCTGCTACTATATTTATTTCTCAGCTGCTATTAAACACAGGATCCACCATAAAACCGCAGTAGCCTATCCGGGGGAAAGTGGCCTCCATTCCCTATTCAAGTGCCTTTTTTCCACTGCCCCTGTTCCTGATAATGAGCCATTCTAAGTCTAAACTAATTTGACATATTAGTAAAGACAATATTAAATAGAGAATAGTGTTACAATGGGAATTTTAAGGTTTGTGCTTTTCTTGTAACTAATTTCCTTGTTCAATTCATGTGCTGTTCTATAAACCAATTTCTGTGTTCATGCAAGTGGTTGACTGAACAAATCCTCCTCTTATCAGTAACTAGAAATTGGCAGTACACCCAGACCTTGTTTTGAGAACAAACTAAAGATATCTCAGTTTCAAAGTCTCAGCTTAGAGAGCTCCTGATTGACATGTGTATTATGGTGTATTGAGTTGGTTGGAACCTCTCCAGCGTGCTGACGAATAAACCATGATTCATTTAAGATAGACTTCGAGTGTCCCTGTGTAAGAATTTCCACGACAGGGTGATAATATGATCACTTGATGAGAGAACAGCCTGAGGCAAGGAAGAGAGCACAAGCTTTTTTTTGAGACATTCTAAAATCCATATCCTATAGTCGCATCATGTAGCCCATTTTGTTTTGATTTCTAAGACATTCTAATGTTTGTATAATTCACAACTAAAGTAGCCAAATAACACAAAATCGAGCATATAGGACATATTTCAAATGGTAACTTTTACACTCAACATAGCCACTTCATATGTGCACTTGCCCCAGAAAGTCTGTTGTAAAAATCTGTTATATTTTTTTCAGCTAAGTTCAATTATATTGTTACTATAAAATCATATAATATAAAATAATGGCATGGAACTTATAAGCATATCTTGTCTGCTAATTGAACTAGCCTACAGCCTATGGTATGGATGCATAGACAGAAAACATACAGGAGTAGACTGACTCATATTCTGTTCTTCTGAAATACATTTTCTTCATATAATAATGTTTCTTAAGACCTGCCTAAAATAAATAATGGATGTATTGTGATGGTGTATATTTTTATTAGACTTTTAAATGTAGATGTTCCTTAGGTGCACATCAGCGGCTTGTATGCATGGAGGCCTGGAGATGCTGAACGTGTTTGTTAATTAACAGTCAATTACCGTAAGACCAGCAGACATTTGCATGACAATAACTGCCGGACAAAATGTCAATACTGACACAGCCCTGAATGCGCTCTCTATCTACCTCTATGGGTGTAAAGGACATATGAATGCTCTTCAGACAGACAGCCTCGAATAACAGTGGACAGGACATCAACTTCGTAAATAATTTATTCTAGACAAAGAGGGACAATACATAAACGGTAAGCAACTACAGCACAACTAACTAACTTAATCAATTATAACAGGAACCACATGAGCATATTTAATCTGTTGGTACAGGCTGCATTGTATTGATATTTTCACAGTAAATGTGGAATCAAGGATTATAGAAAAGAAATGACATGCAAAGAGCCAATCTTTCATTTTTGCTTGGTCTTTTCCTTAACGGGTTATTGATTAAGTGCCATTTCTAATTGATTGCAGAGGCCTACACCCTGCTGGCATTATAATCAACCTAATGAACCTTGTGCCAAAAAGAATGGTCTTCTGGTCTTTCTGTTTCCTCCCCCCGTGTTTTGAGGGTATTTTAATACATCTCTTTTACCATTTAGAAATGAAAACACTTTATGTATCTTGTCCCCCCATTTGAAGTAATTTGACACTTATAGTATAGTCCAAAGTTACATCAAGCTTTTTGACTGTACAAACTTGTTGGATGCATTTGCAGTTTGTTTTGATTGTGTTTTGGATTATATTTTGCCCAATAGTAACTGAATTGTGTCATTTGAGTCACTTTTATTGTAAGAATAGAGCATAAACAATGTCATTTTAAACCAACACTTTTTAGTCTCTGATTATGGTTAACATTTTCATTTTGTCCAAAGTGAGTAATTCTGTTGTTGAAGTACATTACATCAACAAAGCAGGCTAATCACTAGAAATAGACTTTGGACATTTGAAACGGCCCTGAGAACGTTGATATATGCCGCCTTCGGCGCTCACAAATGGTTTAACTCTTGCCGAGCACTAGGAGATCTTGTTGCAATAAAACTACAGTACTCCAGCATGTGTCAAACCTTCGTACGCTGAAAAGTCTTGTTAGTGTATAGGTCAAATTAGCGTTTCAATTTCCTGTCTATTTCAGCTTCAGACAAAAGCTAATATTTCACAAAATGTATTTTGTTGTTTTAATAATAACTTAAACATAACATAAATATATTGAAACAAAATGGAAGCAAATAGAATTTTACAACAAAATAAAAGGTTTCTGGGGCACAAGAGGATTTGTGACAGCTGTGAAGAAATGTAGATGTGCTACAGTAGCAATGGCAGCTATAAAAAAGAAACCTAGATAACTAAATAGTTGATGTTACAATTAAATGTTTATTGGTCAGTGTTTTTGTTTCCTTGTACACACACACATACACATACACTTAAAAACCGTGGCAGGAACATGGGGAGATATACAGAATGTATCAAACAGCTGTGGCGTACTTAGACCACATGTGGGCAGAGACATCCTCAAAGCACAAAACAGACACACACACAACATGTGAATACATGGACTCCACCACCATTGCACACACTCACATAGACTTGTTTTTCGTCAAGGGGCGAAGTTAGACGGCAGTATGTTGGGATGGTTGAGTTTCTGTTATGTTATTTTGGTATTATGGTGTAATATCAAAGTAGCAGTCATATAACTTCATGTAAAGCCACAGAAAACCAGTAGCTGCCTGGCACTTTATGGTAGGAAAATTATTTCCAATCAATCAAATTCATCATGGTATATTATTGAGGGGGTCAAATTGACCTGTCTCTAATATTGGGGGGTTGGGGTCATGACCCCTTGTCCCACCTGTAAGTTATGCACACACACGCACGCACGCACGCACGCACGCACGCACACACACACACACACACACTAGCCTGTGTAATAGGTGCATGTGAACGTAAGGGCAGTTCCTTCTGTCAGTCTGATTACGAGGGTCTCTAATTCCCTTCAAATAGCCCTTAAAGAGCCATAGTGTTCCCCCAGTACATGACACACACAATATTGGGCATCTTTAGTTAGACATATCCTGGATTTTGTGCAAGTTTTGTGGTGTCATCATGAACACATTTTGTTAAAATGGGTTACCTAGCTCCCTTCTGGACATAATGCATTCCTATGGGTTTCAAATAAAATAAAATTAAATTGTATTGGTCATATACACGTGTTTAGCAGATATTGTGGGTTTAGCGAAATGCTTGTGGTTCTAGCTCCGACATTGCAGTAATATCTAACAAGTAATATCTAACCATTTTACAACATATACCCAATACACACAAATCTAAGTAAAGGAATGTAATTAAGAATATATAAATATATGGACAAGCAATGTCAGAGCAGCATAGACGAAGAGAGTAGAATAGTATAGAATAGAGTATATATACATATAAGATGAGTAATGCAAGATATGTAAACATTATTTAAGTGGCCAGTGATTCCATGTCTATGAATATAGGCAGTAGCCTCTAAGTGCTAGTGATGGCTATTTAACAGTCTGATGGCCTTGAGTTAAAAGCTGTTTTTCCGTCTCTCGGTCCCAACTTTGATGCACCTGTACTGAACTCACATTCTGAATGATAGTGAGGTGAACAGGCAGTGGTTGTTGTATTATCTTTTTGGCCTTCCTGTGACATCGGGTGCTGTAGGTGTCTTGGAGGGCAGGTAGTTTGCCCACGGTAATGCGTTGGGCAGACCGCACCACCCTCTGGAGAGCCCTATTGTTGCGGCGGTGCAGTTGCCGTACCAAGCGATGATACAGCCCGATAGGATGCTCTCAATTGTGCATCTGTAATAGTTTGTGAGGGTTTTAGGTGCCAAGACAAATCTTTTCAGCCTCCTGAGGTTGAAGAGACACTGTCTGTGTGGGTGGACCATTTCAGTTTGTCAGTGATGTGTAACCCAAGGAACTTGAAGCTTTCCACCTTCTCCACTGTGGTCCCGTCGATGTAGATAGGGGGGTGCTCCCTATTCTGTTTCCTGAAGTCCACAATCATCATTTACTTGGAGTGATTTGTACAGGGTAGGTTTCTTGACACATTTCTTAAGTGGCATTTTATAATATCATATCATATTGTAATTGTAATTTATTAGAGTCATTATTTTCTTGCATTTAAGTATATACTGTTATAACTAAGTACTGACCTTCCTACCTTTGTCTTGTTTAACTGCCAGTATCAAATGTCTGCCAGTGTTGAATGTTATGGTTAAAGTTTGCTGCCAGACTTCGTTGAGGACACACTGATAATTGTTCACCTTTTTGTTCATTAATATCTTAGGGCCTTCTCAGAAAAGAGCCTATTCAACATTTTCTCTGCTTCTGTGTTGGAGGTATCTCTCTGTTGCAACTTATAATTAAACAGAACATATTTTTATTGAAGTTATCCCTGACTGCTCTCCTTTTTGTTCAGCTGGAAACTCCAGTTACATATATTATATATCATTGTAATCAGTAGACTTCAGGGAACATAACTTTTTTACAGTGTAAAAGGTAACTTTGTATTTAATACATCACTTTCAAAGTAAGGAAATACCAATTTGTACAGCACTGTAAAATACATGTTTATCATTGTTGCAATCATCAAAGTAAAAACAAAGACAATATGGATTCAGTTGTTAATTAAATGTGTTCCCCAAACCAATACAAACATTTTAAGCTATTTAGAGGTTGTGTAGACCCAACACAGGGGAAGCCATTACACAAAATGTAAAAGAGTGCATTTTCAGCATACTGACCAAGGCTTAGCTAAAATGGCACTCTATCAGGTTTTGTTCAGCGCCTATTTTCACACTTCTATACCAAATCAAAAAAATGTTCTAGCTTATCTACTGGACTAAGAGAAGAAGCATTTAAAGAAAATATATATATATTTTTAAATGAGGTAAAATACATCATGGAGGACCTTGTGTCCTTGAGACATATTTTTTCCTTGTAAGGGGAGGGATCCCTGTACTGAATTTCTGGACTCTAGCTCAAACAGGGGGCATGATGTTTCAAAGTTTGCATCTTCAATCCCTTGTTATAGCGCCACCATGTGGCCAATTCACATGGCATTGCATGAAAGAGTATGGCCCATGAGCCTTTACCATCATGCCAAGTTGCACCCACCTAGGCCTTACGTGATCCTTTCAACTCATCCTGTGGTATATAATCAAATTCTTAGCTATTTTATAACGTCTCAAATTCATCACTTTACTTAAGCCGGTGTCTGTGAACACTCTATAAGGGCATATGACATGGTTACGACACCCATCATTCCATTCATTGTAATAATGTGGCACAGAGGTTGGTAAGTTACATAACACCTTGTTATAACATCTGGTATGCAGACGTTATGTAGCATGTAACAACATATGAACTAAGTTGTCATGCAGCCTGTTTAATAGCAGCAGTGGTGGAAAAAGTACCCAATTATCATACTTGAGTAAAGGTAAAGATACCTTAATAGAAAATGACTCAAGTAAAAGTAAAACATCTCCCAGTAAAAATTCTACTTGAGTAAAAGTCCAAGTATTTTGTTTAAAATATGCTTATGTATCATTAAGCCAACCAGATGGCACCACTTTCTTTGTTTTTTACATTTGTTTTTTACATTTACGGATAGCCAGAGGCAACCTCCAACATTCAGACATTATTTACAAATGAAGCCTGTGTGTTTAATGAGTCCACCAATTCAGAGGCAGTAGGGATGACCAGAGATGTTCTGTTGATAAGTGTGTGAATTGGACCATTTCCCTGTCCTGCTAAGCATTCAAAATCTAAAGAGGACTTTTGGGTGTCAAGGTAAATGTATGGAGTAAAAAGTAGAATAAATAATAAATAAATAATGTAGTGAAGTAAAAGCAAAAGTAGTCAAAAATATATATAAATAGTAAAGTACAGCTTCCCACAAAAACTACTAAGTAGTACTTAGTAGTACTTTTACTACTAAGTAGTCAAATATTTTTACTTAAGTACTTTACACCACTGAATAGCAGTTGTTATTAACAGGTGGCATTGGAGCGTATGACAAAAGGATGAACAGTATTCTATAACACTCATTATAACAAGGTTTATCAAATTGTATGCCGTTAGCCACAACTATTTAATTAAGCAATAAGGCACTCGAGGTGAAAGCAGAGGTACAGTACAACACCGCCTCGCGTGCCTTATTGCTTTTATATAGCATTTACCAACATATTATAATGACAATGAATGACACATTTTCATGAAACTTTATTTTGATAAGTCAATTCATACAATTGAATTCTTCCACCAGAGGAAATAGTCCGGACAGAAATCTGGTAGTTAGTTATTTTGGAGTTAGTGCTATCCGGATACCTTAAAGCCTAACACCTGGGTAAAAAAAAACAGGTTGACCCTGTGCAGTAAAAACGTGATTTTTCTGTGTTTTATATATATTCCCACACTATGAGGATGTAACAATACTGCGAAATTGTGAAAATAATGATAATGCCGATTTAGTGTAAGAGCTGTTAGAAAAGACTGCATGAAAATTCAGCCTGTTTTGGTGGGATGGAGTTTTGGCCTACCTGGTGATTTCAACTCTGTCACGTCAAACATTCCACATGGAACGACAGGCCTACACTAGCTTTTTTTCTAATGGCATTTACTTAGATAGATCCATAATAATGACGATGATGCATTATTTCGTCTGGCCAGAAAACTTTGACAAAAAGCCAGGATGTGTCTAACTAAAGATCCAATATTGTGTGTGTGTGTGTTTAATGTACAGGGGGAAACTATGGCTCTTATTCGAGACCCTCTTAAAACCTGGGCTAAATCAGGGTCATGTAGAGGGTTTCTTGGTCGTCTTATAGAAACCTACTTTGAAACAAAATTATACACCTCACACAGGGTTGTGGGCATAAAATAAATTAGACACCTGCACCATGTCAGATATACTGTAGACTTGAAATGTTTTGAGTTTTGCATCCCAATATTACACTTTATTTACATCACAGAAGACTGAAATATAACAAAACCGTTTGATGTAGAAACACCGGATTTGAAATGAAGAATATTAATAACTTTCTACTCATGGGGCCACTAGAGGGCGCTTTTGTCATTCGACTGCAGGAAAAGAACTGCCATCACATTCACATGAAAGATCAAGTGAGGATGTCTAATGGACAGCAATGGGGGTATCAGTTTGATTACCAGGCTTGTAGAGTGAAACTCTATACGGTAGCTGAAGGAGAAGAATATACAGACCAGACTATAGGAGTGGACTACGGGCTTGAAGAATGGCCGGTTTTTCACAAGGTTGTGTGTCCCGAACTGAGAGTTATCACAAAGGAGTATAGTGTGTTCATGGGCTACCAGACCCGTTGGAAAGGTACCCCTGTGTCAGGGTCGTCATAAGGAGGAGACCAAGGCGCAGCGTGATAAGTGTACATTCTAATTTATTAAACGAATGCAACACTGAACAAAACTATACAAAATAACAAAACGAACCGTGAAGCAATATAACTAGTGCGAACAGACAACTAAACATAGAATAACAACCCACAAAATACCCAAAGAATATGGCTACCTAAATATGGTCCCCAATCAGAGACAACGATAAACAGCTGCCTCTGATTGAGAACCAATCTCGGCAACTATAGATATATAAACACCTAGACTAGAGAAACCCTTAGACATACAAAAACCCCTAGACAATACAAAAACTAAACAAACCACCCTTGTCACACCCTGACCTAACCAAAATAATAAAGAAAACAAAGATAACTAAGGTCAGGACGTGACCCTGACTCCTCAGGAAGAATATTTCACAGGGTGAAAATACAAAGAAAGAATGGACTTCTATGTCGATGCGTGGAGTTCTATATCAGCAACGAGGAAACCCGCAACCAAAACATTCGTGATGGTGGCCTGACTGGAGATTTTATGTTGTGCATGCTTATTCCTTTTAAAAGTTGGGATCTAATGGAATTGAAAATGTTAGAGTTGTCGGACACTCTTTTTGTACAGAGCCAAAAGCGGCAGAGCATTGTTCAGCTAAGGAAGTATATAATATATACAAATCCTGAGGATTATGATTCACAGGAACCCCAAGAAGGTACATCCTCAGAAGGGTCAGCCCCCGAAGAAAACTAAGTACGCGGCTGCGTTAACCTCGCCCTGATACGCAAAGGACTGGTTCAACAATAAAAGGAGTGCCCATAAAGCCTCCAGTTCTTCATTTCAGCATATAACATGGATATTCATACAACATACCAGGACTCCGATACGTCATGGGGGCCAGACCCTAAGGACTCTCTGCCTCACAGCCCACCATTCTATTCCACCCAGGCAAGACCCCGACACCTCCTACATGTACACAGCCTGAGGATGTGTTTGATGGGGTGGTCAGTACTATGTTTGTGGACACCATCAAGGCCTCTGTAGCCACACTTTTGGACGTGGTGATTGGAGAGTATATAAGAGAGAAATGCATCGGTTGTGAGATCAATCACCCCAGCCAGCGCAGGCATCCATGTCTATACGACCCCCCAAGATACTACTTCTTCAACCATTTTGAAGAGCTGGTGAAAAGACTGTGGTCCTGCAGGTTTATACCTTCGCTGGGCAGAGCCCTGGAGTCTATGGGTCTTGTGCCGTCTATTCCCAGAGTTTACGGAGTAACCGGGGCTTTCCTACATGAACTGAAGGAGGCAATCTACATCCACGAGAAACTCAAAGAAATCCAACACACCCTGGTGGAAGACGATATGCATACGATATGCATACGATGCTAGAGAGAATAAATACATGTTTTATTTTGAGAGAACATACAAATGTTATGCATCAAATTATTGAAAATAAAGTGAACAATGTATCGTTCTACACAACACACAATACCTGGGCTAATGTAGAGTGTGTGCTAAAAATGGAGCAAATCATGCATCATGTACGACATACGGGTGAGAGTCTACAATGGACACAAATGGTATCCCTTCTTGTGGATGATTTTGAAGAACTAGAAACAACCTTGTCTAAGATTTTACTTTATTTGTTTGAAACACCATTTAATTGTGACATGTATCATATTTGTTGTTTATATACTTATATAGCGTGTGTGTTTTAAAAATTCAGCGACAGAAGCCTGTAAATCTAAACCAAATATACAAGGTGTTGCATGCTGGCATCGTTGAGAAACGGGGTTTTTCTACTCATCCCTTGTCCCAATTTCGGGCGGATCTATGTGACATGCAGGCCCTTGCAGATAAAAATGATGGAAATCGCTACATGCTAACGGTTATAGATATGTTCTATAAAATAGCATTTGTAAGGGTCTTAAAAAATAAGAGCGGGCAGAGGTGACCCGGGCCTTAGACTCTATCTTGAAGGAAGGAGGATGAAGCCCTCCAAGGTCTCTTCTGAAAACTCTTTTCAAGTCTTTAAAAATCTATATGGTCTGTTCCCCCATCGCCGTAAGAAAAAAATTGATTTTAAATTCATAGTGGGGGACTTGGTGCGTATATCCAAGTTGAGGGGTGTTTTCGACAAAAAATATGAACAAGGTTACAGCGATGAGGTGTTCACGGTTACCGAATGTCTACCGTTACCGAATGTCTATACGCCATTGAAGAGATCCTTATGGCTTTCAAATCACTGCACCCGCACACAACCTCTTCCAATGCAAAGCCAGGCATGTTTGTACCACTCAGGGCCTGTTCAATTTGACAGAGCACAAGCCTTATCTTAAGCCATTCTCTCATACGCAGCGCAGGAGAAAAACTCCCGGGTTTTGCATGATAAAGGGGTTTGGGTCCGCTGTCTGTGAAAATCTTAACAGTAGAATCCTCAGGTTGGAATATGTAAGCCATATGTCCATCACTCGTATCCAAAACTCCTTTAAAACATTCAGGGGCAAAAGTATACAGAATGGTGTCGTCTGCATAGAGGTGGATCAGAGAATCACCAGCAGCAAGAACGACATCATTGATTTATACAGAGAAGAGAGTTGGCCCGAGAATTGAACCCTGTGGCACCCCCATAAAGACTGCCAGAGGTCCGGACAACAGGCCCTCCGATTTGACATACTGAACTATATCAGAGAAGTATTTGGTGAACAAGGTGAGGCAATCATTTAAGAAACCAAGGCTGTTGAATCTGCCAATAGTTGTGATTGACAGAGTCAAAAGCCTTAGCCAGGTCAATGAATGCGGCTGCACAGTAATGTCTCTAATCGATGGCGGTTATGATATCGTTTAGGACCTTGCGCGTGGCTGAGGTGCACCCATGACCAGCTCGTAAGCCAGATTGCATAGAGGAGAAGGTATGGTGGGATTCGAAATGGTTGGTGATCTGTTAGTTAACTTGGCTTTCGAAGACCTTAGAAAGGCAGGGTAGGATAGATATAGGTCTGTAGCAGTTTGGGTCTAGAGTGTCACCTTCTTTGGGGGATGACTGCGGCAGCGTTCCAATCTTTGGGGATATCAGATGATATGAAAGAGAGGTCGAACAGGCTAGTAGGAGTTGCAACAATTTCAGCAGATAATTTTAGAAAGAGAAGGTCCAGATTGTCTAGCCCGGCTGATTTGTAGGGGTCCAGATTTTGCAGCTCTTTCAGAACATCAGCTATCTGGATTTGGGTGAAGGAGAAATGGGGGAGGCTTGGGCAAGTTGCTGTGGGGGTGCAAGCCAGTTGACCGGGGTAGGGGTAGCCAGGTGGAAAGCATGGCCAGCCATAGAAAAATGCTTATTGAAATGTTCAATTATCGTGGATTTATTGACAGTGTTTCCTAGCCTAGTGCAGTGGGCAGCTGGGAGGAGGTGCTCTTATTCTCCATGGACTTCACAGGGTCCTACAACCTTTTTGAGTTTGTACTACAGCACATTTCTGGTTGAAAAATCTAGCCTTAGCTTTCCTAACTGCTTGTGTATATTGGTTCCTAACTTCCCTGAAAAGTTGCATATCACGGGGGCTATTTGATGCTAATGCAGTATGCCACAGGATGTTTTTGTGCTGGTCAAGGGCAGTCAGGTTTGGAGTGAACCAAGGGCTATATCTGTTCCTGGTTCTAAATGTTTTGAATGGGGCATGCTTATTTAAAATGGTGAGGAAGGCACTTTTAAAGAATAACCGGGCATCCTCTACTGACGGGATTAGGTCAATATCCTTCCAGGATACCTGGGCCAGGTCGATTAGAAAGGCCTGCTCGCTGATTAGAAAGGCCTGCTCGTTTTAGGGAGCGTTTGACAGTGATGAGGGGTGGTCGTTTGACCGCAAACCCATTACGGATGCAGGCAATGAGGCAGTGATCGCTGAGATCTTGGTTGAAGACACCAGAGGTGTATTTGGAGGGCAAGTTGGTTAGGATGATATCTATGAGGGTGCCCGTGTTTACGGATTTGGGGTTGTACCTGGTAGGTTCATTGACAATTTGTGTGAGATTGAGGGCATCAAGCTTAGATTGTAGGGTGGCCAGGGTGTTAAGCATGTCACAGTTTAGGTCACCTAGCAGCACGAGCTCTGAAGATAGATGGGGGGCAATCAATTCACATATGGTGTCCAGGGCACAGCTGGGGGCAGAGGGTGGTCTATAGCAAGCGGCAACGGTGAGAGACTTGTTTCTGGAAAGGTGGATTTTTAGAAGTAGAAGCTCGGATTGTTTGGGCACAGACCAGGATAGTATGACAGAACTCTGCAGGCTATCTCTGCAGTAGATTGCCACTCCGCCCCATTTGGCAGTTCTATCTTGTTGAAAATTGTTATGGTAATGTTGGAAATTTCAGGGTTTTTGGTGGTCTTCCTAAGCCACGATTCAGACACGGCTAGGACATCCGGGTTGTCAGAGTGTGCTAAGGCAGTGAATATAACAAACTTGGTGAGGACTCTTCTAATGTTAACATGCATTAAACCAAGACTTTTACGGTTACAGAAGTCAACAAATGAGAGCGCCTGGGGAATGGGAGTGGAGCTAGGCACTGCTGGGCCTGGATTAACCTAAAGGCTAAAGGCTATCAGAACTGGTCGTCTAGTTCGTTCGGAACAGAGAGTAAAAGGAGCAGGTTTCTGGGCTCGATAGAATAGATTCAAGGCATAATGTACAGACAAAGGTATGGTAGGATGTGAATACAGTGGAGGTAAATCTAAACATAGAGTGACAATGAGAGAGATATTGTCTCTAGAAACATAATTTAAACCAGGGGATGTCACCGCATGTGTGGGAGGTGGAACTGAAGGGTTAGCTAAGGCATATTGAGCAGGGCTAGAGGCTCTACAGTGAAATAAGACAATAATCACTAACCAGAACAGCAATGGACAAGGCATATTGACATTAGGGTGTAGTAAAATAGGTATTGTAGCCCAAGGAGTAGCTGATGGACCTCTTCAGCCAGCCGGGAGATGGGCCTAGCATGGGCTAGGTCCAGGCTAATTGGTGCTTACTTCGGGACAGAGACATTAGCCAGGAGTAGCAACTCGGATTGCAGCTAGCTAGCTGCGATGATCCAGGTGAAAAGGTTCAGGGCTTGTGGTAGGAATCCAGAGATATGGAGAGAAAATAAGTCCGGTATGCTCTGGTTTGAATCGCATTGTGCAAACTGGCGAGAGATTTCCGAGCTAGAGGTTAGCTGATGACAGTGGTTGGCTGACTACTAGCTAGTAGCTAGTTAGCTGGCTAGCTTCTGTTGGGGGATTCCGGTTCGAAAGTAAAGAAAAATACTTTAGAATATAGCAGATCCATACCACATTGGGTGAAGTGGGTTGCAGGATAGTATATTGAAGTTGAGGTTTAGGAAAAATATAAAAAAAGATATGCAAAGAAAAACGATATAAAGGATATATACACGGGACATGGGACAAGACGAGGACAAAGACGTCTGACTGCTGCGCCATCTTAGATTGTGTCTTGCGGTCGGAGGCCGAGCAGTTGCCATACCAGGCAGTGACGCAACCATGCTCTCGATGGTGCAGCTGTAAAACCTTTTGAGGATCTGAGCACCCATACCAAATCTTTTCAACGTCCTGATGGTGAATAGGTTTTGTCTTGCCTTCTTCACGGCTGTCTTGGTGTGCTTGAACCATGTTAGTTTGTTGGTGATGTGGACGCCAAGGAACTTGGCTCTCAAGCTCTCAACCAGCTCCACTACAGCCCCGTCGGTGAGAATGGGGGTGTGATCAGTCCTCCTTTTCCTGTAGTCCACAATCATCTCCTTTGTCTTGATCATGTTGAGGGAGAAGTTGTTGTCCTGGCACCACACGGTCAGGTCTCTGACCTCCCCATAGGCTGTCTCCTTGTTGTCGGTGATCAGGCCTACCACTGTTGTGTCATCTGCAAACTTAACGATGATGTTGGGGTCGTGCCTGGCCGTGCAGTCATGAGTGAACAGGGAGTACAGGAGGGGACTGAGCATGCACCCCTGAGGGGCCCCCGTGTTGAGGATCAGCATGGCGGATGTGTTGTTACCTACCCTTACCACCTGGGAGCGGCCCGTCAGGAAGTCCAGGATCCAGTTGCAGAGGGAGGTGTTAAGTCCCAGGGTCCTTAGCTTATTGATGAGCTTTGAGGGAACTATGGTGTTGAATGCTGAGCTGTAATCAATGAATAGCATTCTCACATAGAGAGTGCAATAGAGATGGCATCATCTGGGGATCTGTTGGGGTCGTATGCAAATTGGAGTGGGTCTAGGGTTTCTGGGATAATGGTGTTGATGTGAGCCATGACCAGCCTTTCAAAGCAATTCATGGCTACAGACGTTAGTGCTACGGGTTGATAATCATTTAGGCAGGTTACCTCAGTATTGTTGGGCACAGGGACTATGGTGGTCTGCTTGAAACATTTTGGTATTATAGACTCAGACAGGGAGAGGTTGAAAATGTCAGTGAAGAAACTTGCCAGTTGGTCAGCGCATGCTCGGAGTACACCTCCTGGTAATATGTCTGGCCCTGCGGCCTTGTGAATGTTGACCTGTTTAAAGGTCTTACATCAGCTGCGGAGAGCGTGATCACACAGTGGTCCAGAACAGCTGATGCTCTCATGCATGTTTCAGTATTACTTACCTCGAAGCGAGCATAGAAGTTATTTCGCTCGTTTGGTATTCTTGTGTCACTGGGCAGCTCTTGGCTGTGCTTCTCTTTGTCGTCTGTAATATTTTGCAAGTCCTTCCACATCCGACGAGCATCGAAGCCGGTGTAGTACGATTCAATCTTAGTCCTGTATTGACGCTTTGCCTGGTTGATGGTTCATCGGAGGGTATAGCGGGATTTCTTATAAGCTTCTGGGTTAGAGTCCCACTCCTTGAAAGTGGCCGCTCTACCCTTTAGCTCAGTGTGAATGTTGCCTGTAATCCATGGCTTCTGGTTGGGGTATGTACACAAAGGGTTGTGAGACATGGGTTTGATTTTTGACACATGAAAAGTGGGATGTATATGGAGGGTACGGAACAACAGGAGATGAACAGCAGAGGGGCTAATGACCTTGGAGATGGGGAAAGGGCAGATGAACTGGGGGGATGAACCGGGGAGAAAGTTTGCAGGACAGCCATACCTTCTGCCCGAGATGATACTGGGGAGCCGGGGTCCGGTGGCGTTCCGCTTTCATCGATAGCAGGGGAGTCGGGGTCCGGTGGCAGTCCACTTGTCATCGATACCTGGAGGTGGTCTTAAGAAGGGCCGATCGGGCTGATAGCCCAGGGAACACTCAAAGGGCGAGAGACCCATGGCAGAGCAAGGAAGGGTGTCGCGGGCGTATTCGACCCACACTAGTTGCTGGCTCCAGGTGGTGGGGTTGGTGGAGACCAGGCAGCGAAGAGTCGTTTCCAAGTCTTGGTTGGCTCGCTCTAACTGGCCGTTAGACTGGGGGTGGAACCCGGACGACAGGCAGGCCCGACGACCCAATGAGCGTGCAGAACGGGCTCCAGCCCATAATAGCACCAGCAGTCCAGTCTATGATTGGATTGTGCCGCTCGAGCCAAGAGAATCCCAATACCTCAGGAACCTGAAACGTCTTAATCAGCATAAATTGGATTGCCTCGCTGTGGTTCCCTGACACTCGTAGGTTGATGAGAGTGGTATAGTCAGTGACCCGGCCTATAGAGCGCCTGTCCAGCACTCTAACGTCCATGGGAATGGAGAGAGGCTGAGTGGGAGGTCCATTTCGGATGCCAGGGTAGTGTCCCAAAAACTCACATCGTCCCTAGAATTTACGAGTACACGGAAAGATTTTGACTGGTTCCCATACAGCAGGATGGCATGGAAAGGGGTGCGAGTAAGGGGAGAGGAATAAGGCCCACCAGAGTACTCGCCCCTTCTTGATGAGCCTGGTTTTTTAATGGGCAGGTAGCTACAAAATGTCCCATTTTATTTATTAGTTATTTTACCAGGTAAGTTGACTGAGAACACGTTCTCATTTGCAGCAACGACCTGGGGAATAGTTACAGGGGAGAGGAGGGGGATGAATGAGCCAATTGTAAACTGGGGATTATTAGGTGACCGTGAAGGTTTGAGGGCCAGATTGGGCATTTAGCCAGGACACCGGGGTTAACACCCCTACTCTTACGATAAGTGCCATGGGA
The DNA here is from genome assembly GCF_034236695.1 of Oncorhynchus nerka. Lineage (NCBI taxonomy): Eukaryota > Metazoa > Chordata > Actinopteri > Salmoniformes > Salmonidae > Oncorhynchus > Oncorhynchus nerka. Next base: position 28,274,024 of record NC_088409.1, on the reverse strand, counting down.
TCTTTAATGACCTCAGAGAGTCAGGACACCCGTTTTAACGCCCCATGCAAAAGACGGCACCCTACACAGGGCAGTGTCCCCAATCACTGACCTGGAGCATTAGGATATTTTTTTAGACCAGAGGAAAGAGTGCCTCCTACTGGCCCTCCAACACCACTTCCAGCAGCATCTGGTCTCCCATCCAGGAACTGACCCATAGCTCCACAATAAAGACAGCTCTGGGTGTGGAGTTGGCGTAAAGGCTCAGCCGGAGTCAATCTAGCCCTGCCCAGGGCTAGATTGAAGGAGTCGGCAGCACTTGGTGATTCCCAAGAGATCTCGGGTGACGTCGGGTTCTCTCAGACTTGTAGACATCAGCTGTCTCCGGGATTCTTTGGAGGCGAGGTGGGAATCGAGGGTGAATGCAGGCAACAGGGCACAAATTCCCTCTCCTTCCTACGATCTCGAAGCCGCCCATCGATCCGGATGATTACGGCTATGAGGGAGTCCAGGTCAATGGGCAGCTCCCGGGCTGCAAGCTCATCTTTGACCACCTCCGATAATCTGTGAAGGAACATGTCGAACAATGCTTCCGGGTTCAAGAAACACTGCCACGTGCAAAAATCCACTGTGTAGTCTGCCACACTATGGGAGTCTTGACGTAGCTGGAGCAGCTTACAAGCAGCCTCTCTCCCGGACAATGGAGAATCAAACACCTTCACAATTTCTGCCACAAACAAATTTAGATTGAGAAAGACGGAGGACAGTTGCTCCTGCACCGCCGTAGCCCAGGTGAGTGCCCTCCCGGACATCAGCGTTATGATGAACGCTATCTTTGAGCGGTCCGAGGGGAACGAAGAAGGCTGCAGCTTGAAAATGAGAGAGCCCTGGGAGAGAAAAGCCCGGCAGGTTCCAGAATATCCAATGTAGCGCTCTGGAGGAGGTAAGAGGGGTTCTCGGGACACTGGGGTAGGCTGGGAGATTACAGCTGTGACCCGCTGCCCAGTGAGGAATCCGCAGAATTGCTCCAGCAAAGTCTCGAATCCCTGGGCATGGCGTTCTGCCAGGGTATGGAGTCCCTCCATAAGACATTGCAGTAACTCCTTGTGTCGTCCAATGGTGGCAGGGAGACAGCATTGTGGAGCTGGTCTGAATCTGCTGTGTCGGTCATGCCCAGTTCGTACTATCATGTTTTAGGGAAGACCCAGATGCAGACAGTGTCAAAGTAACAAAAGTTTATTAGTAGAACAGGGGGCAGGCAAAACGACAGGTCAACGGCAGGCAGAAGTCAGTAATCCAGTGTGGTGGGACAAGGTACAGGACGGCAGGCAGGCTCAGGGTCAGGGCAGGCAGAATGGAAAACTAGTAAACAGGAATAAAAAAAACAGACAGGAGCAAGGGGGAAAACGCTGGTAGGCTTGACAAATAAAACAAACTGGCAACAGACAAACAGAGAATACAGGTATAATTACACTGGAGATAATGAGGAGAGATGGGAGACACCTGGTGGGGGGTGGAGACAAGCACAAAGACAGGTGAAACAGATCAAGGTATGACAGATCAATGGAAACAGGATGCACCTGAGCTCAATTTTGAGTCTCATAGCAAAGGTTTGGAATACTTATGTAAATAAGGGTCTCAATACCTATTTAATACATTAGCAAATATTTCTTAAAACCTGTTTTTGCTTTGTCATTATGGGTTATTGTGTCTAGATTTATGAGGGAAAACAATAATTTTATCAATTTTAGAATAAAGCTGTAACGTAACAACATTTTGAAAAAGTCAAGGGGTCTGAAAACTTACCAAATGCACTGTACTTCCATAAAACATTTTAAACTGGTACCAGGCTACCTTCAGAGGAGAATTGTGAGGCTTGTGGGCATCCTAGAGAAAAACAGACATGTTCGTGAGAGTCTCAACCTTCGATGGAGGGCTACCGAGTGGGCAGCGGTCTAAGGCACTGCATCTCAGTGCTAGAGGAGTCACTACAGACCCTGGTTAGATTCCAGGCTGTCTCACAACCGACTGTGATTGGGAGTCCAATAGGGTGGCGCACAATTGGCCCAGCATCGTCCGGGTCAGGGTTTGGCTGGGGTAGGCCATCATTGTAAATAAGAATTTGTTCTTAACTGACTTGCCTAGTCAAATAAAGGTTAAATAAAATTAAAAATACAAATATTAGTGTGTAGCCCAAACAGCATGGACGCTACAGACAGACGTTGGCAGATCTGCGGTACTGGCTTCAGACAAGTCCTGTGGCGCTTGTGGTGGTCATAGAGCAAAACAGAGAACACCATTGTGTTCGTGCGAGTATGGATTTCGCTTCGCACGATTCAGACGTTGTTGTGAGAAGATTTTAGGTTATTTTAGATTCTTGGTCTGACAAACACTGCTGTAGCTCTCCCATCTTCCACAGCAGATGTGTAAGCATGACAAGGGTGGATGCAGTGGACTGAGACAGCCCATTATCAGCCTGATGGCGGCATTCTGAAACTGTTTTGAAAAAACATAAATGTCACTGTTTTTCGCAATACATTGCAGTCAATAGGAAAAGATGAGTGTCACAGGGTTGATGTTTTTCTCAGTACATTGCAGTCGATGGAAAAAGATGTGTGTCACGGGGTGGACGTTTGTCATTACATTGAATGGGAAAAGATGGGTCACAGAATTTATGCCTAAGTGAATGTATTGTATTGAATGGGGGAAGATTTGCATCACAATATGGATATGGAAGAGAAAGACCTCACAGACATGACACCTCTATCCCTCTCTTTCTCTCATTCTTTTTATTCATCAATCTACACACAATAACCCATCATGTGAAAAGAGGTTTTTAGAAATGTTTGCAAATGTTTTAAACGTACGAAACAGAAATACCTTATATACATAAGTATTCAGACCCTTTATGTGAGACTCAAAATTGAGCTCAGGTGCCTCCTTTCCATTGATCATCCTTGAGATGTTTCTACAACTTGATTGGAGTCAACCTGTTGTAAATTCATGTGATTGGACATGATTTGAAAAGGCACACACCTGTCTATATAAGTCCCACAGTTGACAGGGCATGTCAGAGCCAAAAACCAAGCCATGAGGTCGAAGGAATTGTTCGTTGAGCTCCGATACAGGATTGTGTTGAGGCACAGTCTTAAATGGAAGAAGTTTGGAACCACCAAAATTCTTCCTGGAGCTGGCTGCCTGGCCAAACTGAACTTTGGTCAAGGATGTGACCAAGAACCCGATGGTCATTCTGACAGAGCTCCAGAATTCCTCTGTGGTTATGGGAGAACCTTCCAGAAGGACAACCATCTCTGCAGCACTCCACCAATCAGGCCTTTACGGTAGAGTGGCCAGATGGAAGTCACTCCTCAGTTAAAGGCACATGACAGTCCGCTTGTAATTTGCCAAAAGGCACCTAAAGGAATCTCAGACCATGAGAAACAAGATTCTCTGGTCTGATGAAACCAAGATTGAACTATTTTGCCTGAATGCCAAGCATCACGTCTGGAGGAAACCTGACACCATCCTTATGGTGAAGCATCTTAGTTGCATCATCATGCTGTGGGGATGTTTGTTAGCGGCAGGGACTGGGAGACTAGTCAGGATCGAGGGAAAGATGAACAGACAGATCCTTGATGAAAACCTGCTCCAGAGCGCTCAGGACCTCAGACTGGGGCAAAGGTTCACCTTCCAACAGGACAACGACCCTAAGCACACAGCCAGGGCAACGCAGGAGTGTCTTCGGGACAAGTCTATGAATACCCTTGAGTGGCACAGGCAGAGCCTAGACTTGAACCTGATCAAACATCTCTGGAGAGATCTGAAAATAGCTGTGCTGCGACTCTCCCCATCCAACCTGACAGAACTTGAGAGGACCTGCAGAGAAAAATGGGAGAAACTCCCCAAATACAGGTATGCCACGCCTGTAGTATTATACCCAAGAAGACTCAAGGCTGTAATCGCTGCCAAAGGTTCTTCAAGAAAGTACAAAGTAAAAGGTCTGAGCACTTCTGTAAATGTGAAATTTCATTTTTTTTTATACATTTGCAAAAATGTATAAAAACTTGTTTTTGTTTTGTCATTATGGGGTATTATGTGTAGATTGATGAGGAAAAAAACAATTTAATACATTTTAGGATAAGGCTGAAACCTCCCACTCCTCTTTCTATTCTGATTAGAGCCCGTTTGCACTGCTCTGTGAAGGGAGTTGTACACATTTCTCAGAACAAGAATAGACTGACGAGTTTCAGAAGAAAGGTCTTTGTTTCTGTCCTATATCTGAGAGGTATAAGAAAGAAAATGTTACATTTTAAAACTTTTTTTTACAATTTAACTTGGTCAAAGAAAATGGCTCAACAGAATTAAATACAATTATTATCTGTCCCTTACCAGCTTCTTTGTGTCAATATCAGGCTGACTGACAGAGAATGGACACCATGTGGAGGAGCCTGTCCAGATATATATGTATCTTCTTCCTGCTGGCCCTGTCAGGCCTCTTCTTCCTGTTCAGCAACATTAACATTCTGGAGGTAGGGTAAATCCATCTGGCCTAATACGAACCAATCTCACATTGCTTCTATCACCCTCTCCCCCTCATCAGGGGAGCTACACTGGGGCATCTCTAGCTGCTCTTATCAACGTGGGTGTATTTACATACACTACACTAGTGTTGCTTTTAATTATATTGGGTGGCACAAAAACAGTCCACTGCGTTGCCTTAAGTTAAATACAATTCCATTTCAACTTATTGTGCTGGGTGCCAGGAATGTTGGTCATTATGAAGTTTGGAATTTGAGACAAAATATCTGAAGAATCGTATTATTAAACAGACTTTCCAAATGTGGGTCTGTTGTAGACCCACTTCCTCTCTGTCCACATATGGCACACGTGAAGGACTTTTATTTTGACCTGAGGTAAAGCAGAGGAAGTCGGTTGACAACAGACCCACATTTGGAAAATTTGTAATACGATCCTTTAGATATTTTTTCTCAAAGTCAGCCTTCATAATGACCAACAGTCCTGCCCATCGGCACAGTAAGTTGAAATGGAAATGGATTTAATGTTTTTGTACAACCCAATACAATTGAAAGCAAAGCTAGTGTATGTAAATACACCCACGTTGCTAAGAGCAGCTAGGGCGTCACGAAAACAGTAGGTTTTTAGATGCTACACTTGATGCATAGATTTTGCCAGCATCAGCAGAATGCAAGCCAACTTTATCAAGTGTTCTTGGGTGTGAGTCATGCATCAAATTCTTGAAAATAGTACCAGAGAGTCATTTTACACTGAACAGCGCAAGCCTCTCACAGAGCTATGCTGCTTATGTCCAGGTTTCATTAAAATTAATGGAAGCGTCACACACTCTACAAAAGTTAGTGTCCAGTGTAGCATGCCTGTTAGTGACCTCTCCTCTTTACTCAGCAGAAGCTCAACTGCCAAGCAGTGTCAATGTTCTACCAGCACAAAAGCAACATCCACTCAGCTTTGCTCCCAGAGGGCCCTTCTCCTCTGGACCACAACCAGAGCTACTGTAGCCAGGAGCCCTCACCGGAGGAGGCTCTGGAGGAGCGTGACCTCCTAGAGTCCATCGCCTGGCCACAGCCTCAGCCCCATTCTGTGAATGTGTCCCTGAACCAGACCAGTGACCCTGCACACAGCCTTTTTGTGATCCTGCCAGCAGGGGGCAGGAGAGAGTGGCACGTGGGGAACCAGTTGGAGGCTCTGGTCCATATGCATGACTTCCAGGGGCGTCCCAAGAGCTATGGTGGAGACTTCTTGCTGGCCCGGCTGCATTCCTCCACATTGGGGGCAGGCGTTGCAGGACAGGTGCTGGATCACAGGAATGGGACCTACTCTGCCATTTTCCCGTTACTATGGCAGGGGTCTGCACAGGTGGAGGTGACACTGGTCCATCCTAGTGAGGCAATTCATGTTCTACGACGGATACGAGAGGAACGGCCTGACCGGATTCCCTTTCAGAGTCTGTTCCGCTCTGGAAAACTGTCCCAGACAACTGTATGTAACCTGTGTCTGCCGACAAACCAGAAGCCGCTGTGCAATTACACAGACCCCCACACAGGGGATCCCTGGTACTGCTACAAGCCCAAGCAGCTGAGCTGTGACACACGGATCAACCACGCCAGGGGACCCTATGTGAACCATCTGCTCGTGAACAAGGAGGCATTGCTCTTTCAAAGGTTAATGAGTTTTACAGTATGCAAGTGAATGAGTTTAAAAGTGTGTGAAATGTATTCACAGACTTTGTTTCCAGTGTATCAGATTGCATGCTGCATTGAGTTTATTTAACAATGAAATATGATTCTTTCTCCACTTTTTCTCAGTGGTGTAAACATCAAAGTTCCCATTCATCCTTCAGGGTCTGACAGTGTCATTGTGCTGCCTGAGAAAAAAGGTAGGCAAGCAAGGAGATACCACAGTACAACTGTGTGTATATCTTTTTAACACTAGTTAACCAGCCTACTAACTGCTCTGCTCCGCTTTGTGGCTGTTTACTTCAACTCTGGAGAGTTTCTGGGTGTGCATGACAGTATTCGAGCCAACTACTGCATCTACAGTAATGTAAGGTGGGAAAGCCCTAGCACTTCTATTGCCTGTAAAGTGATGATGCTAGCTGGTGCAAGATGCTTGCTTTTCTCTTTCAGACAAAGCAGACGTGGAGAGAAGCAGCATGAAGACAGAGTCTACCAGGATCACTCCTTCCGGGTATTACTTCCAAGGGTCATGGCGAGCTCTGGGTGGTGGTGTGATGCGCCAGTTTAACATCTCATCTGCCACTCAGTGTCTGAAGGGCAAGGTGGTGTACATGTACGGAGACTCTACTGTCAGACAGTGGTTCGAGTACCTCAACACCTTAGTACCAGGTGAGTCTTGCGGCATCTTTCACTCTCTACTGTGCTTTCTAACACTCTCTTCTGTTTGTCCATCTCCCAACTCTCCCTTCCTCTTTGTGACAGACCTGAAGGAGTTCAACCTTTACAGTCCTAAGAATGTGGGGCCCTTCATGGCAGTGGACAGCACCCACAACATCCTGCTGAAATACCGTTGTCACGGTCCTCCAATCCGCTTCAACACTGTCATCGCCAGTGAGATGCGCTATGTAGCTAATGAGCTGGATGGCCTAACTGGTGGGTCAAATACTGTGGTGTTCATCAGCATATGGTCCCATTTCAGCACCTTCCCTGTGCAGGTATACATTCGCCGACTACGCCACATTCGGCGGGCGGTGGTGCGGCTTCTGGACCGGGCTTCGGGGACCCTGGTGGTGTTGCGCTCGGCCAACCTCCAGGCCCTGGACCCGAAAGTGAGCCTGTACAATAGTGACTGGTTCTCAGTGCAGCTGGACGGGGTGCTCAGGGCTATGTTCAAGGATCTGGATGTTGTACTGATAGACGCCTGGGAGATGACCCTTGCCCACCACCTCCCCATGCCCTCCACCCACCTCCTATCATCATCAAGAACATGATAGACATTATCCTCTCTCAAGTCTGCCCAGAGTAGGGCTAGCAGATTAAGAATGATTTATGTCAGAATTTTATCATTCAATACCTACAGTATACAATATTTTTTTAAATCTTAGAAATACCAAATTCTGCATTGTGTTTTTACTGTTGTCACATCACCCTTGATAGTATCACCGATATTTAATAAGCTTACGTATCGGCCACACGGCCTTCGTCAGAGCTTTTGTTATGTCGGTAAAACCACCCGCTCTCTCAAACAGAGAATTAGTGAACATAAAAGTTCAATCAGGAGAAACAACAGGGATTATCCAGTCGCTGTACATTTCAATGACCTGAAGCATGACATTTCCACCTTTAGATTTTGTGGCATAGAGAAAGTTAAGATATCAGACAGGGGAGGAGATATTAATAATACTCTGAGTAAAAGAGAATGTTTTGGGATTTTCACCCTCTAGACATTATTTCCTAAAGGTCTTAATGATGAAATGCTTGTTATGTTGTGAATTTGAACATGAAATATGTGTCTCTTGTAGATTATTCTGACGTTTTTCGAACGATGTACCCAGTGACTAATGAAAACTTACTATGTCCTCATTGAGATTTTACAGACATGTTCAATATGCCTTATTTATGCACTTTTGTAATATTTATGAAATGCATATTGTTATATTTGGTAGCACTTATTTGTTTTTCCTTTGCCTCCAACCCCCTTCGATGTGTAGAACGGATGTGGGTGGGACCAGGTCTACACAAGGGTGCACATTTTTTGTAATCACAAGAGCTCTGACAAAGGCCGTGAGGCTGATACGTAAGCTTATTAAATATCAGTGATACTATCAAGAGCAGTGTGTGGTTTCCTTTTTCCTTCATCTTGTTCAATTGTTGCCATGCACCTGCAAAAAAGATTGCTCAGATGTACGAGTGCCTTTTGAATACTGTTGTCACATCACAATGAATGATGATTGTTACTGATTGTTACATTTTGTCTGTGAACATTTGTGTCCAGATTTCTCTATTGAGGAGTGTACAAAACATTAAAGACAACCGCTCCTCCAATGACCAAGTGAATTGAGGTTAAAGCTATGATCCCTTATTGATGTCACTTGTTAAATCCACTTCAATCAGTGTAGATGATGGGGAGGAGACAGATTAAATAAAGATGTTTAAGCCATGAGACAATTGAGACATGGATTGTGTATGTGTGCCATTCAGAGGATGAATGGGAAATACACAAGATTTAAGTGCCTTTGAATGGAGTATGGCTGTAGGTGCCAGGTGCACACCGTTGGCATAAAGAACTGCAATGCTGCTGGGTTTTTCACGCTCAACAGTTTCCCGTGTGTATCAAGAATGGTTCACCACCCAAAGGACATCCAGCTAACTTGACACAACTGTGGGAATCATTGGAGTCAACATGGGCCAGCATCCCTGTGGAATGCTTTCGACACCTTGTGGAGTCCATGCCCCGACGAATTGAGGCTGTTCTGAGAGTAAAATGGGAGGGTGCAACTCAATATTAAGAAGTTGTCCTTAATGTTTTGTACACTCAGTGTATGTCAAACGTGATTTGCTTATTTTAAATGTTTTATAAAAGTACGGACTGAGCTTCAAAATAGTACAATATCATACACTGTAGTTGGAGAAAACATGGGAAAGTTATTTTGCTTTAAAAGGTGATAAACTTGTTGTCCCACATTGGAGACAAGTAAGAGAAAATTCCCTTTGATTTTTATGAGATTTTCACACCTCCTAGAGGGCTCTTCTTTGTTTACACCCATTCAGCATAGTTCACACCCTCTTAAGCCTTAGCCCAACCCACAAATTGTTAACGCATGTGAGTCAGCATGGCATTGTCCTCCAGAAAGTAGTCTCACTACTTTATCCCTAAGAGTCTGTTGATGCACCCGTGTGTCAATCCAAGTAACATAATGAAAAAATCCCTTCAAAATCCATCAGGCTGCGTCTCAATCCACCACATCTGCCTATGCTGGCTTTCTGCATCTGCCTATGCTGGCTTTCTGCATCTGCCTATGCTGGCTTTCTGCATCTGCCTATGCTGGCTTTCTGCATCTGCCTATGCTGGCTTTCTGCATCTGCCTATGCTGGCTTTCTGCATCTGCCTATGCTGGCTTTCTGCATCTGCCTATGCTGGCTTTCTGCATCTGCGATCGAAGGTGCCTTAGTTACAGTGTTATTTGGAGTTACAGTGGTGTTTGTCAGACCATGAGACATCCTGAAAATTGGTCTTCTTACGAAACATCTGTAGCGTCCAAACGGTTTGGCCTACAAAACTATTATGACCCCTCTATGGAAAGGGAGACTCTCACAAACACGATGGTGTTCTCTGTTTTGCTACGACAACCACACGTGTCACAGGACCCATACGAATGTGTGGAAGTATGGAGGTAGTTTTGTGCCCCCCCAAAATAAGGGGTGTCAACAAAAACAAACAAATCCTGAGCTTTCTAATATTTGGAAAATGTTCAGACCCCTTGGATTAAAAAAAAAAATCTTATCAATCTACACACAATACCCTATAATGAGAAAGCAAAAACAGTTTTAAAAAAAAATGTTTGCAAAAATGGAAGTATTCAGACCCTTTATTAATTTTTTATTTGACCTTTATTTAACCAGGCAAGTCAGTTAAGAACAAATTCTTATTTTCAATGACGGCCTAGAAACAGTGGGTTAACTGCCTTGTTCAGGGACAGAACGACAGATGTCACCTCAGGGGTTTGAACTTGCAACCTTCAAGTTACTAGTCCAACGCTCTAACCACTAGGCCACCCTGCCACCCCATTAATCAGTACTTTGTTGAAGCACCTTTGGCAGTGATGATAGCCTCTAGACTTCTATGGTATGAACCTACAAGCTTGGCACACCTGTATTTGGGGAATTTCTCCCATTCTTCTCTGCAGCTCCTCTTAAGCTCTGTCAGGTTGGATGGGGAGCGTTGATGCACAGCTATTTTCAGGTCTCTCCAAAGATGTTCGATTGGGCTCAAGTCCGAGCTCTGGCTAGGCCAATCAAGAACATTCAGAGACTTATCCCGAAGACATTCCTGCGTTGCCTTAGCTGTGTGCTTGGGGTCTTTGTCCTGTTGGAAGGTGAACCTTCACCCCAGTCTGAGGTTCTGGGCACTCTGGGGCAGGTTTTCATCAAGGATCTCTCTGTACTTAGCTCCGTTCATCTTTTCCTCGATCCTGACTAGTCTCCCAGTCCCTATCGCTGAAAAACATCCCCACAGCATGATGCTGCCACCGCCATTCTTCACTTTAATGATGGTGCCAGGTTTCCTCCAGACATGACGCTTGGCATTCAGGCCAAAGAGTTCAATCTTGGTTTCATCAGACCAGACAATCTTGTTTCTTATGGTCTGAGAGTCCTTTAGGTGCCTTTTGGCAAACTCCAAGTGGGCTGTCATGTGCCTTTAACTGAGGAGTGGCTTCTGTCTGGCCCCTCTACCATAAAGGAGTGATTGGTGCAGTGCAGAGATGGCTGTCCTTCTGGAAGGTTCTCCCATGTCCACAGAGGAACTCTGGAGCTCTGTCAGAATGACCATTGAGTTCTTGGTCACCTCCCTGACCAAGGCCCTTCTTCCCAGATTGCTCAGTGTGGCCGGGCAGCCAGCTCTAGGAATAGTCATGGTGGTTCCAAACTTCTTCCATTTAAGATTGTTGGAGGCCACTGTGTTCTTGGTGACCTTCAATGCTGCAGATTTTTTTTTGCTACCCTTCCCCAGATCTGTACCTCAACACATTCCTATCTCAGAGCTATTTCGAACAATTCCTTTGAGCTCATTGCTTGGTTTTTGCTCTGACATGCACTGTCAACTGTAGGGGACTTACAGTTAAAGTCAGAAGTTTACATACAGCTTAGCCAAATACATTTAAACTCAGTTTTTCACAATTCCAGACATTTAATCCGAGTAAAAATTCCCTGTTTTATGTCAGATAGGATCACCACTTTATTTTAAGAATGTGAAACAGAATAATAGTAGAGAGAATGATTTATTTCAGCTTTTATTTCTTTCATCACATTTCCAGTGGGTCAGAAGTTTACATACACTCAATTTGTATTTGGTAGCATTGCCTTTAAATTGTTTTGGGTAGCCTTCCACAAGCTTCGCACAATAAGTTGGGTGAATTTCGGCCCATTCCTCCTGACAGAGCTGGTGTAACTGAGTCAGGTTTGTAGGACCCCTTGCTCTCACACGCTCTTTCAGTTCTGCGCACAAATGTTCTATAGGATTGTGGTCAGGGCTTTCTGAGGGCCACTCCAATACCTTGACTTTGTTGTACTTAAGCCATTTTGCCACAACTTTGGAAGTATGCTTGGGGTCATTGTCCATTTGGAAGACCCATTTGCGACCAAGCTTTAACTTCCTGACTGATGTCTTGACTGATGTTGCTTCAATATATCCACATATTTTTCCTCCCTCATGATGCCATCTATTTTGTGAAGTGCACTAGTCCTTCCTGCAGCAAAGCACCCCCACAACATGATGCTGCCACCCTCATGCTTCACGGTTGGGATTGTGTTCTTCGGCTTGCAAGCCTCCCCCTTTTTCCTCCAAGCAAAACGATGGTCATTATTGCCAAACATTTCTATTTTTGTTTCATCAGACCAGAGGACATTTCTCCAAAAAGTACGATCTTTGTCCCCATGTGCAGTTGCAAACCGTAGTCTGGCTTTTTAATGGCGGTTTTGGAGCAGTGGTTTCTTCCTTGCTGAGCGGCCTTTCAGGTTATGTCGATATAGGACTTGTTTTACTGTGGATATAGATACTTTTGTACCTGATTCCTCCAGCATTTTCACAAGGTCCTTTGCTGTTGTTCTAGGATTGATTTGCACTTTTCGCACCAAAGTACTTTCATATCTAGGAGACAGAACACGTCTCCTTCCTGAGTGTTACGACGGCTGCGTGGTCCCATGGTGTTTATACTATTGTTTGTACAGATTAAAGTGGTACCTTCAGGTGTTTGGACATTTCTCCCAAGGATGAACCAGACTTGTGGAGGTCTACAATGTTTTTTCCTGAGGTCTTGACTTATTTATTTTGATTTTCCCATGATGCCAAGCAAAGAGGCACTGAGTTTGAAGGTAGGCCTTGAAATACATCCACAGGTACACCTCTAATTGACTCAAATGACATCATTTTCTGGAATTTTCCAAACTGTTTAAAGACACAGTCAACTTAGTGTATGTAAACTTCTGGCCCACTGGAAGTGAATTATAAGTGAAATAATCTGTCTGTAAACAATTGTTGGAAAAATTACTTGTGTCATGCACAAAGTAGATGTCCTAACCGACTTGCCAAAACTATAGTTTGTTAAACAAGAAGTTTGTGGAGTGGTTGAAAAATGAGATTTATTGACTCCAACCTAAGTGTATGTTAATTTCAGACTTTAACTGTATGTAGACAGGTGTGTGCCTTTCCAAATCAAGTCCAATCAATTGAATTTACCAATCAAGTTGTAGAAACATCTCAGGGATGATCAATGGAATCAGGATGCACCTGTCCTGAGCTCAATTTCAAGTCTCATAGCAAAGGTTCTGAATAATTATATAAATACATTTTTTTTTTTATATATATATATATATATATATATATATATATATATATATATATATATATTTGCAAACATTTATAAAAACATTTATAAAAACCTGTTTTTGTGTTGTCATTATGGGGTATTGTATGTAGATTGAGGAGGGGAATCAGTAATTAATCGAGTTTAGAATAAGGCTGTAATGTAACAAATTGTGGAAAAAGTCATGGGGTCTGAATATAGGACAGACACTTCAAAACTTTATTCCTCATTATTAGTTTTTTGACTGTCTTTTTGCCAACTATTAATACTGTATGTTATTAAATATGTGTTTCAGTGTTTCCATGGGATATAATGGTAAAGGCCAAATTCAAAATGTATCTGGATGTGGTGGTCCTGGGCTGAAGTGGTTACACGTGGTTTGCTGTTGTGATGCCGGTTGGACGTACTGCCAAATTCTATAAAACAACATTGGAGGCGGCTTATGGTAGAGAAATTAACATTAAATTCTCTGGCAACAGCTCTGGTGGACATTCCTGCAGTCAGCATGCCAATTTCACGCTCCCTCAAAACTTGAGACATCTGTGCTATTGTGTTGTGTGACAGAACTGCATAAGGTGCACCTGTGTAATGACTATACTGTTTAATCAACGTTGATATGCCACACCTGCCAGGTAAATGGATTATCTTGGTAAGAAGAAATGCTCACTAACAGGAATATAAACAAATTGGTTCACAAAAGTTTAAAGAAATATGCTTTTTGTGTGAATGGAACATTTCTGGGCTCTTTTATTTCAGTTCATGAAACATTACAATGAAAATTACTATGAAATAATAAAATATTTCAGTTGTGTATATTACTTAGTATTTATTTGATTACTATATTGTTTTTCATTCCTTAAAGTCATCATCTCATTTCTGCTCAAGCAGTAGCAGCTCCAGAGCTGAAATAATTTTACTAGTTCTTCAAATTAGATAAAGCATACATTCTCCAACTTTCTCTATCCCTCTAGTCATTGTGTTGTGTACATTCCTCTCTCATGTGATCGGTGTGTATCTAACGGCTCCCGAGTGGCACAGCGGTCTAAGGCACTGCATCTCAGTGCAAGAGTTGTCACTAGTACTACCCCTGGTATAAATCCAGACTGTGTCACATCTGGAGGTGATTGGGAGTCCCATAGGGCGGCCCATCGTTGTCCGGGTTTGGCCGGTGGTAGGCTGTCATTGTAAATAAGAATTTGTTCTTACCTGACTTGCCTAGTTAATTAAAACTGTATAAGTCTCTGTGAGTTTCCATGAGATAGCACAGCGACAAAGTCAAAATTGGTTATATTGTGCAAATTCATGAAAACAAAAAAAAATAGCTTTTTGGTCATAAAGTGAGGGTTAGGCATAAGGTTTGCAGTGTGGTTAAGGTTAGGTTTAAAATCACATTTTATGAAGAGAAATTGTAGAAATAGGTAGGGTTTTATAAATTTGTGGCAGTGGCAGTGGCAACTAGTGACAACAGTCTCTGTTTGAGCTGGAAACAACAGGCGCAATGGATTAGGGTCATTGTAGTTAATTACCAAGTTTCTGCGCTGAATAAGGGTGAATATTTGCTTAATGAAAACTACAACTCCCTTCAACCCAGCGTCCCACATAGTTCTTGACTTGATTTCTCTCGTGAGTGATTTGATTTCCCTCTAGAGAAGTAACTAAATGGAATTCAAGTAATTGAACAGATGTCGGTCATTTTAGCACTAATCTGTCTTAAAAATGTTAGATACTTTATCTTTTATAAATATTTGAAAGAGGGAGGTGCCTACTGTAGTATCTGGGATCTACATCTGTATATATTAGTTACTGTGCTGTTACTAAGCAGTAATGCATTACGGCAGTGTTACGTTACTACACCTAATAGGAAATGCACATGCGCACTGGAATGCCGCGAACTGTAGAGCACATGACTAAACGAAAACTAACTGTACTCCCGTCTCCTGCCTGGTCATTTCTCCACAACACAAATATTACAGTGGCGACGAGGTGATTAAACTACATAAACGGACATTGCTTGAAGGGAAGAATGTTGCGTGAGTAATGAAACTCAAAATAATTATGTAATTCGTCAGTTATTTTTTATTTTCTTTCGCCAGTAGAGAAGGCTAAGCACTGCTAGCACTGCTAGTACAGTATTCAGGAGCTGCCAAGTAGCAAGACTATTGGAGTCCAGAATAGCGACACTGCCCTCTGGTGGTTAAATAAAATAAACTGTCATTGGAACCCATTGAAATTAGGCGATCTCAGTGGAGAAATATTGTCAAGGGGAAAAAAAAGGAAGAAGGGACATAACACGGTGTGTACATTAATACAAATGAGTGCAGTGAATGAAGTAATTGCAGAAACTTCTGAAGTGAAGAAGTAGATGAATATTCAGAAAATTAAGGAATATAAGGAAACTGAACAATTAACTGTGAAAATGGCAACCATTGGTCGAGTACCAGAGTTTGAGGCTACAAAAGAGGATTTTGATTCCTATTTGGAGCGTTTTGAGCGTTGGCTGGCTGCAAATGAAATCAAAGATGGAAAGAAAGCAGACGTATTTCTCAGTGTTTTGGGTCCAACTGAGTATGGATTGCTGAAAGGTCTCATTGAACCAATGAAAGCAGTGGAGTTGAACTATGCAGAACTGACTGAAACTCTTTCAAGGTATTTCAAGCCTAAGCCAATTCTCATTGCAGAACGTTTCAAATTTTACCAACGTCACCAGAGTCAAGGGGAAACCGTGGCTGACTACATCCTTGCTTTGAAAAGGCTGGCAAGTACATGTGAGTTTGCACGATTTCTTGATGATGCTCTCCGAGACAAGTTTGTATGTGGTCTCACAGGTGAAGCATATCACAGAAGGCTCCTGTCAGAGAAGGACCTGACCTTTAAGAAAGCCTGTGATATAGCACTTGGATTCGAGCTTGCCCACAGGGATACTATTGAGCTATCGGGACATGCAGAAAGTCAGAAAGGTGTTCAAAAGGTCAGTGATACATGTGGTGAAAAAAGCTCACAAAAGTCACACTTTTTTCAGTCCCGTCCTCAAGGTTACACAAGAACAAAGCAGCCCACATCTCAAAGGTCTAAGCCAAGTTGCTACAGATGTGGGGGAGATAATCATCAGCACAGTGAATGTCGATTCCAAAAGGGAAAGTGCCACAATTGTGGAAAGGTTGGACATTTACAGAGAGTGTGTAAAGCTTCGAAACGCACAGCAAGAGCGCACAAAGTGTCAGACGCAGCACAAGAAGAGGAAGGTACAACTGAAACAGTAGTGGAACTGTTCACAGTGTACACAGCTCAACAACTAAAAGATGGAATCTATCTCAACATGGAGTTAGCGGGAAAACCAGTAAAAATGCAGCTGGACACCGGAGCGTCTGTATCCCTGGTTCCAGAGAGACTCTACAAAGAAAAACTGAAAGAGTGCCCTCTTCAGCCCGCGTCCATCCGCCTTTCTTCATACACTGGTGACACTATTCCTGTGTTAGGGCAGATCCAGGTACCAGTCCGGTATGAGGGGAAGGAGTGGACGCTACCGCTTGTCATTGTTAAAGGAGAAAAATCAGCCTTGCTAGGCAGAAATTGGCTACAAAAGATCAAGTTGAACTGGGGAGAAATCTTCAGTCTGAGAAATGACAAACCAGTGAGTCAGGCTACACTCACTAACATGCTGGAGAAGCACAAATAACTTTTTAAAGATGGCTACGGTGAAATACAAGACTTCACAGCAAAAGTCAGAGTGCAAGAAGGAACCAAGCCTATCTTTCACAAACCACGTCCAGTTCCCTATGCTCTTAAGGAAGCAGTAGAGAAGGAACTGGACCGCCTACAGAAGAATAACATAATAACGAAAGTAGCGAGGAGCGACTGGGCCGCTCCGATTGTTGTAGTCCCAAAGAAAGACAAGACCGTCAGAATGTGCGGTGACTACAAGGTCACAGTAAATCGCTGCATACTACCAGAGGAATATCCACTACCAAACGCTGAAGATCTGTTTGCCACTCTAGCTGGTGGGAAGGTTTTCAGTAAGCTGGACCTGGCATTCGCTTATCAGCAACTGAAGCTGGATCCGGAGTCAGAACAGTATCTGACCATCAATACACACAAGGGGCTATTCAGATTCAATCGCTTGGCCTATGGAATCTCGACAGCTCCAGCGATATTCCAACAAACAGTGGATCAGATCTTGGACGGTATAGACCATGTTGTGTGCTTCATGGACGACATCCTCGTGTCAGCACCAACCATTGGAGAGCACCTTGTAGTGCTGGACAAAATGATGTCAAGACTGGAGAAATACGGAGTGAGAATGAAACGCAGCAAGTGTGAGTTCCTCCAGGACTCAGTGGAGTATCTTGGATACAAGATTGATGCACAAGGCCTGCACCCAACCAACAGCAAGGTGGAAGCAATCGTAAACGCTCCAGCACCCACAAATATCTCAGAACTGAGGTCATTTTTGGGGCTCCGGAACTATTACGGAAAGTTTGTGGCAAACTTGTCCACATTGTTGCATCCGCTTCACCAACTGCTGCAGGCCGATACAAAGTGGAATTGGTCCCCACAATGCGAAGAAGCATTCAAGACTTGCAAACAGCGTCTGCTAAAGAGCAAGTGGCTTGCCCACTATAACACAGAGATGAAGCTGAGACTCGCGTGTGATGCATCTCCATACGGAGTAGGAGCCGTCATCTCACATGTTCTACCGTCAGGTGAAGAACACCCTATTGCATTTGCATCACGGACTCTGTCACCAAGTGAGAAAAAATATGCTCAAATTGAGAAGGAAGCCCTGAGCATAATATTCGGAGTGAAGAAGTTTCACAAATACCTCTACGGAAGGAAGTTCCAACTGCTGACAGATCACAAGCCTCTGTTGGCCATCCTTGGAACAAAATCAGCTATACCAACCCTTGCGGCACTTCGAATGCAACGTTGGGCTCTGATATTGTTAGCCTACGACTACGAGATTGAGTACAGACGATCCAGTGATCACGCAAATGCAGATGCACTATCGAGACTACCGTGCAATAGTGACTCCGACAGTGAAGATGATAGAGTAGTCTTCCAGATCTCACTCATTGACGAACTGCCCATATCTGCTTCAGACATAGCAGAGGAAACAAGGAAAGACCCAGTGCTTTCCAAAGTCTTGGACTTAACATTAGGCGGTTGGCCAACCTTCGTAAATGACGATAACCTTCGTCCATTCATCGACAAGAAAGACCAGTTGTCCACTGATCAAGGGTGTGTTCTGTGGGGATCAAGGGTGGTGGTACCTCACAAATTCCAGAGGAGACTGCTATCTGACCTGCATGAGGGACATCCAGGGATCACTCGAATGAAAGCACTCGCTCGCAGTTATCTGTGGTGGCCTGGACTGGATCAGGACATTCAACAGCATGTAGGCCACTGCTCACCTTGTGAAGCTGTTCGCAACAAGCCTGCTGCTGCACCTCTTCATCCATGGTCCTGGGCTGCTATACCTTGGGAACGCATCCATGTGGATTACGCCGAAATTGACAAGCAACACTTCCTTGTTGTCGTCGATGTCCATTCCAAGTGGATGGAAGTGTTCCCTACTCAACTGACCACAGCTGATAAGACCATCAATCTTCTCAGACACCTGTTTGCATCCTTTGGACTAGTCAAGGAGCTCGTATCGGACAATGGCCCTCCATTCACGTCAAACGATTTTGAAATGTTTCTCAAGAACAATGGGGTAAGGCACATCCTGTCACCACCTTACCATCCGGCATCAAACGGAGCAGCGGAGAGAGCCGTGCAAACCTTTAAGAAGGCCTGGACTAGACTCGAGGTTCAGTCTGTGCCCATCCACCAAAGGCTTCCCCGGTTCCTGTTTACTTACCGTAACACCCCACACACAGTAACGGAATGTACACCAGCTGAACTGTTTCTGAAACGCCAACCACGTACCCGCCTGACATTGTTGAAACCAGACTTGTCAAGCACTGTGGCAAAGCACCAGCTACAGCAGAAGACGTGATTTCAGACACCCCAAGCGCCTGTGGAACTCAGGTGTGATCTTGCAACGCAGAGGACCTTTGACTTACCAAGTCCAAATTGGTCATCGCCAGGTCAACGTTCATGTGGATCATCTGCTACGGTCCAACGCCCCAGCAGAGACATGCCGAGAGAACAAGAACAATAACGACCCCCAGGACTATTCTCCTGACTGTGGATGTACGGGAGAGACAGAGCCTGACCTTCCACCCGAACCTAGCCCACCACAGGAAGCCCAGGAGGAGCGGAGATATCCTATTCGACAGCGAAGGGCACCTCAAAAGCTTGACCTGTGAGTTGAGCTGGTTAAGAAGGTAACGGACAGTAAAACAAACACTTTAATATGTCCTAGATAAAAGGAAAGAAAAAGGACATTACCTGGGTTAGTTATTAGGACACAAACTCCATCTTCGGGGCAGAATAATCCCCTGGATTTGTGCTGGGCTCTGAAAAGTCTGCTTCAACCCAGTAGTTGAAAAATGTTTAAGAATGCATTGTTCAGATATTGCATTAGTAGTTACCTAACACATTTACCTTGTTCTCTCGGAGTTAAACACTATGGGGGAGGGGTGTAGTATCTGGGATCTACATCTGTTTATAATAGTTACTGTGCTGTTACTAAGCAGTAATGCATTACGGCAGTGTTACGTTACTACACCTAATAGGAAATGCACATGCGCACTGGAATGCCGCGAACTGTAGAGCACGAGGGGTTTTTGACTAAACGAAAACTAACTGTACTCCCGTCTCCTGCCTGGTCATTTCTCCACAACACAAATATTACACCTACAATCCTCTCAAATGTTTTTTCTTACCTCTCCTGCACATGCTATTTTCATTGGACTTATAAACTCTCATCATACTGTAAATAAATAAATACACATTTCAAAACAAGTTCAAATGTTTTGATAAACTTACATTCAGTTTCCCCTCCCTGTTGCACACATCAAACTTGGCTGGATTAAGATGAAATCGTCAAACCTGTTACATTCAACCCTGTTACTATAATTGTAACCTTTTATGGTAATTTTTCTTCTTTTAACCTCTGGAGATAAAACATGTTTGTTATGAAGTTGAACATGTGCTCTTTATGACAGAATGTTAAAATGAAGTGAAATCAATAGCTATTACACTACCCAAAATACACTATCAGTGGAAAGACCCAGCTAAGATGGATACCACAAAATAATTAGGTGCTCAGCCTGAAACTGAGAAACATACAATATGTTTGATTTGATTTGATTTACAAGACAAATTGTCAGACACACTCGTGCACACACAGACAAAATACACAAGTGCCCACGTACACATGCACGTGCGCACAGACACACACTTTAACACTGCAGGAAGAGACAATACATCATGCCAGCTTGGACAGTTTGAATATTTGTTTATTCCAAACAAGTTAGTGTGTCTATAGGCTTTAACACCAGGTGGTTGCTATGGAGAGGACGTACCTGTCACCTCTCACCTCTATCAACCCACCCCTGCCCCACACCCTCCCCCCACCCATCCATCTCCCCAAAACAGCAGCAACCTCCTATCCCTTCTTCAATAGGAACAATTGTCACGACTTCCACCGAAGGTGGCTCCCCTTCCTGCTCGGGCGACGCTCGGCGGTCGTCGTCACCGGTCTACTAGCTGCCACCGATTCCCTTTTCCATTTTTGTTAGTTATGTCTTATTGGTTTCACCTGTTTCTCGTTTGGGGTTTGGTTTAGGGCTATTTAAGCCTGTTATGCCTGCCTGCTTTTGTGCGGGCTTGTTTCTCTGTTCTGTTTTGTGGATGGTAATTGTTTGTATTTTTCCGGACTGTTTGTGTCCTCTTTTGGCCGGGTCATTTATTTGCCTGTTGTTTTGGCATGACCTTTTCTCACCGGAATAAATATGTTTTTCCTTATTAAGACAGCTTCTCGCAAGTTGACCCCGCGGTTCATTGGCCCATTCCGTATTTCTCAGGTCATTAATGCTGTCGCAGTGCGACTTCTTCTTCCGCGACATCTTCGCGCGTCCACCCGGTCTTCCATGTCTCCTGTGTTAAGCCCTTTCTTCGCGCCCCGTTCGTCTCTCCCCCCCCCCATCCTTGTCGAGGGCGCACCTATCTACAGGGTCCGTAAGATTTTGGACATGCGTCCTCGGGGCTGTGGTCATCAGTACCTAGTGGATTGGGAGGGGTACGGTCCTGAGGAAAGGAGTTGGGTTCCATCTCGGGACGTGCTGGACCGTTCGCTGATCGATGATTTCCTCCGTTGCCGCCAGGTTTCCTCCTTGAGTGCGCCAGGAGGCGCTCGGTGAGTGGGGGGGTACTGTCATGTATTGTCATGTTATGTCTTGTTCCTGTTCTTTCTCTTCACTTTGTTTCCCCCTGCTGGTCGTATTAGGTTACCTTCTCTTCCTTTCCTTCCCCCAGCTGTTCCTCATCTCCTTTAACTACCTCGTTTACCCTCTCCCACCTGTTCCCTTTTTCCCTCTGATTAGGTCTCTATTTCTCTCTCTGTTTTTGCTTCTGTCTTTGTCAGATTCTCGTTTGCTTCACCCTTGTCCTGTCCTGTCGTAATCTGCCTCTTCATCAGACGCTACGTGTGATCAGGTACCTCTGTCCTCTACAACCCGCGCCTACCCGGAGAGACCAGCAGTATGTCGCCGCTAACCCTGCTATTCTCCTCTGCTGCTAGAAGGGGACTCTCCTGTTAAGATCAGAGGACTTTATGATTTATTTGTTGCCCTCTCTGCGGGTTGTCTATGTTGTCAATCGATACATCTGAAGAGGATCTATGTCTTCCCTGTGTTTTGACATTAAAAGACTCTGTTTCTGTTAAAGCGCTTTTGGGTCCTCACTCACCTGCATAACAGGTCCGGATGGGCCAGCATGGGAGCATCGGTAAACAGCGCCTTCAGACGATTGAAAGCTCTGTCCGCCTCTGCTGACCACCGTAAACGCGCCGGCCCCCCCTTCAGCAGTGAGGTAATGGGAGCTGCCACCTGGCCAAAACCCCGGATAAACCTCCGGTAGTAATTGGCAAACCCTAAAAACCTCTGCTTACCGTGGTCGGAATTGGCCAGTTACGCACACCCTTATTGCGGTCACACTCCATCACCACCCCCGAGGTGGCAATGCGATAACCCAGGAAGGAAAAGGCTTGTTTAGAGAACACACATTTCTCAGCCTTGATGCACAGGTCATGCTCCAGCAGTCGCCCAAGTGCCTTGCGCACCAGAGACACATGCGCCGCACGTGTGGCGGAATAAATCTATATATCATCGATATACACCACCACACCCTGCCTGTGCAGGTCCCTGAGAATCTCGTCTCGGCTGGAGCATTCTTTAACCCATACGGCATTACGAGGTACTCATAATGGCCAGATATGGTAGTAAATGCGGTTTTCCACTCAACTCCCTCCCGGATACGCACCAGATTATATGCGCTCCTGAGGTCCAGTTTAGTGAAAAAACGTGCTCCATGAAATGATTCTACCGCCGTAGCAATGAGAGGTAGCGGATAACTAAACTCCACTGTGATAGAATTGAGACCTCAATAATCAATGCACGGACGCAGACCTCCCTCCTTTTTTTTCACAAAAAAGAAACTTGAGGAGACGGGTGACGTGTAGGGCTGGATGTACCCCTGTCCCAGAGATTCAGTGACATATGTCTCCATAGCCACTGTCTCCTCCTGTGACAATGGGTACACGTGACTCATGGGAAGTGCTGCGTTTACCTGGAGGTTTATCGCGCAATCCCCTTGTCGATGAGGTGGTAATTTGGTTGCCCTCTTCTTACAGAAGAGGGAATAAGCACAGTGGAAACCTGGTCTGGACTCTCCACCGTCGTGGCACCAATGGAAACTCCTATACACCTACCTGAACACTCCTCTGACCACCCCTGGAGAGCCCCTTGTTTCCAAGAAATCATAGGATTGTGACTAGCCAGCCAGGGAACCCCCAGCACCACTGGAAACGCAGGTAAATAAATAAGGAATAGACTAATCCGCTCCCCATGATCCCCCTGCGTTACCATGTCCAGTGGAACCGTGGCCTCCCTGACCAGCCCTGACCCTTACGGTCGGCTATCTAAGGAGTGCAAGGGGAAGGGTGGATCTATCGGCACCAGCGGAATCCCTAACCTAAGTTCCCAGCTGCGCCTGAATCGACTAGCACCTTATGCTGGAGAGAGGGAGAAAACTCAGGGAAAGAGATTAGTAAAAACATGTGACCAACAGGGAGCTCTGGGTGAGTTTGGTGCTGACTCACCTGGGGTGACTGAGAAGTGCTCTGCCTGCCCTTTCGACTCCCAGACGAGCTCCTCCAGCACAGGTCTGCAGTGTGTCCTCAGCTGGTGAAGGAGGAGCCTCCTCCTCCGGTTCCCCTCGATGTGGCCCCCCCCAACTCCATAGGTATTGGAGCGGGAGGGCCGGGAGGTGGAACTAACAGGGCCCGTTCTGAACGCCCGCGGGCAGCCAGCAGGTTGTCCAGTCGGATCGGCATGTCTATGAGCTCTTCGAGGGAGTCCTAACAAGCTAGCTCCCTGTGGACATCCTCCCAGAGGCTACACCAATAGTGGTCCATCAGGGCCTTGTCATTCCACCCCGCTCCAGCGGCCAAGGTCCGAAACTCCAGTGCAAAGTCCTGCGCGCTCCTCGTCTCCTGCCTACGGTGGAACAGCCGTTCAGCTGCAGCTCGGCCCTCTGGAGGGTTGTCGAACACGGCCCGGAACCGGCAGGTGAACTCTGGGTAGTGATCCCTGTGGAGTCTGGGCTATTCCAAACCGCGCTGGCCCATTCCAGGGCTCTGCCCGTCAGGCAAGAGACGAGGACGCTCACACTCTCCTCACCAGAGGGAGTCGGGCGAACGGTAGCCAGGTATAGATCGAGCTGGTGCAAGAATCCCTTGCACCCAGCCGCCGCTCCATCATACTCCCTTGGGGGCACGAGACGAAGAGCGCTGGATCCGGACGCCGCCGGAGGAGTCGGTTGAGTAGTTGAAGGAGGAGCTGGAGGCGAGGTAGGGAGACCACTCCTCTCCCATTGGTCCATTCTCTCCATCATCTGGTCCATCGCTGACCCGATTCTATGGAGGATGGCCGTGTGATGGAGGACACGCTCCTCCATCGATGGGAGAGGGGTTGCAGCTGCTCCTGCTGACTCCATACTTGGTGCGGGCTTCTGTTACGTAACTAGGAGTGGTGGGTGTGTAGTCAGGTGCAGAGCTCCCTCTGCGGGGATCAAATCAGAGGAAATTTCAAGAGCGCCACGTATAGTTTTTGATAAAACTTAAACTTTCATTAAAACACACATTCAAGGTACTGAATTAAAGCTACACTCGTTGTGAATCTATCCACCAAGTCAGATTTGTAAAATGCTTTTCGGCGAAAGCATGAGAAGCTATTATCTGATAGCATGCACCCCCAAAGTACTGGAACGTCACCTAAAACGACAGATTTTGCGGTAGCCTGCGCTACCCAAAACGCAGAAATAAAATATAAAACATTCATTACCTTTGACGAGCTTCTTTCTTGGCACTCCTAGATGTCCCATAAACATCACTATTGGGTCTTTTTTTCGATTAAATCGGTCCATATATAGCCTAGATATCGATTTATGAAGACTGTGTAATCAAGGAAAAAACTGAGTTTTATAACGCAACGTCATTTTTTTTAATTAAAAAAGTCGACGATAAACTTTCACAAAACACTTCGAAATACTTTTGTAATGCAACTTTAGGTATTATTAAACGTTAATAATCTATCAAAATGATCACGGGGCGATGTATATTCAATAGCTCCACGTCCTGATATCATGTCCAAATATTTCTCAACCAAAACATCCTGTCGGAGATCGGAAGAAATGCGCTGCCTCGTGTCCGTTTGACCAAGAAACAAATCCTAGGCAAATGACAAGACTGTTGACATTGTGTGGAAACTGTAGGTATTGCAACCTCGGCCCCATTTAATGTGGTTCCCATTCAACAATAGGTTCAAGTGGCGCATGGATATATTTTCCCATTTTCAGTGATCAGATTTTCCTGCGCTTTTCGATGAAACGCACGTTCTGTTATAGTCACAGCCGTGATTTAACCAGTTTTAGAAACGTCAGAGTGTTTTCTATCCACACATACTAATCATATGCATATACTATATTCCTGGCATGAGTAGCAGGACACTGAAATGTTGCGCGATTTTTAACAAAAAGCTGCGAAAATGCGCATGATCCATAACAGGTTGGGGAAGGTTTTGAGTGGAGAGCCATACTCTCTGACCGCGACAATATCTAGGACTCTTAGTCCTACGCTTATTAGCGGCTCTCACAGTCTGCGCCCTATAACGGCAAAGTGCAGACCTGACCCTCTTCCAAGTGCGCTCACAACGTTGGACAAAAGCCTGAGCGGAGGGGACGCTGGACTCGGCGAGCTGAGACGAGAACAGAGGAGGCTGGTACCCGAGGCTACTCTGAAAAGGAGATAGCCCGGTCGCAGACGAAGGAAGCGAGTTGTGAGCATATTCTGCCCAGGGGAGCTGTTCTGCCCAAGACGCAGGGTTACGAAAAGAAAGACTGCGTAAGATGCGACCAATAGTCTGATTGGCCCGTTCTGCTTGACCGTTAGACTGGGGGTGAAAGCCGGAAGAGAGACTGACGGAAGCCCCAATCAAACGGCAAAACTCCCTCCAAAATTGAGACGTGAATTGCGGACCCCTGTCCGAAACGACGTCTGACGGAAGGCCATGAATTCTGAAAACATTCTCAATGATGATTTGTGCCGTCTCTTTAGCAGAAGGAAGCTTAGCGAGGGAATAAAATGAGCGCCTTAGAGAACCTATCGACAACCGTTAGAATAACAGTCTTCCCCGCTGACGAAGGCAGTCCGGTAATAAAGTCTAAGGCGATGTGAGACCACGGTCGAGAGGGAATGGAAAGCGGTCTGAGACGGCCGGCAGGAGGGGAGTTACCGGACTTAGTCTGCGCGCAGTCCGAACAAGCAGCCACGAAACGACTCGTGTCACGCTCCTGAGTGGGCCACCAAAAACGCTGGCGAATAGAAGCAAGCGTACCCCGAACGCCGGGGTGGCCGGCTAACTTGGCAGAGTGAGCCCACTGAAGAACGGCCAGACGAGTAGGAACGGGAACGAAAAGAAGGTTCCTAGGACAAGCGCGCGGCGACGGAGTGTGAGTGAGTGCTTGCTTTACCTGCCTCTCAATTCCCCAGACAGTCAACCCGACAACACGCCCCTCAGGGAGAATCCCCTCGGGGTCGGTGGAGGCTACTGAAGAACTGAAGAGACGGGATAAAGCATCAGGCTTGGTGTTCTTAGAGCCCGGACGATAAGAAATTACGAACTCGAAACGAGCGAAAAACAGCGCCCAACGAGCCTGACGCGCATTAAGTCGTTTGGCAGAACGGATGTACTCAAGGTTCCTATGGTCAGTCCAAACGACAAAAGGAACAGTCGCCCCCTCCAACCACTGTCGCCATTCGCCTAGGGCTAAGCGGATGGCGAGCAGTTCGCGGTTTCCCACATCATAGTTACGTTCCGACGGCGACAGGCGATGAGAAAAATACGCGCAAGGGTGGACCTTGTCGTCAGAACGGGAGCGCTGGGAAAGAATGGCTCCCACGCCCACCTCTGACGCGTCAACCTCGACAATGAACTGTCTAGAGATGTCAGGTGTAACAAGGATAGGTGCAGATGTAAAACGCTTCTTGAGGAGATCAAAAGCTCCCTGGGCAGAAACGGACCACTTAAAGCATGTCTTGACAGAAGTAAGGGCTGTGAGAGGAGCTGCCACCTGACCGAAATTACGGATGAAACGACGATAGAAATTCGCGAAGCCGAGAAAGCGCTGCAGCTCGACGCGTGACTTAGGAACGGGCCAATCGATGACAGCTTGGACCTTAGCGGGATCCATCTTAATGCCTTCAGCGGAAATAACAGAACCGAGAAATGTGACGGAGGAGGCATGAATCAAAATCAAATCAAATCAAATTTTATTTGTCACATACACATGGTTAGCAGATGTTAATGCGAGTGTAGCGAAATGCTTGTGCTTCTAGTTCCGACAATGCAGTGATAACCAACAAGTAATCTAACTAACAATTCCAAAACTACTGTCTTATACACAGTGTAAGGGGATAAGGAATATGTACATAAGGATATATGAATGAGTGATGGTACAGAGCAGCATACAGTAGATGGTATCGAGTACAGTATATACATATGAGATGAGTATGTAGACAAAGTAAACAAAGTGGCATAGAGCACTTCTCAGCCTTCACATAAAGACAATTCTCTAAAAGGCGCTGGAGGACACGTCGAACGTGCTGAACATGAATCTGGAGTGACGGTGAAAAAATCAGGATATCGTCAAGGTAAACGAAAACAAAGATGTTCAGCATGTCTCTCAGGACATCATTCACTAATGCCTGAAAGACAGCTGGAGCGTTAGCGAGGCCGAACGGCAGAACACGGTATTCAAAGTGCCCTAACGGAGTGTTAAACGCCGTTTTCCACTCGTCCCCCTCCCTGATGCGCACGAGATGGTAAGCGTTACGAAGGTCCAACTTAGTGAAAAACCTGGCTCCCTGCAGGATCTCGAAGGCTGAAGACATAAGGGGAAGCGGATAACGATTCTTAACCGTTATGTCATTCAGCCCTCGATAATCCACGCAGGGGCGCAGGGACCCGTCCTTCTTCCTAACAAAAAAAAACCCCGCTCCGGCGGGAGAGGAGGAGGGAACTATGGTACCGGCGTCGAGAGCTACAGACAAATAATCTTCGAGAGCCTTACGTTCGGGAGCCGACAGAGAGTATAGTCTACCCCGGGGGGGAGTGGTTCCCGGAAGGAGATCAATACTACAATCATACGACCGGTGCGGAGGAAGAGAGGTGGCCCTGGACCGACTGAACACCGTGCGCAGATCGTGATATTCCTCCGGCACCCCCGTCAAATCACCAGGCTCCTCCTGTGAAGAAGAGACAGAGGAAACAGGAGGGATAGCAGACATTAAACACTTCACATGACAAGAGACGTTCCAGGAGAGGATAGAATTACTAGACCAATTAATAGAAGGATTATGACACACTAGCCAGGGATGGCCCAAAACAACAGGAGTAAAAGGTGAATGAAAAATTTAAAAAGAAATGGTCTCGCTATGATTACCAGAGACAGTGAGGGTTAAAGGTAGCGTTTCACGCTGAATCCTGGGGAGAGGGCTACCATCCAAAGCGAACAAGGCCGTGGACTCCCCTAACCGTCTGAGAGGAATGTCATGTTCCCGAGCCCAGGCTTCGTCCATAAAACAGCCCTCCGCCCCAGAGTCTATCAAGGCACTGCAGGAAGCTGCCGAACCGGTCCAGCGTAGATGGACCGACAAGGTAGTACAGGATCTTGAAGGAGAGACCTGAGTAGTAGCGCTCACCAGTAGCCCTCCGCTTACTGATGAGCTCTGGCCTTTTACTGGACATGAAGTGACAAAATGACCAGCGGAACCGCAATAGAGACAGAGGCGGTTGGAGATTCTCCGTTCCCTCTCCTTAGTCGAGATGCGGATACCCCCCAGCTGCATAGGCTCAGCACCCGAGCCAGTGGAGGAAGATGGTAGTGATGCGGAGAGGGGGGCAACGGATAACGCGAGCTCCCTTCCACGAGCTCGGTGACGAAGATCAACCCGTCGTTCTATGCGAATAGCGAGTTCAATCAAGGAATCCACGCTGGATTGCGTCCTACCTGACAGGTCGCTCCTACCAGGTGGCGTGGCGAGAATCCGTCTCCACACCACGTGCTCTCACCACTGGTGTCCCCCAGGGCTCTGTTCTAGGCCCTCTCCTATTCTCGCTATACACCAAGTCACTTGGCTCTGTCATAACCTCACATGGTCTCTCCTATCATTGCTATGCAGACGACACACAATTAATCTTCTCCTTTCCCCCTTCTGATGATCAGGTGGCGAATCGCATCTCTGCATGTCTGGCAGACATATCAGTGTGGATGACGGAGCACCACCTCAACCTCGGCAAGACGGAGCTGCTCTTCCTCCCGGGGAAGGACTGCCCGTTCCATGATCTCGCCATCACGGTTGACAACTCCATTGTGTCCTCCTCCCAGAGCGCTAAGAACCTTGGCGTGATCCTGGACAACACCCTGTCGTTCTCAACTAACATCAAGGCGGTGGCCCGTTCCTGTAGGTTCATGCTCTACAACATCCGCAGAGTACGACCCTGCCTCACACAGGAAGCGGCGCAGGTCCTAATCCAGGCACTCGTCATCTCCCGTCTGGATTACTGCAACTCGCTGTTGGCTGGGCTCCCTGCCTGTGCCATTAAACCCCTACAACTCATCCAGAACGCCGCAGCCCGTCTGGTGTTCAACCTTCCCAAGTTCTCTCACGTCACCCCGCTCCTCCGCTCTCTCCACTGGCTTCCAGTTGAAGCTCGCATCCGCTACAAGACCATGGTGCTTGCCTACGGAGCTGTGAGGGGAACGGCACCTCAGTACCTCCAGGCTCTGATCAGGCCCTACACCCAAACAAGGGCACTGCGTTCATCCACCTCTGGCCTGCTCGCCTCCCTACCACTGAGGAAGTACAGTTCCCGCTCAGCCCAGTCAAAACTGTTCGCTGCTCTGGCCCCCCAATGGTGGAACAAACTCCCTCACGACGCCAGGACAGCGGAGTCAATCACCACCTTCCGGAGACACCTGAAACCCCACCTCTTTAAGGAATACCTAGGATAGGATAAAGTAATCCCTCTCACCCCCCTTAAAAGATTTAGATGCACTACTGTTCCACTGGATGTCATAAGGTGAATGCACCAATTTGTAAGTCGCTCTGGATAAGAGCGTCTGCTAAATGACTTAAATGTATGTAATGAATGTATGTAATGGCTGAGTGGAGAGGATCCGACGTCGCTGGGTCCATTCTTGGTCAGATTCTTCTGTTATGCAGGTGAGTGAGGACCCAAAAGCGCTTTAACAGAAACAGAGTCTTTTAATGTCAAAACACAGGGAAGAAATAGATCCTCTTCAGATGTATCGATTGACAACATAGACAACCCGCAGAGAGGGCGACAAATAAATCATAAAGTCCTCTGATCTTAACAGGAGAGTCCCCTTCTAGCAGCAGAGGAGCATAGCAGGGTTAGCGGCGACATACTGCTGGTCTCTCCGGGTAGGCGCGGGTTGTAGAGGACAGAGGTACCTGATCACACGTAGCGTCTGATGAAGAGGCAGATTACGACAGGACAGGACAAGGGTGAAGCAAACGAGAATCTGACAAAGACAGAAGCAGAAACAGAGAGAGAAATAGAGACCTAATCAGAGGGAAAAAGGGAACAGGTGGGAGAGGGTAAACGAGGTAGTTAAAGGAGATGAGGAACAGCTGGGGGAAGGAAAGGAAGAGAAGGTAACCTAATACGACCAGCAGGGGGAAACGAAGTGAAGAGAAAGAACAGGAACAAGACATAACATGACAATACATGACAGGACCCCTCTTTGGTGTTCATAGTGGAGGTGGACGTGTCTGAGGCTGGGGTTGGAGCCGTGCTATCACAGCGCTCGGGCACGCCACCGAAGCTCCGCCCCTGTGCTTTCTTTTCGAAGAAGCTATGATCTGGGGGACCGGGAGTTGTTAGCTGTGGTAAAAGCTCTGAAGGTGTAGAGACATTGGCTTGAGGGGGCTAAGCACCCTTTCGTCATTTGGACTGACCACCGTAACCTGGAGTATATCCGGGCAGCGAGGAGACTGAATCCTCGTCAGGCAAGGTGGGCCATGTTTTTCACCAGATTTAAGTTCACTATCTCCTATAGACCAGGTTCCCTTAACACGAAGGCCAACTCGCTGTCCCGTCTCTATGACACCGATGATCGGTCCATCGATCCTACTCCCATCCTTTCAGCTTCATGTCTGTTGGCACCGGTGGTATGGGAGGTGGACGCGGACATCGAGCGGGCGTTACGATTGGAACCTGCACCTCCACAGTGTCCAGCGGGTCTTCAGTACGTGCCGCTTGGTGTTCGTGATCAATTGATTCGGTGGGCTCATACGCTACCCTCTTCGGGTCATCCAGGTATTGAGAGGATTTTCTCAACGATCTTCCCCCGTCTCAGGGGAACACTACGATC
The DNA here is from genome assembly GCF_034236695.1 of Oncorhynchus nerka. Lineage (NCBI taxonomy): Eukaryota > Metazoa > Chordata > Actinopteri > Salmoniformes > Salmonidae > Oncorhynchus > Oncorhynchus nerka. Next base: position 28,242,847 of record NC_088409.1, on the reverse strand, counting down.
CTGGTTGTTGTGGATCAGTTTTCAAAGTCCTGCCATCTCCTCCTGTTGCTCCCTATAGCCCTACAGACTGCGGAGGCCCTGTTTACCCACGTCTTCTGGCACTACGGGGTGCCTGATGACATAGTTTCTGATCGGGGTCCCAAGTACACGTCCCGAGTTTGGGGGGTGTTTATGGAGCTTCTGGGGGTCTCGGTAATGGGCAGGTGGAGAGAGTGAACCAGGATGTGGGTAGGTTTCTGCGGTCGTATTGCCAGGACTGGCCAGGAGAATGGGCGAGGTACGTCCCATGGGAGGAGGTGGCTCAGAACTCACTCCGCCACTCCTCCACATACATGTCGCCTTTTCAGTGCGTGTTGGCCTACCAGCCGATCCTGGCACCATTGCATCAGAGCCAGAGCTCCTGCAGTGGAGGAGTGGGTGCAGCGCTCAAAGGAGACCTGGAGGGCCTTCCAGGAATCACTCAAACAAGTTTGTGGGCGGCAGAAGAGGAGCGCTGACCTCCACTGCAGTGAGGCCCCCGTGTTCGCACCGGGGGACAGGGTCTGACTCTCGACCCGAAACCTGCCCCTACGCCTACCCTGCCGGAAGCTGGGGCCGCAGTGTGTGGTGCCATTTAAAGTCCTGAGGAGGATAAACGAGGTGTGTTATAGGTTACAGCTCCCTTCTTACTATCGTATTAACCCCTCCGCCACCCTCTGGATATCGAGGCGTCCCCGGCGTACACAGTACGTTCTATTCTGGACACTAGACGCCAGGTGAGGGGCATACAGTACCTCGTGGACTGGGAGGGGTACAGTTCGGAGTAGAGGTGCTGGGTACCAGTGGGGGACATCTTGGATCCATCACTGCTGAGGGATTTCCATCGCCTCGACTTCCACCAAAGGTGGCTCCCCTTCCTGCTCGGGCGACGCTCGGCGGTCGTCATCACCGGTCTACTAGCTGCCACCGATTCCCTTTTCCTTTTCTGTTGGTTATGTCTTATTGGTTTCACCTGTTTCTCGTTTGGGGTTTGGTTTAAGGCTATTTAAGCCTGTTGTGCCCGCCTTGTTTCTCTGTTCTGTTTTGTGGATGGTAATTGTTTGTATTTTTCCGGACTGTTTGTGTCCTGTTTTGGGCCGGTCATTTATTTGCCTGATGTTTTGGCATGACCTTTTCTCACCGGAATAAATACGGTTTTCCTTAGACCTCTGCTCTCTGCGCCTGACTCCACACCCACCACTCCTAGTTAAGTAACAGCAATAATATTAATACAAATGTATCCATAATATTCAACTTCATTCTTTTAATAATCCATTTAGCACTAGTATAGAAATATGAAAAAATAACAGAGAGAACAGAAAAGTAAACAAAAACAATGTTTTTTTGTTGAGTAAACTCTCTCCCCTCACAGACACCCCTCTGATTCACTTTGGCTACCCCTCCTTCCCTCCCCCTGGCATTGGTGTGCGTTCCAATACTCAAAGGTCTTCATTTTCTTATCTCCTTTCCTTCTTCACCACTGGTAGGTGAAAGGACCGGTTAGAGATGCACCAGTGCTTTCACCTGTCTATCAATTGTCTATCAAACTGTAAGATCAATTGTTGTGTAGGAAAGGAGATGAGGAAAGGTGGCCAATGAAGTGTATTGGAACAAAGCCATCCAGTGGTTTCACAGCATTGAGTTGAGACTAGAGGGAGATCACAGACAATGTGGTGACCTATGCAGCTGTGTGTGTCTGGCTCACTGCTGCACTGTGGGTTCAATAGAAGAACACAGAGATAATTATGTGTGTGTGTGTGTGTGTGCGCGTGCATGTGCGTGTGTGCATGTGTGTGAGATGATCTGTGGTGTATATGTGAGAGAGGCAGCAGAAATCATCAGAGAGGCTTGAACCCTAACATTATTCCCAGTCATACTTTTATAACATTAAACCATGACCTCAGTCTCCTCCATAGTCATTGTGTAGCTATTAGTTATTAAAGGGGAATAATTACCAGATCTAAAGCTCCACAGGCTGTAATGAGAGGGCTCAGGGTGGTGTGGAGCTCTGTGTGGAGCTCTGGCAGGGGTCTGTGCTGCAAACAGCCAGTTCAACGTGATGTAGAGTAGGGAAGCTTTAGTCCCAGCCTCCCGGCAGCAGAGCCAAGCCCCCAGCAAGATGCTGCCCAGAATTACCAGATCAGGAGAGATCTCATGATGGAAGAAGTTCAATTAGGGATTTGTCATTCTGATACAGTCCTCCTTTATCTCTCTGTTCCTCACTGTTGCGTTCCTATTTGTTCTCTTTCTCCCACTCCTCTTCATCTCTCTCTTCTTCATCTCTCCATTGCTCTCTCCTTTTTCTCTCTCTCCTCTTCCTCTCTCCTCATCCTCTCTCTCTGTGCTATGAACAGAGGTAAAGAGGAGAAAAGGCTTGGCAAGTTTTCTCCAGGATAACAAGTCATTTCACATCGCAACGCCTCTGATTATCATATACTTACACTGAAATGGTATGATCATTTGTTTCTCTCACTTACTGTAAGGACAGACCTCTGTGTGCGCACACATGCACGCACGCACGCACACACACACACACACACATTATGCATATCAGACTTTGTTGCAACTCATTTCCAGCCAAATCTGCTTTCTTCAATGTCGTTTCAAAAGCAGCTACGGGGTCCACAGAGGGACAAAACACCTCCTCCACACAGTAAACCTCAGGGGAGTGTTGTCTTCATAGTGTGTCGTGATCCACCACATTAGTCACATATATAGTCTTTATTTTTCTGTAACTTCCACTTAGAACAATGGTAACCAAACGACAAAGACAACAACAAAAAAATCTGGAAAATCATATAATTCTCTGAGTCAGTTTTAAAGTCTTCTGTTGTTGTATGTTCTATAGATTAAAGGTCCTCCAGGATTGATGTGGGCTCCTCCTCCAGTGGTCACCGTCCAGAGAGGAAGAGCTGGACGCTCTAGGTGAGTCTGTGGTACCATGGAAAGAGAAAGAGAGAGAGAGATGGAGATAGAGAGCGGGGAGAACAGAGAGAGACCAACAGAGAAACCAGTAGGTCTGGCATCAAATGATGTGCGTTACCTGACTACTTTATCCAGTGTAGCTCAGTCCTGATTGATCCACTGGTAAGTCAAGATAAGAACCGAGCAGCCATCTTCAAGTAAACCACAAAGCCAGAACACAGCAAAGCATGGTTGTGTGAACAGAATGGGCTAACATCAGACCCAGCTGGGCAGCGCGCTGGAGAGCAAAGGAAGTCTCTCCTTCTTTCTCCTTCTGTATGGGTGTGTCTTTTGGCATCTGTGCAAATATATCCTTTCCATTGCTTCATCACACGTCTCACAACGTCTCTGAGCCCTCTAATTCTCTCTCTCTCTCTTTCTCCCTCCTTCTCTCCCTGTAGTTCCCTCCTGGAGGCCAATGTACAGAGGGTCAGAGAATAGTGTCACTGAGCAGCTCAAAACATCAGTTAAGTCACCGTTAACTTGCCCCCCCATATACCCTCCAGCCCCTCCTAGATCGTCAGTCTTAGTCCTGCTTCCCCAGAAGGTCTGTGTCGATGCTGCTCTGTGGGGGTGGTATAGGTAGGCAGGGTGCAGGGGTGCTGTGGGGGAGCCGCCGGGGGCTAGACCCACCACCCCCCTCGCTGTCTGTGTTGGAGGAGGAGGGGGGAGGAGGAGGGGGCAGGCGGGGCAAGGGTGCAGATGAGGGGGGGATCCTCGTGGACCCCATCCCTGACCTCAGGCTCTGGATCCTCCTGCACTCGTGGCAGATCCTGACGTGCGTGCAGCTGCGAGGGAGCGCCATGGCGGCCTGCGGCTGGGGCGGGTGAGGAGGGGTGGTGTTGGCCCCCAGAGGGTCCTCCAGGAGTCGTTGAGGCCCGGGGCCCATGTCTGAGGGACCTCCACCAGCCCCTACACCCCCTCCTGGCCCCCCTGCTCCACCAGTCAGGGGTCCTGAGCCGCTGTAGAGCTTGCCGTTGCTGAGGCGCATCTCCCGTACGAGGCGGAGTGGCCGCTGGGCCCCCAGGGCGATGCGGGTGGGGTGGCGGAGGGCCGCAGAGTTGCCCAGGGGGCGGCGACGACGGGAACGGGAACTCTTCTTACAGGAGACAGCGTTTCGGAACTCGGTGAGCATCTCCTGACAGACAGACACCTGGGAGAACAGAGGAGAGGGACGACGGGAAGGGGAGAATAGGGAGAGATAGGGGGCCACAAAAGCAAAGTAGACAGACAGGGGGAAAAGAGGGAAGGCAAAGGGAGAGAGATAGAGGGGTAAAAAAGAGAAGGAAAGCAGAAACAGGGCGGAGGTGGAGTAAAAGAGATGGTATGAGGAGAGGAGAACCGAATGGGAATAGAAAGGTAGAAATGGGGGGATGGCAATGAAAGTGTTAATGAATAGAAATGATTTGGAGATAATGAGGTGTAGAGATGGATAGAGGTTGGAGAATATCCAAAGAGCAGAGAGAGTTACTACAATCCATACAAATTACCAACTGAGCACAACAAATTGTGTTCATTACACATTACATATAATATATAATAGTGCATAATGAACTATGAACAAACAGGCAGGCCAGCAAACTGAGGTGCATGTAGACAAACAACACAAACACACACACACACACAAACACACACACACACACCTCTAACATTCCAACAGCATCACACACTTGCACAAAACGTTCCAACAAAATGCACCAAGGACACATAGACATAGACATTATGGAATATTCTAATCTACAAAATCATAACAATGATGAATAATACTCTTACACAAACAGAAACAGTATTCATTATCAGAAAACAGACACTGATTGACAGAATGACGGGTGTGGCAGACACACAGAGAGATGAGTGATCCAAGAATGGAAACGAAGAGTACCAGCATGTGAGGCATGTAAAAGAAGATAGATCGTGACATTTAATGCCAGGGAAATCATTACACACTGCAAGCAAATATTGGCATCACAATATTGGCTTATCCATACCCTGTACTAAACATGAACACTTTCTGATCACAGTCAAAATACCCTCCCGCGATCACACACCAACGCTAGTACTATAGCATGCCAACACAAGTACGTTCACACACCAACGCTAGTACTATAGCATGCCAACACAAGTACGTTCACACACCAACGCTAGTACTATAGCATGCTCACACAACTTGTGACTGGACCCTGACCTGCTTACAAGAGAAATCTGTCCTGCTTCATTTGAAGTTCAGTTGTAAAAATAGCAACCCTCATCATCCATGCACAATACATAGCAAACCCAACAGTGAAACACACAGACTAGACACACTGATTAACACACACACACACACACAAATGGTGCTAGAAGCAGCCCGACGAACACATATTCAAACACACACAGTTCCAGAGGCGGCCCAACAAACACACACACTGCACGACAGAGGATGGGGAGTCAGGGTTGGTGTGTTGCCATGGGGACCTACTGGGGTGGGTCTGTGGTGTCGGCGAGGGCAGGAGTGAGGGCGTACCTCGTCTGTCTCTGAAGAGCAGCGCGTCGACCACACAAACTCCATGATGGCCACGAACACAGCAATGATGAGGCCACAGATCAACACCACGAAGATACCCCCGATGTTCTCCATGCCCAGACCTGTGGAGGAGAGACATGATGGTTAATACACACACATACAGTACCACTAATATGCCCCTGATTTAACACAAGAACAGTTACACACACAATACCACAGACCCTGGTAATCTCCCATCTTACAGTACATTCAGAACACTCACAGACATTAGTTGAGATACAAAGCTGCAAAGACACTGGAAACAGAGTAGTGTACTGACCCTTGGCTCTGTGGTCCTCCTCTTTAGGGCACTGTCCTCCCTCCCACCACCTCCTCTTCAGGATCTCCAGCCTGTTGTTCTCCTGTAGGTGCAGGATGGCCATAGTGATCTCCTCTCTGAATGGAGATCCTGGGAGGACAAAAGGAAAGAGGGAGGAGGAGAAAGAGGGTATTAAAGATGGAGAGGAAGAGGAATTAAAAGGCTTGTGGTCTCCTCCCCTTCTCATCCAGATGTTGTTGGTTGTACCACTCCCCCGTCTCTCCTTGTCTCCCATCCTCCCTCCATTTCACCACCATTCTCACCTAATCTCTTCTTCTCTCTTTGCCATCTCTCATCTTTCCCATCTCTTCTCATGTCTCCTCTTTCCCATCTCTCCATCTCTCCTCTTTCCCATCCATCTCTCCCGAATACCTCCCTCAATCCATCCCTCTCTCCCATTTCTCCCCACATACCTCCCTCCATCAATCTCTCCCCCATACCTGCCCCTCCATCCCTATCTCCTCCTATACCTCCCTCCATCAATCTCTCCCCCATACCTCCCTCCCTCCATCCCTCTCTCCCATTTCGCCCCACATACCTCCCTCCATCCATCTCTCCCCCATACCTCCCCCTCCATCCCTTTCTCCTCCTATACCTCCCTCCCCCATACCTCCCTCCCTCTAGCCCTCTCTCCCCATACCTCCCCCTCCATCCCTTTCTCCTCCTATACCTCCCTCCCCCATACCTCCCTCCCTCTAGCCCTCTCTCCCCACATACCTCCCTCCATCATCCCTCTCTCCCACCATACATCCCTCCATCCCTCTCTCTCTCCCCATACCTCCTTCCATCCCTCTGACCCCATACCTCCCTCCCTCCATTCCTCTCTCCCCCATACCTACCTCCCCATACCTCCCTCCCCCATCCCTTTCTCTCCCCATACCTCCCTCCATCCCTCGCTCCCCCATACCTCCATCCCTCTCTCACCCAGTGGCATGCCGATGCCGTAGCCCTTGGTGTCCAGCAGACCACCTATCTGGGTGAGGTTACAGTTGAGTTTGCGGTAGTACTCATTCATGGTGCTCTCCAGGAGGAAGGCATATTTAGAGTTGACCACGCGGGCAATGCCCTCCTCTGTGCTCTTCACAAACACACTGGGCTGCTTGGAGTGCATGTAGTTCCACATGCGCTGGTATGTCTGGTAGCGCGAGTTCTGGAGGGAGGGAGGGAGGGAGGTGGGGGGTGGAGGAAAGAGACAGAGGGGTGGGAAAAGGAAAGGGGAGGGAGGAGAAGGAGGGGGAGAAGGGGGGAGAAGGGATCGAGACAGAGGGGTGGGAAAAGGAAAGGGGAGGGAGGAGAAGGGAGGGGGAGAAGGGATAGAGACAGAGGGGTGGGAAAAGGAAAGGGGAGGGAGGAGAAGGGAGGGGGAGAAGGGATAGAGACGGAGGGGTGGGAAAAGGAAAGGGGAGGGAGGAGAAGGGAGGGGGAGAAGGGATAGAGATGGAGGGGAGGGAAAAGGAAAGGGGAGGGAGGAGAAGGGACGGGGAGAAGGGATAGAGACGGAGGGGTGGGAAAAGGAAAGGGTATGGGAATGGAGGGGGAGAAGGGAGGGGGAGAAGGGATAGAGATGGAGGGGAGGGAAAAGGAAAGGGGAGGGAGGAGAAGGGAGGGGGAGAAGGGATAGAGACGGAGGGGTGGGAAAAGGAAAGAGGAGGGAGGAGAAGGGAGGGGGAGAAGGGATAGAGATGGAGGGGTGGGAAAAGGAAGGGGAGGGAGGAGGGAGGAGAAGGGATAGAGATGGAGGGGTGGGAAAAGGAAAGGGGAGGGAGGGGAAGGGAGGGGGAGAAGGGATAGAGATGGAGGGGTGGGGAAAGGGGAGGGAGGAGAAGGGAAAGGGGAGGGGAGGAGAAGGGAGGGGGAGAAGGGATAGAGATGGAGGGGTGGGAAAAGGAAAGGGGGAGGGAGGGGAAGGGAGGGGAGAAGGGATAGAGATGGAGGGGTGGGAAAAGGAAAGGGGAGGGAGGAGAAGGGAAAGGGGAGGGAGGAGAAGGGATAGAGATGGAGGGGTGGGAAAAGGAAAGGGGAGGGAGGGGAAGGGAGGGGAGAAGGGATAGAGATGGAGGGGAGGGAGGAGAAGGGAGGGGGAGAAGGGATAGAGATGGAGGGGTGGGAAAGGAAGGGGAGGGAGGAGAAGGGAGGGGAGAAGGGATAGAGATGGAGGGGTGGGAAAAGGAAAGGGGAGGGGGAGAAGGGAGGAGGGAGAAGGGATAGAGATGGAGGGGTGGGAAAAGGAAAGGGGAGGGAGGGGAAGGGAGGGGGAGAAGGGATAGAGATGGAGGGTTGGGAAAAGGAAAGGGGAGGGAGGAGAAGGGAGGGGGAGAAGGGATAGAGATGGAGGGGTGGGAAAGGGGAGGGAGGAGAAGGGATAGAGATGGAGGGGTGGGAAAAGGAAAGGGGAGGGAGGAGAAGGGAGGGGGAGAAGGGAGGGGGAGAAGGGATAGAGATGGAGGGGTGGGAAAGGAAAGGGGAGGGAGGAGAAGGGAGGGGGAGAAGGGAGGGGGAGAAGGGATAGAGATGGAGGGGGGAAAGGGAAAGGGGAAGAAGGAGAAGGGAGGGGGAGAAGGGATAGAGATGGAGGGGAGGGAAAGGGAAATGGGAGGGAGGAGAAGGGAGGGGGAGAAGGGATAGAGATGGAGGGGAGGGAAAGGGAAGGGGAGGGAGGAGAAGGGATAGAGATGGAGGGGAGGGAAAGGGAAAGGGGAGGGAGGAGAAGGGAGGGGGAGAAGGGATAGAGATGGGGGAGAGGGAAAGGGAAAAGGGGAGGGAGGAGAAGGGAGGGGGAGAAGGGATTGAGATGGAGGGGTAGGAAAAGAGAGATATATACATTTCCTCATAATTAAACAGATGCATTATCCTTTAACCAGATGCAGCTGAATCAAAAGCAAGGTGGTTGTGTACATACAATATGTCATGCTAAGGAACAGCATAGACACAGAGTCAAGGTAACAGCAACCAATTAGATACAGTATTGTATATGCAACAAAACAACAAAACAGGTGAGATGTAAAATGGGTTGGATGTGAAGGACTCTTTGGTTGTGTGTACAGTTAAGAGGTGGAGAGAGGGATGATACAGCATCAAGGGAGGTCTGGGTAAGCACAATGAACACACACACGCCTAAAGATTTACTCACCAACACACATGCACACTCAAACACACAGTCCAAACACAGATGCCGACACAGATGCCAGCAGCTCTTACATAAGCAAACACTGACACTCAGCCACTTAACACTAACAGCCACAAAGAACACAACAGGAGCTCAGAGACATGCAAGAAAATAGGGAAACAACTACACTCACACACTGTTCTCAAACACATACACACTTCACCATACACACACATATAAATAGGAGCAATCTGAGACAGGTCGGCAAATACTAGAACAACAGCACACACACACACACACCTCCCTACCAGTCGTTCTCCATTCAAAGCTCTACATACGCCCCCCAGGGCCAGCGTCGGGCCGTACCATGAAGAAAGTCATGGTGCTCCCCCCGTGGATAGTGCCATACTCGATGTTGGTCTGGTCGGCCAGGTCGTCAGGAGACTCGATGGGCACCTCCATCCTCTGGACGGTCAGGAAGGCTGCCAGGTTGGCCGTGTAGGAGGAGATGATGATCAGAGTAAACATCCACCTGGGAGAAGAGAGAGACAGAGTTAGAGAGAGTAAGAGAAGGAGAGGGGGGATAGAGAGAGGGAAAGAGAGGTAGGACTAAGGGGAAAGAATGGGAGAAGTGAGACTGTCAGAGAGAGACAGAGAGGGAGACAAATGCAGAGAGAGACGCAGAGAGAGACACAGAGAACGACACGGAGAGACAGAGAGAGCTGCAGAGAGAGACAGAGAGAGAGAGAGAGAGAGAGAGATGCAGAGAGAGACAGAGAGAGAGAGAGTGAGAGGCGGAGAGAGAGAGAGAGAGTCCGAGAAAATAGAGTTTGACAGAATCACAGACATGGAGAGAAATTAGAGAGGAGAGGGTGACAGAGAGCCATTAACTCAGAAATACAGACTGAGACATACTTACCCACCCATCCACGCATGCACACGCACACACACACACACACAAACACACACAGACTTACCAGACCCCTGAGACGCAGCGTGTGGACAGGGCACGGGGCATGATCTCAGAGCCCTGCTGCATGAAGCCTCCAACAGGGAACCACAGGCTGTTCCCTAGGGTGTACTGGTTCTCCAGCATGTCCTTGTGCCCCTGCAGACACGGGTGGGGGTTGTACCACTCATAGGGACTCAACCTGGGAGTAGGAGAGGAGAACACTCTTAGAAGAAAGGGTTCTATAAGGGTTCTTTGGCTGTCCCCATAGGATAACCCTTTTTGGTTTCAGGTAGAACCCTTTTGCGTTCTATGTAGAACCCTCTGTGGAAAGGGTTCCACATGAAACCCAAAAGGGTTCTACCTGGAAACAAAAAGGTTTCTTCAAAGGGTTATTCTATGGGGACAGCCAAAGAACCCTTTTAGGTTCTAGATAGCACCTTTTTTCTCAACCAAGGCATTTTCATTCGGTGTGTATATAAGCTACTGTAACTCATTATTATTCAATTGTGTCAACCAAAATGCACAAACAATCCCAGAGTTCTTCACTAGTTTCCTGTTCCTGTTGCCCTGGGCTACTGTGGTGCTCTTTCATGCACTTACCTTGCAGCCAGGAAGAGCACACAGCTGACAGCCAGGTAGGCGAGCAGCATGAAGAGCCAAACAGCCGGAGAGAAGGGGTCCAGGAAGGAGAAATACCCCGGTTTCCTCCCCTAAAACAGAGACAGAGAGAGAGATAGGACAGGTTGGAGTGGCCCTATTACATTAGCGGGAATGTAGTTCCTTTTTCAACCACAGAGGGGCAGTGTTCTTCCCTGCAACTGTACAGCACATCATCTCTGCAATGTGAAGCTGTTCATAATGCAACAAATGTAAGCCTCAGAGAGTTGAATGGTAAATGTGTGCGATGTACAACCATAAACTCTAAGACCTATCCATTCTATCTTTCCAAATCAGATTCAGATATCCTCGATAGCCTCAAAGAAATGCACTGTCACAGTCCATAAAATAAACAGGATAGCACAAACAGTACTTAGGTAAATCTAATACACCCAACTGCTCTGGTTTGTCTGTCTGTCTTACCAGGTGGACTCTGTACAAGATGCTGATTCCTAGCGTCATGAAGGGCTTGGAGAAGTCTATGACTTTCTCCCTCTCAGACGTGATGGTGAAGCCTGCTACTGCCAAGTCTGCTTTCTGTGGGAAAAAGAGAGAGAGAGATAGAGAGAGAGAGAGAGACAGAGAGAGAGAGAGAGGGGGGGGGGAGAGAGAGGGAGAGGGAGAGTCAGAAATAGATGACAACAAACTGACACTTCGGTCACTCAGAGTCAGAGACCCCTGGTTTGGAGATTCACCTATGAGCCAATGGTGTTCCCTCCACTTCTCAGAGGGAGAAAGACAGAGTGACACATACACGGAGAGAAAAATGGTGTTTTCAGAGAGACAATAGAGTCCGAGATCTACTGCAGCAGAACTGTTGGCTGGCTGTTCCATCTATGGAACCTCCTGTCAGACAGTCAAATTAAAGCCTAATTGATGAACATGGGATTAGTCTGGTTTAATCAGTCAGGAGAGCAGAGAGGGAAGAGAGAGTGGAGAGCAGGGCAGCACCATGGCAAGAGGCACATGGGGACCACACTCTGGTAATTGAAGTATGCTGTGATCTAATTAAGCACACAGACCCTTATTAGTGTGCGGGCGTGCGTGTGTGCGTGTGTGTGTGTGTGTGTGTGTGCTCACCCTGTTGATGAGCTCTCCCACCATGCCGGTCCAGGACCCGTTGGGTTCAGGCGCTCCATACAGCCCATCATCCACCAGTTTAATCCTGAAGGAGCACTTCAAGATGTCTGCCAGCTCTCTCAACATGTCCACACAGAAGCCCTCGTACTGGTCATTCCCCTGGTACTCCTGGTAGTTCCCCTTACGCATCACATAGGGGCTCTCCTGCACAGAGAGGAAGGCGATAGGAAGGGGACAGAGGGATGCATGACAACTCTGGCATTACTATGTGTTGGAGACTGATATGATTTACTAAAATGACCTTAGGTTATACACTGAGTGAAAAAAACATTGAGAACACCTTTCTAATATTAAGTTACACCCCTTTTTGCCCTCAGAACCGCCTCTATTTGTCGGGGATTGGACTCTACAAGGTGTCGAAAGCATTCCACAGGGATTCTGGCCATGTTGACTCCAATGCTTCCCACAGTTGTGTCAAGTTGGCTTGATGTCCTTTGGGTGGTGGATCATTCTTGATACACACGGGAAACTGTTGAACGTGAAAAACCAGCAGCGTTGCAGTTCTTGACAAACGCATACTGGTGTGCCTGGCTCCTACTGTCATACCCCATTCAAAAGCACTTAAATCGTTTGTCTTACGCATTCACCTCGGAATGGGCACACATACACAATCCATTTCTCAATTGTCTCAAGGCTTAAAAATCATTATTTGTCTCCTCCCCTTCATCTACACTGACTGAAGTGGATTCACCTGGTCAGTCTGTGTCATGGAAAGAGCTTTCCTAATCTTTTGTACACTCAGTGTATATGGTGATAACCTCAGTATATGGTGGTCATAATAAAGGTTTTGACCTCATCAGTATGGTGGTCATAATAAAGGTTTTGACCTCACCAGTATGGTGGTCATGATAAAGGGTTTGACCTCACCAATATGGTGGTCATAATAAAGGTTTTGACCTCACCAATATGGTGGTCATAATAAAGGTTTTGACCTCATCAGTATGGTGGTCATGATAAAGGGTTTGACCTCACCAATATGGTGGTCATAATAAAGGTTTTGACCTCACCAGTATGGTGGTCATGATAAAGGTTTTGACCTCACCAATATGGTGGTCATAATAAAGGTTTTGACCTCACCAGTATGGTGGTCATGATAAAGGGTTTGACCTCACCAGTATGATGGTCATAATAAAGGTTTTGACCTCACCAGTATGGTGGTCATGATAACGGGTTTGACCTCCCTGGAAGGGTGGTCATAATAAAGATTTTGACCTCACCAGTATGGTGGTCATGATAACGGGTTTGACCTCCCTGGAAGGGTGGTCATAATAAAGATTTTGACCTCACCAGTATGGTGGTCATGATAACGGGTTTGACCTCCCTGGAAGGGTGGTCATAATAAAGGTTTTGACCTCACCAGTATGGTGGTCATGATAAAGGGTTTGACCTCACCAGTATGGTGGTCATAATAAAGGGTTTGACCTCACCAGTATGGTGGTCATAATAAAGGGTTTGACCTCACCAGTATGGTGGTGACGATGAGGGTCTTGTTGGCCAGTGTTTCCGAGACGTTGATGTCCAGACTGGTGGCGTTCATAGCCAGTGTGTTGTTGGAGTACCAGATACCAATCTGAGGGAGAGAGAAAGGGAGAGAGAGAGAGAGAGAGAGAGAGAGAGAGAGAGGGAGAGAGAGAGAGAGAGAGAGAGACAGAGAGACAGAGAGACAGAGAGAGAGAGAGACAGAGAGACAGAGAGAGAGAGAGAGAGAGAGACAGAGAGAGACAGAGAGAGAGAGAGAGAGAGAGAGAGAGAGAGAGAGAGACAGAGAGAGAGACAGACAGAGAGACAGAGAGACAGAGAGAGAGAGAGAGAGAGAGAGAGAGACAGAGAGAGAGACAGAGAGAGAGAGAGAGAGAGAGAGAGAGAGAGAGACAGAGAGACAGAGAGAGACAGAGAGAGAGACAGAGAGAGAGACAGAGAGAGAGAGAGAGAGAGAGAGAGAGAGAGAGAGAGAGAGAGAGAGAGACAGAGAGACAGAGAGACAGAGAGACAGAGAGACAGAGAGAGAGAGAGAGAGAGAGAGAGAGAGAGAGAGAGAGAGAGAGAGAAAGAGAGAGAGAGAGAGAGAGAGAGAGACAGAGAGACAGAGAGAGAGAGAGAGAGACAGAGAGAGAGAGAGAGAGAGAGAGAGAGAGGATAATAATTGCAGGATGTGTGTGATTATACAGGAGGTACAGTAAATCCATGTGACAGTGTAAAACATGAAGGAGCTAGAATCCAGAGGACAAAGCCCAAAGGCACTTTAGAAAATAAACTATGTGTTCACATACATCTCTCTATGGGTCAGATAGGAGGTAATGGCTCTAAAGATAGAATTATCATTTTTTTCTAAAGCCCTATATTTTCTCTTCTCGTGCTGCATTTCTAAAATAACAGTTTCTAGGAGCGTTGTAGATATATGTGTTTGAAATGTAGAACGTTAAAGACCATCTAATAACAATACAAGTGCTACATTTTTGGAGATCCCCTTGGAGTCTCGTATCGCAAATGTCGACCCAAAAACAACCATTGATTTTTCTGTTCTATTTAGTCTTTAGTCCTCAGCTGGTGTTATCGTTAAGTACATACTGTAGCTAGCGAATCACAAAGCACTTCCATAGCATAACCAATTTTAATTATATGGCTAGAATGTCACTGTTAGGGAGGATTACTGTCAACACGGAAGCCATTTTGTGTCAAACTCTGTTTCTCTATAACCCCAGTGCCCTCTGACCTCTCTGTGACCCCTGCGCTGTTTCTCCAGAATCCTCAGTGTGTAGTTGGTTCTCTGTCCTTTACTGTTGAACTCCACGTGGCCTGTCAGACCATCATACTCCACCTGACAGATAGAGAGGGAGGGAAAGAGATAGAGAGAAGGAGGGAGGGATGGAGAAATAGTATTATGATGCCAATAAAGCTCAATTGAATTTAATGGAATTTAATGAATTGAGAGAGAAAGAGGTACGAGAGAAAAATATAAAGAGAGAGAGAGAGAGAGAGAGAGAGAGAGAGAGAGAGAGAGAGAGAACACTATACTTACACTACACATATCTAGTACACAGTGTGACAGAGCTGACAGAGCTTGATAGAGCTAAGATGAATGGTGTGGTGGTGAAGATGGAACACACCCAGTGGTTTGATAACAGAGACAGATAACAGGCCTGTACCGAGGAGACAAAGAGAGATGGAGCACAGGCAGCCATGAAGACAGCTCGTCAATGAGACACACAGACAACCAGCCTTGTCAAATAACAAAGAATAACAAGGGAGGAGGAGTGCCAGATGGAAGACAGACAGACAGACAGAGTGACACAACCACCTATTATGAACAACACTGGACCCCAGTACAACAACATGGTGGGCAGGACAGGAGTGTGACCCAACACAACAACATGGTGGGCAGGACAGGAGTGTGACCCAACACAACGACATGGTGGGCAGGACAGGAGTGTGACCCAACACAACAACATGGTGGGCAGGACAGGAGTGTGACCCAACACAACGACATGGTGGGCAGGACAGGAGTGTGACCCAACACAACAACATGGTAGGCAGGACAGGAGTGTGACCCAACGACATGGTGGGCAGGACAGGAGTGTGACCCAACACAACAACATGGTGGGCAGGACAGGAGTGTGACCCAACACAACGACATGGTGGGCAGGACAGGAGTGTGACCCAACACAACGACATGGTGGGCAGGACAGGAGTGTGACCCAACACAACGACATGGTGGGCAGGACAGGAGTGTGTCCCAACACAACGACATGGTGGGCAGGACAGGAGTGTGACCCAACACAACAACATGGGAGGCAGGACAGGAGTGTGACCCAACACAACGACATGGTGGACAGGACAGGAGTGTGACCCAACACAACGACATGGTGGGCAGGACAGGAGTGTGACCCAACACAACAACATGGTGGGCAGGACAGGAGTGTGACCCAACACAACGACATGGGAGGCAGGACAGGAGTGTGACCCAACACAACAACATGGTGGGCAGGACAGGAGTGTGACCCAACACAACGACATGGTGGGCAGGACAGGAGTGTGACCCAACACAACGACATGGTGGGCAGGACAGGAGTGTGACCCAACACAACGACATGGTGGGCAGGACAGGAGTGTGACCCAACGACATGGTAGGCAGGACAGGAGTGTGACCCAACACAACGACATGGTGGGCAGGACAGGAGTGTGGCCCAACACAACGACATGGTGGGCAGGACAGAAGTGTGACCCAACACAACGACATGGTGGGCAGGACAGGAGTGTGACCCAACACAACGACATGGTGGGCAGGACAGGAGTGTGACCCAACACAACGACATGGGAGGCAGGACAGGAGTGTGACCCAACACAACGACATGGGAGGCAGGACAGGAGTGTGACCCAACACAACAACATGGTGGGCAGGACAGGAGTGTGACCCAACACAACAACATGGTGGGCAGGACAAGAGTGTGACCCAACACAACAACATGGGAGGCAGGACAGGAGTGTGACCCAACACAACGACATAGTGGGAAGGACAGGAGTGTGACCCAACACAACAACATGGTGGGCAGGACAGGAGTGTGACCCAACACAACGACATGGTGGGCAGGACAGGAGTGTGACCCAACACAACAACATGGTGGGCAGGACAGGAGTGTGACCCAACACAACGACATAGTGGGAAGGACAGGAGTGTGACCCAACACAACAACATAGTGGGCAGGACAGAAGTGTGATCCAACACAACGACATGGGAGGCAGGACAGGAGTGTGACCCAACACAACGACATGGGAGGCAGGACAGGAGTGTGACCCAACACAACAACATGGTGGGCAGGACAGGAGTGTGTCCCAACACAACGACATGGTGGGCAGGACAGGAGTGTGACCCAACACAACGACATGGTGGGCAGGACAGGAGTGTGACCCAACACAACGACATGGTGGGCAGGACAGGAGTGTGACCCAACACAACGACATGGTGGGCAGGACAGGAGTGTGACCCAACACAACAACATGGTGGGCAGGACAGAAGTGTGACCCAACACAACGACATGGGAGGCAGGACAGAAGTGTGACCCAACACAACGACATGGTGGGCAGGACAGAAGTGTGACCCAACACAATGACATGGTGGGCAGGACAGAAGTGTGACCCAACACAACGACATGGTGGGCAGGACAGGAGTGTGACCCAACACAACAACATGGTGGGCAGGACAGGAGTGTGACCCAACACAACGACATGGTGGGCAGGACAGAAGTGTGACCCAACACAACGACATGGTGGGCAGGACAGGAGTGTGACCCAACGACATGGTGGGCAGGACAGGAGTGTGACCCAACACAACAACATGGTAGGCAGGACAGGAGTGTGACCCAACACAACGACATAGTGGGCAGGACAGAAGTGTGACCCAACACAACGACATGGGAGGCAGGACAGGAGTGTGACCCAACACAACGACATGGTGGGCAGGACAGGAGTGTGACCCAACACAACGACATGGTGGGCAGGACTTGAGTGTGACCCAACACAACAACATGGTGGGCAGGACAGGAGTGTGACCCAACACAACGACATGGGAGGCAGGACAGGAGTGTGACCCAACACAACGACATGGTGGGCAGGACAGGAGTGTGACCCAACACAACGACATGGGAGGCAGGACAGGAGTGTGACCCAACACAACAACATGGTGGGCAGGACAGGAGTGTGACCCAACACAACAACACGGTGGGCAGGACAAGAGTGTGACCCAACACAACAACATGGGAGGCAGGACAGGAGTGTGACCCAACACAACGACATAGTGGGAAGGACAGGAGTGTGACCCAACACAACAACATGGTGGGCAGGACAGGAGTGTGACCCAACACAACGACATGGTGGGCAGGACAGGAGTGTGACCCAACACAACGACATAGTGGGAAGGACAGGAGTGTGACCCAACACAACAACATAGTGGGCAGGACAGAAGTGTGATCCAACACAACGACATGGGAGGCAGGACAGGAGTGTGACCCAACACAACGACATGGGAGGCAGGACAGGAGTGTGACCCAACACAACAACATGGTGGGCAGGACAGGAGTGTGTCCCAACACAACGACATGGAGGGCAGGACAGGAGTGTGACCCAACACAACGACATGGTGGGCAGGACAGGAGTGTGACCCAACACAACGACATGGTGGGCAGGACAGGAGTGTGACCCAACACAACGACATGGTGGGCAGGACAGGAGTGTGACCCAACACAACGACATGGTGGGCAGGACAGGAGTGTGACCCAACACAACAACATGGTGGGCAGGACAGAAGTGTGACCCAACACAACGACATGGTGGGCAGGACAGAAGTGTGACCCAACACAACGACATGGTGGGCAGGACAGAAGTGTGACCCAACACAATGACATGGTGGGCAGGACAGAAGTGTGACCCAACACAACGACATGGTGGGCAGGACAGGAGTGTGACCCAACACAACAACATGGTGGGCAGGACAGGAGTGTGACCGAACGACATGGTGGGCAGGACAGGAGTGTGACCCAACACAACAACATGGTAGGCAGGACAGGAGTGTGACCCAACACAACGACATAGTGGGCAGGACAGAAGTGTGACCCAACACAACGACATGAGAGGCAGGACAGGAGTGTGACCCAACACAACGACATGGTGGGCAGGACAGGAGTGTGACCCAACACAACGACATGGTGGGCAGGACAGTGTGACCCAACACAACAACATGGTGGGCAGGACAGGAGTGTGACCCAACACAACGACATGGGAGGCAGGACAGGAGTGTGACCCAACACAACGACATGGTGGGCAGGACAGGAGTGTGACCCAACACAACGACATGGTGGGCAGGACAGGAGTGTGACCCAACACAACGACATGGTGGGCAGGACAGGAGTGTGACCCAACACAACGACATGGTGGGCAGGACAGGAGTGTGACCCAACACAACGACATGGGAGGCAGGACAGGAGTGTGACCCAACACAACAACATGGTGGGCAGGACAGGAGTGTGACCCAACACAACAACACGGTGGGCAGGACAAGAGTGTGACCCAACACAACAACATGGGAGGCAGGACAGGAGTGTGACCCAACACAACGACATAGTGGGAAGGACAGGAGTGTGACCCAACACAACAACATGGTGGGCAGGACAGGAGTGTGACCCAACACAACGACATGGTGGGCAGGACAGGAGTGTGACCCAACACAACAACATGGTGGGCAGGACAGGAGTGTGACCCAACACAACGACATAGTGGGAAGGACAGGAGTGTGACCCAACACAACAATATAGTGGGCAGGACAGAAGTGTGATCCAACACAACGACATGGGAGGCAGGACAGGAGTGTGACCCAACACAACGACATGGGAGGCAGGACAGGAGTGTGACCCAACACAACAACATGGTGGGCAGGACAGGAGTGTGTCCCAACACAACGACATGGAGGGCAGGACAGGAGTGTGACCCAACACAACGACATGGTGGGCAGGACAGGAGTGTGACCCAACACAACGACATGGTGGGCAGGACAGGAGTGTGACCCAACACAACGACATGGTGGGCAGGACAGGAGTGTGACCCAACACAACGACATGGTGGGCAGGACAGGAGTGTGACCCAACACAACAACATGGTGGGCAGGACAGAAGTGTGACCCAACACAACGACATGGTGGGCAGGACAGAAGTGTGACCCAACACAACGACATGGTGGGCAGGACAGAAGTGTGACCCAACACAATGACATGGTGGGCAGGACAGAAGTGTGACCCAACACAACGACATGGTGGGCAGGACAGGAGTGTGACCCAACACAACAACATGGTGGGCAGGACAGGAGTGTGACCCAACGACATGGTGGGCAGGACAGGAGTGTGACCCAACACAACAACATGGTAGGCAGGACAGGAGTGTGACCCAACACAACGACATAGTGGGCAGGACAGAAGTGTGACCCAACACAACGACATGAGAGGCAGGACAGGAGTGTGACCCAACACAACGACATGGTGGGCAGGACAGGAGTGTGACCCAACACAACGACATGGTGGGCAGGACTTGAGTGTGACCCAACACAACAACATGGTGGGCAGGACAGGAGTGTGACCCAACACAACGACATGGGAGGCAGGACAGGAGTGTGACCCAACACAACGACATGGTGGGCAGGACAGGAGTGTGACCCAACACAACGACATGGTGGGCAGGACAGGAGTGTGACCCAACACAACGACATGGTGGGCAGGACAGGAGTGTGACCCAACACAACGACATGGTGGGCAGGACATGAGTGTGACCCAACACAACGACATGGTGGGCAGGACAGAAGTGTGACCCAACACAACGACATGGTGGGCAGGACAGAAGTGTGACCCAACACAATGACATGGTGGGCAGGACAGAAGTGTGACCCAACACAACGACATGGTGGGCAGGACAGGAGTGTGACCCAACACAACAACATGGTGGGCAGGACAGGAGTGTGACCCAACGACATGGTGGGCAGGACAGGAGTGTGACCCAACACAACAACATGGTAGGCAGGACAGGAGTGTGACCCAACACAACGACATAGTGGGCAGGACAGAAGTGTGACCCAACACAACGACATGAGAGGCAGGACAGGAGTGTGACCCAACACAACGACATGGTGGGCAGGACAGGAGTGTGACCCAACACAACGACATGGTGGGCAGGACTTGAGTGTGACCCAACACAACAACATGGTGGGCAGGACAGGAGTGTGACCCAACACAACGACATGGTGGGCAGGACATGAGTGTGACCCAACACAACGACATGGTGGGCAGGACAGAAGTGTGACCCAACACAACGACATGGTGGGCAGGACAGAAGTGTGACCCAACACAATGACATGGTGGGCAGGACAGAAGTGTGACCCAACACAACGACATGGTGGGCAGGACAGGAGTGTGACCCAACACAACAACATGGTGGGCAGGACAGGAGTGTGGCCCAACGACATGGTGGGCAGGACAGGAGTGTGACCCAACACAACAACATGGTAGGCAGGACAGGAGTGTGACCCAACACAACGACATAGTGGGCAGGACAGAAGTGTGACCCAACACAACGACATGAGAGGCAGGACAGGAGTGTGACCCAACACAACGACATGGTGGGCAGGACAGGAGTGTGACCCAACACAACGACATGGTGGGCAGGACTTGAGTGTGACCCAACACAACAACATGGTGGGCAGGACAGGAGTGTGACCCAACACAACGACATGGGAGGCAGGACAGGAGTGTGACCCAACACAACGACATGGTGGGCAGGACAGGAGTGTGACCCAACACAACGACATGGTGGGCAGGACAGGAGTGTGACCCAACACAACGACATGGTGGGCAGGACAGGAGTGTGACCCAACACAACGACATGGTGGGCAGGACATGAGTGTGACCCAACACAACGACATGGTGGGCAGGACAGGAGTGTGTCCCAACACAACGACATGGTGGGCAGGACAGGAGTGTGACCCAACACAACAACATGGGAGGCAGGACAGGAGTGTGACCCAACACAACGACATGGTGGACAGGACAGGAGTGTGACCCAACACAACAACATGGGAGGCAGGACAGGAGTGTGACCCAACACAACGACATGGGAGGCAGGAAAGGAGTGTGACCCAACACAAAGACATGGTGGGCAGGACAGGAGTGTGACCCAACACAACGACATGGTGGGCAGGACAGGAGTGTGACCCAACACAATGACATGGTGGGCAGGACAGGAGTGTGACCCAACACAACGACATGGTGGGCAGGACAGGAGTGTGACCCAACACAACAACATAGTGGGCAGGACAGAAGTGTGATCCAACACAACGACATGGGAGGCAGGACAGGAGTGTGACCCAACACAACGACATGGGAGGCAGGACAGGAGTGTGACCCAACACAACAACATGGTGGGCAGGACAGGAGTGTGACCCAACACAACGACATGGTGGGCAGGACAGGAGTGTGACCCAACACAACGACATGGTGGGCAGGACAGGAGTGTGACCCAACACAACAACATGGTGGGCAGGACAGAAGTGTGACCCAACACAACGACATGGTGGGCAGGACAGAAGTGTGACCCAACACAACGACATGGTGGGCAGGACAGAAGTGTGACCCAACACAATGACATGGTGGGCAGGACAGAAGTGTGACCCAACACAACGACATGGTGGGCAGGACAGGAGTGTGACCCAACACAACAACATGGTGGGCAGGACAGGAGTGTGACCCAACGACATGGTGGGCAGGACAGGAGTGTGACCCAACACAACAACATGGTAGGCAGGACAGGAGTGTGACCCAACACAACGACATAGTGGGCAGGACAGAAGTGTGACCCAACACAACGACATGAGAGGCAGGACAGGAGTGTGACCCAACACAACGACATGGTGGGCAGGACAGGAGTGTGACCCAACACAACGACATGGTGGGCAGGACTTGAGTGTGACCCAACACAACAACATGGTGGGCAGGACAGGAGTGTGACCCAACACAACGACATGGGAGGCAGGACAGGAGTGTGACCCAACACAACGACATGGTGGGCAGGACAGGAGTGTGACCCAACACAACGACATGGTGGGCAGGACAGGAGTGTGACCCAACACAACGACATGGTGGGCAGGACAGGAGTGTGACCCAACACAACGACATGGTGGGCAGGACATGAGTGTGACCCAACACAACGACATGGTGGGCAGGACAGGAGTGTGTCCCAACACAACGACATGGTGGGCAGGACAGGAGTGTGACCCAACACAACAACATGGGAGGCAGGACAGGAGTGTGACCCAACACAACGACATGGTGGGCAGGACAGGAGTGTGACCCAACACAATGACATGGTGGGCAGGACAGGAGTGTGACCCAACACAACAACATAGTGGGCAGGACAGAAGTGTGATCCAACACAACGACATGGGAGGCAGGACAGGAGTGTGACCCAACACAACGACATGGGAGGCAGGACAGGAGTGTGACCCAACACAACAACATGGTGGGCAGGACAGGAGTGTGACCCAACACAACGACATGGTGGGCAGGACAGGAGTGTGACCCAACACAACGACATGGTGGGCAGGACAGGAGTGTGACCCAACACAACAACATGGTGGGCAGGACAGAAGTGTGACCCAACACAACGACATGGTGGGCAGGACAGGAAGTGTGACCCAACACAACGACATGGTGGGCAGGACAGTGTGACCCAACACAATGACATGGTGGGCAGGACAGAAGTGTGACCCAACACAACGACATGGTGGGCAGGACAGGAGTGTGACCCAAACAACAACATGGTGGGCAGGACATGGTGGGCAGGACATGGGAGTGTGACCCAACACAACAACATGGTAGGCAGGACAGGAGTGTGACCCAACACAACGACATAGTGGGCAGGACAGAAGTGTGACCCAACACAACGACATGGAGGCAGGACAGGAGTGTGACCCAACACAACGACATGGTGGGCAGGACATGTGACCCAACACAACGACATGGTGGGCAGGACAGGAGTGTGACCCAACACAACAACATGGTGGGCAGGACAGGAGTGTGACCCAACACAACGACATGGGAGGCAGGACAGGAGTGTGACCCAACACAACGACATGGTGGGCAGGACAGGAGTGTGACCCAACACAACGACATGGTGGGCAGGACAGGAGTGTGACCCAACACAACGACATGGTGGGCAGGACAGGAGTGTGACCCAACACAACGACATGGTGGGCAGGACATGAGTGTGACCCAACACAACGACATGGTGGGCAGGACAGGAGTGTGTCCCAACACAACGACATGGTGGGCAGGACAGGAGTGTGACCCAACACAACAACATGGGAGGCAGGACAGGAGTGTGACCCAACACAACGACATGGTGGGCAGGACAGGAGTGTGACCCAACACAACAACATGGGAGGCAGGACAGGAGTGTGGCATGGGAGGCAGGAAAGGAGTGTGACCCAACACAACGACATGGTGGGCAGGACAGGAGTGTGACCCAACACAACGACATGGTGGGCAGGACAGGAGTGTGACCCAACACAACGACATGGTGGGCAGGACAGGAGTGTGACCCAACACAACGACATGGTGGGCAGGACAGGAGTGTGACCCAACACAACGACATGGTGGGCAGGACAGAGTGTGACCCAACACAATGACATGGTGGGCAGGACAGAGTGTGACCCAACACAACGACATGGTGGGCAGGACAGGAGTGTGACCCAACACAACGACATGGTGGGCAGGACAGGAGTGTGACCCAACGACATGGTGGGCAGGACAGGAGTGTGACCCAACACAACAACATGGTAGGCAGGACAGGAGTGTGACCCAACACAACGACATAGTGGGCAGGACAGAAGTGTGACCCAACACAACGACATGTGAGGCAGGACAGGAGTGTGACCCAACACAACGACATGGTGGGCAGGACAGGAGTGTGACCCAACACAACGACATGGTGGGCAGGACTTGAGTGTGACCCAACACAACAACATGGTGGGCAGGACAGGAGTGTGACCCAACACAACGACATGGTGAGGCAGGACAGGAGTGTGACCCAACACAACGACATGGTGGGCAGGACAGGAGTGTGACCCAACACAACGACATGGTGGGCAGGACAGGAGTGTGACCCAACACAACGACATGGTGGGCAGGACAGGAGTGTGACCCAACACAACGACATGGTGGGCAGGACAGGAGTGTGACCCAACACAACGACATGGTGGGCAGGACAGAGTGTGACCCAACACAACGACATGGTGGGCAGGACAGGAGTGTGACCCAACACAATGACATGGTGGGCAGGACAGTGTGACCCAACACAACGACATGGTGGGCAGGACAGGAGTGTGACCCAACACAACAACATGGTGGGCAGGACAGGAGTGTGACCCAACGACATGGTGGGCAGGACAGGAGTGTGACCCAACACAACAACATGGTAGGCAGGACAGGAGTGTGACCCAACACAACGACATGGGCAGGACAGTGACAGGAGGCAGGACCCAACACAACGACATGGTGGGCAGGACAGGAGTGTGACCCAACACAACGACATGGTGGGCAGGACAGGAGTGTGACCCAACACAACAACATGGTGGGCAGGACAGGAGTGTGACCCAACACAACGACATGGTGGGCAGGACAGGAGTGTGACCCAACACAACGACATGGTGGGCAGGACAGGAGTGTGACCCAACACAACGACATGGTGGGCAGGACAGAGTGTGACCCAACACAATGACATGGTGGGCAGGACAGTGTGGACATGGTGGGCAGGACAGGAGTGTGACCCAACACAACAACATGGTGGGCAGGACAGGAGTGTGACCCAACACAATGACATGGTGGGCAGGACAGGAGTGTGACCCAACACAACGACATGGTGGGCAGGACAGGAGTGTGACCCAACACAACAACATGGTGGGCAGGACAGGAGTGTGACCCAACACAACGACATGGGAGGCAGGACAGGAGTGTGACCCAACACAACGACATGGTGGGCAGGACAGGAGTGTGACCCAACACAACAACATGGTGGGCAGGACAGGAGTGTGACCCAACACAACGACATGGTGGGCAGGACAGGAGTGTGACCCAACACAACGACATGGTGGGCAGGACAGGAGTGTGACCCAACACAACAACATGGTGGGCAGGACAGAAGTGTGAGTGTGACCCAACACAACGACATGGTGGGCAGGACAGAAGTGTGACCCAACACAACGACATGGTGGGCAGGACAGAAGTGTGACCCAACACAATGACATGGTGGGCAGGACAGAGTGTGACCCAACACAACGACATGGGAGGCAGGACAGGAGTGTGACCCAACACAACAACATGGTGGGCAGGACAGGAGTGTGACCCAACGACATGGTGGGCAGGACAGGAGTGTGACCCAACACAACAACATGGTAGGCAGGACAGGAGTGTGACCCAACACAACGACATAGTGGGCAGGACAGAAGTGTGACCCAACACAACGACATGAGAGGCAGGACAGGAGTGTGACCCAACACAACGACATGGTGGGCAGGACAGGAGTGTGACCCAACACAACGACATGGTGGGCAGGACTTGAGTGTGACCCAACACAACAACATGGTGGGCAGGACAGGAGTGTGACCCAACACAACGACATGGGAGGCAGGACAGGAGTGTGACCCAACACAACGACATGGTGGGCAGGACAGGAGTGTGACCCAGGACAGGAGTGTGACCCAACACAACGACATGGTGGGCAGGACAGGAGTGTGACCCAACACAACGACATGGTGGGCAGGACAGGAGTGTGACCCAACACAACGACATGGTGGGCAGGACAGGAGTGTGACCCAACACAACGACATGGTGGGCAGGACAGGAGTGTGACATGGGAGGCAGGACAGGAGTGTGACCCAACACAACGACATGGTGGGCAGGACAGGAGTGTGACCCAACACAATGACATGGTGGGCAGGACAGGAGTGTGACCCAACACAACAACATGGTGGGCAGGACAGGAGTGTGACCCAACACAACACATGGGAGGCAGGACAGGAGTGTGACCCAACACAACGACATGGGAGGCAGGACAGGAGTGTGACCCAACACAACAACATGGTGGGCAGGACAGGAGTGTGACCCAACACAACGACATGGTGGGCAGGACAGGAGTGTGACCCAACACAACGACATAGTGGGCAGGACAGGAGTGTGACCCAACACAACAACATGGTGGGCAGGACAGAAGTGTGACCCAACACAACGACATGGTGGGCAGGACAGAAGTGTGACCCAACACAACGACATGGTGGGCAGGACACAAGTGTGACCCAACACAACGACATGGTGGGCAGGACAGGAGTGTGACCCAACACAACGACATGGTGGGCAGGACAGGAGTGTGACCCAACACAACAACATGGTGGGCAGGACAGGAGTGTGACCCAACGACATGGTGGGCAGGACAGGAGTGTGACCCAACACAACAACATGGTAGGCAGGACAGGAGTGTGACCCAACACAACGACATAGTGGGCAGGACAGAAGTGTGACCCAACACAACGACATGAGAGGCAGGACAGGAGTGTGACCCAACACAACGACATGGTGGGCAGGACAGGAGTGTGACCCAACACAACGACATGGTGGGCAGGACTTGAGTGTGACCCAACACAACAACATGGTGGGCAGGACAGGAGTGTGACCCAACACAACGACATGGGAGGCAGGACAGGAGTGTGACCCAACACAACGACATGGTGGGCAGGACAGGAGTGTGACCCAACACAACGACATGGTGGGCAGGACAGGAGTGTGACCCAACACAACGACATGGTGGGCAGGACAGGAGTGTGACCCAACACAACGACATGGTGGGCAGGACATGAGTGTGACCCAACACAACGACATGGTGGGCAGGACAGGAGTGTGTCCCAACACAACGACATGGTGGGCAGGACAGGAGTGTGACCCAACACAACAACATGGGAGGCAGGACAGGAGTGTGACCCAACACAACGACATGGTGGGCAGGACAGGAGTGTGACCCAACACAACAACATGGGAGGCAGGACAGGAGTGTGACCCAACACAACGACATGGGAGGCAGGACAGGAGTGTGACCCAACACAACGACATGGTGGGCAGGACAGGAGTGTGACCCAACACAACGACATGGTGGGCAGGACAGGAGTGTGACCCAACACAACGACATGGTGGGCAGGACAGGAGTGTGACCCAACACAACGACATGGTGGGCAGGACAGGAGTGTGACCCAACACAACAACATGGTGGGCAGGACAGGAGTGTGACCCAACACAACGACATGGGAGGCAGGACAGGAGTGTGACCCAACACAACGACATGGGAGGCAGGACAGGAGTGTGACCCAACACAACAACATGGTGGGCAGGACAGGAGTGTGTCCCAACACAACGACATGGAGGGCAGGACAGGAGTGTGACCCAACACAACGACATGGTGGGCAGGACAGGAGTGTGACCCAACACAACGACATGGTGGGCAGGACAGGAGTGTGACCCAACACAACGACATGGTGGGCAGGACAGGAGTGTGACCCAACACAACGACATGGTGGGCAGGACAGGAGTGTGACCCAACACAACAACATGGTGGGCAGGACAGAGTGTACCCAACACAACGACATGGTGGGCAGGACAGAAGTGTGACCCAACACAACGACATGGTGGGCAGGACAGAGTGTGACCCAACACAATGACATGGTGGGCAGGACAGGAGTGTGACCCAACAAAACGACATGGTGGGCAGGACAGGAGTGTGACCCAACACAACAACATGGTGGGCAGGACAGGAGTGTGACCCAACGACATGGTGGGCAGGACAGGAGTGTGACCCAACGACATGGTGGGCAGGACAGGAGTGTGACCCAACACAACAACATGGTAGGCAGGACAGGAGTGTGACCCAACACAACGACATAGTGGGCAGGACAGAAGTGTGACCCAACACAACGACATGGGAGGCAGGACAGGAGTGTGACCCAACACAACGACATGGTGGGCAGGACAGGTGTGACCCAACACAACGACATGGTGGGCAGGACTTGAGTGTGACCCAACACAACAACATGGTGGGCAGGACAGGAGTGTGACCCAACACAACGACGGGAGGCAGGACAGGAGTGTGACCCAACACAACGACATGGTGGGCAGGACAGGAGTGTGACCCAACACAACGACATGGTGGGCAGGACAGGAGTGTGACCCAACACAACAACATGGTGGGCAGGACAGGAGTGTGACCCAACACAACAACATGGTGAGTGTGACCCAACACAACAACATGGGAGGCAGGACAGGAGTGTGACCCAACACAACGACATAGTGGGAAGGACAGGAGTGTGACCCAACACAACAACATGGTGGGCAGGACAGGAGTGTGGACATGGTGGGCAGGACAGGAGTGTGACCCAACACAACAACATGGTGGGCAGGACAGGAGTGTGACCCAACACAACGACATGGTGGGCAGGACAGGAGTGTGACCCAACACAACAACATGGTGGGCAGGACAGAAGTGTGACCCAACACAACGACATGGGAGGCAGGACAGGAGTGTGACCCAACACAACGACATGGGAGGCAGGACAGGAGTGTGACCCAACACAACAACATGGTGGGCAGGACAGGAGTGTGACCCAACACAACGACATGGTGGGCAGGACAGGAGTGTGACCCAACACAACGACATGGTGGGCAGGACAGTGTGACCCAACACAACGACATGGTGGGCAGGACAGGAGTGTGACCCAACACAACGACATGGTGGGCAGGACAGGAGTGTGACCCAACACAACAACATGGTGGGCAGGACAGAAGTGTGACCCAACACAACGACATGGTGGGCAGGACAGAAGTGTGACCCAACACAACGACATGGTGGGCAGGACAGAAGTGTGACCCAACACAATGACATGGTGGGCAGGACAGGAGTGTGACCCAACACAACGACATGGTGGGCAGGACAGGAGTGTGACCCAACACAACAACATGGTGGGCAGGACAGGAGTGTGACCCAACGACATGGTGGGCAGGACAGGAGTGTGACCCAACACAACAACATGGTAGGCAGGACAGGAGTGTGACCCAACACAACGACATAGTGGGCAGGACAGAAGTGTGACCCAACACAACGACATGGGAGGCAGGACAGGAGTGTGACCCAACACAACGACATGGTGGGCAGGACAGGAGTGTGACCCAACACAACGACATGGTGGGCAGGACTTGAGTGTGACCCAACACAACAACATGGTGGGCAGGACAGGAGTGTGACCCAACACAACGACATGGGAGGCAGGACAGGAGTGTGACCCAACACAACGACATGGTGGGCAGGACAGGAGTGTGACCCAACACAACGACATGGTGGGCAGGACAGGAGTGTGACCCAACACAACGACATGGTGGGCAGGACAGGAGTGTGACCCAACACAACGACATGGTGGGCAGGACAGGAGTGTGACCCAACACAACGACATGGGAGGCAGGACAGGAGTGTGACCCAACACAACAACATGGTGGGCAGGACAGGAGTGTGACCCAACACAACAACATGGTGGGCAGGACAAGAGTGTGACCCAACACAACAACATGGGAGGCAGGACAGAAGTGTGACCCAACACAATGACATGGTGGGCAGGACAGAAGTGTGACCCAACACAACAACATGGTGGGCAGGACAGGAGTGTGACCCAACACAACGACATGGTGGGCAGGACAGGAGTGTGACCCAACACAACAACATGGTGGGCAGGACAGGAGTGTGACCCAACACAACGACATGGTGGGCAGGACAGGAGTGTGACCCAACACAACAACATAGTGGGCAGGACAGAAGTGTGATCCCACAACACATGGGAGGCAGGACATGGACATGGGAGGCAGGACAGGAGTGTGACCCAACACAACAACATGGTGGGCAGGACAGGAGTGTGACCCAACACAACGACATGGAGGGCAGGACAGGAGTGTGACCCAACACAACGACATGGTGGGCAGGACAGGAGTGTGACCCAACACAACGACATGGTGGGCAGGACAGGAGTGTGACCCAACACAACGACATGGTGGGCAGGACAGGAGTGTGACCCAACACAACGACATGGTGGGCAGGACAGGAGTGTGACCCAACACAACAACATGGTGGGCAGGACAGAAGTGTGACCCAACACAACGACATGGTGGGCAGGACAGAGTGTGACCCAACACAACGACATGGTGGGCAGGACAGAAGTGTGACCCAACACAATGACATGGTGGGCAGGACAGAAGTGTGACCCAACACAACGACATGGTGGGCAGGACAGGAGTGTGACCCAACACAACAACATGGTGGGCAGGACAGGAGTGTGACCCAACACATGGTGGGCAGGACAGGAGTGTGACCCAACACAACAACATGGTAGGCAGGACAGGAGTGTGACCCAACACAACGACATAGTGGGCAGGACAGAAGTGTGACCCAACACAACGACATGAGAGGCAGGACAGGAGTGTGACCCAACACAACGACATGGTGGGCAGGACAGGAGTGTGACCCAACACAACGACATGGTGGACAGGAGTGTGACCCAACACAACAACATGGTGGGCAGGACAGGAGTGTGACCCAACACAACGACATGGTGGGCAGGACAGGAGTGTGACCCAACACAACGACATGGTGGGCAGGACAGGAGTGTGACCCAACACAACGACATGGTGGGCAGGACAGGAGTGTGACCCAACACAACGACATGGTGGGCAGGACAGGAGTGTGACCCAACACAACGACATGGTGGGCAGGACAGGAGTGTGACCCAACACAACGACATGGTGGGCAGGACAGGAGTGTGACCCAACACAACGACATGGTGGGCAGGACAGGAGTGTGACCCAACACAACGACATGGTGGGCAGGACAGGAGTGTGACCCAACACAACGACATGGTGGGCAGGACAGGAGTGTGACCCAACACAACAACATGGTGGGCAGGACAGGAGTGTGACCCAACACAACAACATGGTGGGCAGGACAGAAGTGTGACCCAACACAACGACATGGTGGGCAGGACAGAAGTGTGACCCAACACAACGACATGGTGGGCAGGACAGAAGTGTGACCCAACACAATGACATGGTGGGCAGGACAGAGTGTGACCCAACACAACGACATGGTGGGCAGGACAGGAGTGTGACCCAACACAACAACATGGTGGGCAGGACAGGAGTGTGACCCAACACATGGTGGGCAGGACATGGTGACATGGTGGGCAGGACAGGAGTGTGACCCAACACAACAACATGGTAGGCAGGACAGGAGTGTGGTGGGCAGGACAGGAGTGTGACCCAACACAACGACATGGTGGAGGCAGGACAGGAGTGTGACCCAACACAACGACATGGTGGGCAGGACAGGAGTGTGACCCAACACAACGACATGGTGGGCAGGACAGGAGTGTGACCCAACACAACAACATGGTGGGCAGGACAGGAGTGTGACCCAACACAACGACATGGGAGGCAGGACAGGAGTGTGACCCAACACAACGACATGGTGGGCAGGACAGGAGTGTGACCCAACACAACGACATGGTGGGCAGGACAGGAGTGTGACCCAACACAACAACATGGTGGGCAGGACAGGAGTGTGACCCAACACAACGACATGGTGGGCAGGACAGGAGTGTGACCCAACACAACGACATGGGAGGCAGGACAGGAGTGTGACCCAACACAACGACATGGTGGGCAGGACAGGAGTGTGACCCAACACAACGACATGGGAGGCAGGACAGGAGTGTGACCCAACACAACGACATGGGAGGCAGGACAGGAGTGTGACCCAACACAACAACATGGTGGGCAGGACAGGAGTGTGACCCAACACAACGACATGGTGGGCAGGACAGGAGTGTGACCCAACACAACGACATGGTGGGCAGGACAGGAGTGTGACCCAACACAACGACATGGTGGGCAGGACAGGAGTGTGACCCAACACAACGACATGGTGGGCAGGACAGGAGTGTGACCCAACACAACAACATGGTGGGCAGGACAGGAGTGTGACCCAACACAACAACATGGTGGGCAGGACAGAAGTGTGACCCAACACAACGACATGGTGGGCAGGACAGAAGTGTGACCCAACACAACGACATGGTGGGCAGGACAGAAGTGTGACCCAACACAATGACATGGTGGGCAGGACAGAAGTGTGACCCAACACAACGACATGGTGGGCAGGACAGGAGTGTGACCCAACACAACAACATGGTGGGCAGGACAGGAGTGTGACGACATGGTGGGCAGGACAGGAGTGTGACAACGACATGGTGGGCAGGACAGGAGTGTGACCCAACACAACAACATGGTAGGCAGGACAGGAGTGTGACCCAACACAACGACATGGTGGGCAGGACAGAAGTGTGACCCAACACAACGACATGGTGGGCAGGACAGAAGTGTGACCCAACACAACGACATGGTGGGCAGGACAGGAGTGTGACCCAACACAACGACATGGTGGGCAGGACTTGAGTGTGACCCAACACAACGACATGGTGGGCAGGACAGGAGTGTGACCCAACACAACGACATGGGAGGCAGGACAGGAGTGTGACCCAACACAACGACATGGTGGGCAGGACAGGAGTGTGACCCAACACAACGACATGGGGAGGCAGGACAGGAGTGTGACCCAACACAACAACATGGTGGGCAGGACAGGAGTGTGACCCAACACCAACACAGGACAAGAGTGTGACCCAACACAACAACATGGGAGGCAGGACAGGAGTGTGACCCAACACAACGACATAGTGGGCAGGACAGGAGTGTGACCCAACACAACAACATGGTGGGCAGGACAGGAGTGTGACCCAACACAACGACATGGTGGGCAGGACAGGAGTGTGACCCAACACAACAACATGGTGGGCAGGACAGGAGTGTGACCCAACACAACGACATAGTGGGAAGGACAGGAGTGTGACCCAACACAACAACATAGTGGGCAGGACAGAAGTGTGACCCAACACAACGACATGGGAGGCAGGACAGGAGTGTGACCCAACACAACGACATGGGAGGCAGGACAGGAGTGTGACCCAACACAACAACATGGTGGGCAGGACAGGAGTGTGTCCCAACACAACGACATGGTGGGCAGGACAGGAGTGTGACCCAACACAACGACATGGTGGGCAGGACAGGAGTGTGACCCAACACAACGACATGGTGGGCAGGACAGGAGTGTGACCCAACACAACAACATGGTGGGCAGGACAGGAGTGTGACCCAACACAACGACATGGTGGGCAGGACAGGAGTGTGACCCAACACAACAACATGGTGGGCAGGACAGAAGTGTGACCCAACACAACGACATGGTGGGCAGGACAGAAGTGTGACCCAACACAACGACATGGTGGGCAGGACAGAAGTGTGACCCAACACAATGACATGGTGGGCAGGACAGAAGTGTGACCCAACACAACGACATGGTGGGCAGGACAGGAGTGTGACCCAACACAACAACATGGTGGGCAGGACAGGAGTGTGACCCAACGACATGGTGGGCAGGACAGGAGTGTGACCCAACACAACAACATGGTAGGCAGGACAGGAGTGTGACCCAACACAACGACATAGTGGGCAGGACAGAAGTGTGGTGAGGCAGGACAGGAGTGTGACCCAACACAACGACATGGTGGGCAGGACAGGAGTGTGACCCAACACAACGACATGGTGGGCAGGACAGGAGTGTGACCCAACACAACAACATGGTGGGCAGGACAGGAGTGTGACCCAACACAACGACATGGGAGGCAGGACAGGAGTGTGACCCAACACAACGACATGGTGGGCAGGACAGGAGTGTGACCCAACACAACGACATGGTGGGCAGGACAGGAGTGTGACCCAACACAACGACATGGTGGGCAGGACAGGAGTGTGACCCAACACAACGACATGGTGGGCAGGACAGGAGTGTGACCCAACACAACGACATGGGAGGCAGGACAGGAGTGTGACCCAACACAACAACATGGTGGGCAGGACAGGAGTGTGACCCAACACACACATGGTGGGCAGGACAGTGTGACCCAACACAACAACATGGGAGGCAGGACAGGAGTGTGACCCAACACAACGACATAGTGGGAAGGACAGGAGTGTGACCCAACACAACAACATGGTGGGCAGGACAGGAGTGTGACCCAACACAACGACATGGTGGGCAGGACAGGAGTGTGACCCAACACAACAACATGGTGGGCAGGACAGGAGTGTGACCCAACACAACGACATGGTGGGCAGGACAGGAGTGTGACCCAACACAACAATATAGTGGGCAGGACAGTGTGATCCAACACAACGACATGGGAGGCAGGACAGGAGTGTGACCCAACACAACGACATGGGAGGCAGGACAGGAGTGTGACCCAACACAACAACATGGTGGGCAGGACAGGAGTGTGTCCCAACACAACGACATGGTGGGCAGGACAGGAGTGTGACCCAACACAACGACATGGTGGGCAGGACAGGAGTGTGACCCAACACAACGACATGGTGGGCAGGACAGGAGTGTGACCCAACACAACGACATGGTGGGCAGGACAGGAGTGTGGACATGGTGGGCAGGACAGGAGTGTGACCCAACACAACAACATGGTGGGCAGGACAGAAGTGTGACCCAACACAACGACATGGTGGGCAGGACAGAAGTGTGACCCAACACAACGACATGGTGGGCAGGACAGAAGTGTGACCCAACACAATGACATGGTGGGCAGGACAGGAGTGTGACCCAACACAACGACATGGTGGGCAGGACAGGCAGGACATGGTGGGCAGGACAGGAGTGTGACCCAACATGGTGGGCAGGACAGGAGTGTGACCCAACACAACAACATGGTAGGCAGGACAGGAGTGTGACCCAACACAACGACATAGTGGGCAGGACAGAAGTGTGACCCAACACAACGACATGAGAGGCAGGACAGGAGTGTGACCCAACACAACGACATGGTGGGCAGGACAGGAGTGTGACCCAACACAACGACATGGTGGGCAGGACTTGAGTGTGACCCAACACAACAACATGGTGGGCAGGACAGGAGTGTGACCCAACACAACGACATGGGAGGCAGGACAGGAGTGTGACCCAACACAACGACATGGTGGGCAGGACAGGAGTGTGACCCAACACAACGACATGGTGGGCAGGACAGGAGTGTGACCCAACACAACGACATGGTGGGCAGGACAGGAGTGTGACCCAACACAACGACATGGTGGGCAGGACAGGAGTGTGACCCAACACAACGACATGGTGGGCAGGACAGGAGTGTGACCCAACACAACGACATGGTGGGCAGGACAGGAGTGTGACCCAACACAACAACATGGGAGGCAGGACAGGAGTGTGACCCAACACAACGACATGGTGGACAGGACAGAGTGTGACCCAACACAACAACATGGGAGGCAGGACAGGAGTGTGACCCAACACAACGACATGGGAGGCAGGACAGGAGTGTGACCCAACACAACGACATGGTGGGCAGGACAGGAGTGTGACCCAACACAACAACATGGTGGGCAGGACAGGAGTGTGACCCAACACAATGACATGGTGGGCAGGACAGGAGTGTGACCCAACACAACGACATGGTGGGCAGGACAGGAGTGTGACCCAACACAACAACATAGTGGGCAGGACATGGACATGGGAGGCAGGACAGGAGTGTGACCCAACACAACGACATGGGGGCAGGACAGGAGTGTGACCCAACACAACAACATGGTGGGCAGGACAGGAGTGTGACCCAACACAACAACATGGTGGGCAGGACAGGAGTGTGACCCAACACAACGACATGGGAGGCAGGACAGGAGTGTGACCCAACACAACGACATGGGAGGCAGGACAGGAGTGTGACCCAACACAACGACATGGTGGGCAGGACAGGAGTGTGACCCAACACAACAGGACATGGTGGGGGCAGGACAGGAGTGTGACCCAACACAACGACATGGGAGGCAGGACAGGAGTGTGACCCAACACAACGACATGGTGGGCAGGACAGGAGTGTGACCCAACACAACGACATGGTGGGCAGGACAGGAGTGTGACCCAACACAACGACATGGTGGGCAGGACAGGAGTGTGACCCAACGACATGGTGGGCAGGACAGGAGTGTGACCCAACACAACGACATGGTGGGCAGGACAGGAGTGTGACCCAACACAACGACATGGTGGGCAGGACAGGAGTGTGACCCAACACAACAACATGGTGGGCAGGACAGAAGTGTGACCCAACACAACGACATGGTGGGCAGGACAGAAGTGTGACCCAACACAACGACATGGTGGGCAGGACAGAAGTGTGACCCAACACAATGACATGGTGGGCAGGACAGAAGTGTGACCCAACAAAACGACATGGTGGGCAGGACAGGAGTGTGACCCAACACAACAACATGGTGGGCAGGACAGGAGTGTGACCCAACGACATGGTGGGCAGGACAGGAGTGTGACCCAACGACATGGTGGGCAGGACAGGAGTGTGACCCAACACAACAACATGGTAGGCAGGACAGGAGTGTGACCCAACACAACGACATAGTGGGCAGGACAGAAGTGTGACCCAACACAACGACATGGGAGGCAGGACAGGAGTGTGACCCAACACAACGACATGGTGGGCAGGACAGGAGTGTGACCCAACACAACGACATGGGAGGCAGGACAGGAGTGTGACCCAACACAACGACATGGTGGGCAGGACAGGAGTGTGACCCAACACAACAACATGGTGGGCAGGACAGGAGTGTGACCCAACACAACGACATGGTGGGCAGGACAGGAGTGTGACCCAACACAACGACATGGTGGGCAGGACAGGAGTGTGACCCAACACAACGACATGGTGGGCAGGACAGGAGTGTGACCCAACACAACGACATGGTGGGCAGGACAGGAGTGTGACCCAACACAACGACATGGTGGGCAGGACAGGAGTGTGACCCAACACAACAACATGGTGGGCAGGACAGGAGTGTGACCCAACACAACGACATGGTGGGCAGGACAGGAGTGTGACCCAACACAACGACATGGTGGGCAGGACAGAAGTGTGACCCAACACAATGACATGGTGGGCAGGACAGAAGTGTGACCCAACACAACGACATGGTGGGCAGGACAGGAGTGTGACCCAACACAACAACATGGTGGGCAGGACAGGAGTGTGACCCAACACAACGACATGGTGGGCAGGACAGGAGTGTGACCCAACACAACAACATGGTAGGCAGGACAGGAGTGTGACCCAACACAACGACATGGTGGGCAGGACAGAAGTGTGACCCAACACAACGACATGGAGGCAGGACAGGAGTGTGACCCAACACAACGACATGGTGGGCAGGACAGGAGTGTGACCCAACACAACGACATGGTGGGCAGGACAGGAGTGTGACCCAACACAACAACATGGTGGGCAGGACAGGAGTGTGACCCAACACAACGACATGGGAGGCAGGACAGGAGTGTGACCCAACACAACGACATGGTGGGCAGGACAGGAGTGTGACCCAACACAACGACATGGTGGGCAGGACAGGAGTGTGACCCAACACAACGACATGGTGGGCAGGACAGGAGTGTGACCCAACACAACGACATGGTGGGCAGGACAGGAGTGTGACCCAACACAACGACATGGGAGGCAGGACAGGAGTGTGACCCAACACAACAACATGGTGGGCAGGACAGGAGTGTGACCCAACACAACAACATGGTGGGCAGGACAAGAGTGTGACCCAACACAACAACATGGGAGGCAGGACAGTAGTGTGACCCAACACAACGACATGGTGGGAAGGACAGGAGTGTGACCCAACACAACAACATGGTGGGCAGGACAGGAGTGTGACCCAACACAACGACATGGTGGGCAGGACAGGAGTGTGACCCAACACAACAACATGGTGGGCAGGACAGGAGTGTGACCCAACACAACGACATGTGTGACCCAACACAACAACATAGTGGGCAGGACAGAAGTGTGACCCAACACAACGACATGGGAGGCAGGACAGTGTGACCCAACACAACGACATGGAGGCAGGACAGGAGTGTGACCCAACACAACAACATGGTGGGCAGGACAGGAGTGTGACCCAACACAACGACATGGTGGGCAGGACAGGAGTGTGACCCAACACAACGACATGGTGGGCAGGACAGGAGTGTGACCCAACACAACGACATGGTGGGCAGGACAGGAGTGTGACCCAACACAACGACATGGTGGGCAGGACAGGAGTGTGACCCAACACAACGACATGGTGGGCAGGACAGGAGTGTGACCCAACACAACAACATGGTGGGCAGGACAGAAGTGTGACCCAACACAACGACATGGTGGGCAGGACAGAAGTGTGACCCAACACAACGACATGGGCAGGACAGTGTGACCCAACACAATGACATGGTGGGCAGGACAGAAGTGTGACCCAACACAACGACATGGTGGGCAGGACAGGAGTGTGACCCAACACAACAACATGGTGGGCAGGACAGGATGGTGGGCAGGACAGGAGTGTGACCCAACACAACAACATGGTAGGCAGGACAGGAGTGTGACCCAACACAACGACATGGTGGGCAGGACAGAAGTGTGACCCAACACAACGACATGAGAGGCAGGACAGGAGTGTGACCCAACACAACGACATGGTGGGCAGGACAGGAGTGTGACCCAACACAACGACATGGTGGGCAGGACTTGAGTGTGACCCAACACAACAACATGGTGGGCAGGACAGGAGTGTGACCCAACACAACGACATGGGAGGCAGGACAGGAGTGTGACCCAACACAACGACATGGTGGGCAGGACAGGAGTGTGACCCAACACAACGACATGGTGGGCAGGACAGGAGTGTGACCCAACACAACGACATGGTGGGCAGGACAGGAGTGTGACCCAACACAACGACATGGTGGGCAGGACAGGAGTGTGACCCAACACAACGACATGGTGGGCAGGACAGGAGTGTGTCCCAACACAACGACATGGTGGGCAGGACAGGAGTGTGACCCAACACAACAACATGGGAGGCAGGACAGGAGTGTGACCCAACACAACGACATGGTGGGCAGGACAGGAGTGTGACCCAACACAACAACATGGGAGGCAGGACAGGAGTGTGACCCAACACAACGACATGGGAGGCAGGACAGGAGTGTGGACATGGTGGGCAGGACAGGAGTGTGACCCAACACAACGACATGGTGGGCAGGACAGGAGTGTGACCCAACACAATGACATGGTGGGCAGGACAGGAGTGTGACCCAACACAACGACATGGTGGGCAGGACAGGAGTGTGACCCAACACAACAACATAGTGGGCAGGACAGAAGTGTGATCCAACACAACGACATGGGAGGCAGGACAGGAGTGTGACCCAACACAACGACATGGGAGGCAGGACAGGAGTGTGACCCAACACAACAACATGGTGGGCAGGACAGGAGTGTGACCCAACACAACGACATGGTGGGCAGGACAGGAGTGTGACCCAACACAACGACATGGTGGGCAGGACAGGAGTGTGACCCAACACAACAACATGGTGGGCAGGACAGAAGTGTGACCCAACACAACGACATGGTGGGCAGGACAGAAGTGTGACCCAACACAACGACATGGTGGGCAGGACAGAAGTGTGACCCAACAAAATGACATGGTGGGCAGGACAGTGTGACCCAACACAACGACATGGTGGGCAGGACAGGAGTGTGACCCAACACAACAACATGGTGGGCAGGACAGGAGTGTGACCCAACGACATGGTGGGCAGGACAGGAGTGTGACCCAACACAACGACATGGGCAGGACAGGAGTGTGACCCAACACAACGACATAGTGGGCAGGACAGAAGTGTGACCCAACACAACGACATGGAGGCAGGACAGAGTGTGACCCAACACAACGACATGGTGGGCAGGACAGGAGTGTGACCCAACACAACGACATGGTGGGCAGGACTTGAGTGTGACCCAACACAACAACATGGTGGGCAGGACAGGAGTGTGACCCAACACAACGACATGGGAGGCAGGACAGGAGTGTGACCCAACACAACGACATGGTGGGCAGGACAGGAGTGTGACCCAACACAACGACATGGTGGGCAGGACAGGAGTGTGACCCAACACAACGACATGGTGGGCAGGACAGGAGTGTGACCCAACACAACGACATGGTGGGCAGGACATGAGTGTGACCCAACACAACGACATGGTGGGCAGGACAGGAGTGTGACCCAACACAACGACATGGTGGGCAGGACAGGAGTGTGACCCAACACAACAACATGGGAGGCAGGACAGGAGTGTGACCCAACACAACGACATGGTGGGCAGGACAGGAGTGTGACCCAACACAACAACATGGGAGGCAGGACAGGAGTGTGACCCAACACAACGACATGGGAGGCAGGACAGGAGTGTGACCCAACACAACGACATGGTGGGCAGGACAGGAGTGTGACCCAACACAACGACATGGTGGGCAGGACAGGAGTGTGACCCAACACAACGACATGGTGGGCAGGACAGGAGTGTGACCCAACACAACGACATGGTGGGCAGGACAGGAGTGTGACCCAACACAACAACATGGTGGGCAGGACAGAAGTGTGACCCAACACAACGACATGGGAGGCAGGACAGGAGTGTGACCCAACACAACGACATGGGAGGCAGGACAGGAGTGTGACCCAACACAACAACATGGTGGGCAGGACAGGAGTGTGACCCAACACAACGACATGGTGGGCAGGACAGGAGTGTGACCCAACACAACGACATGGTGGGCAGGACAGGAGTGTGACCCAACACAACGACATGGTGGGCAGGACAGGAGTGTGGACATGGTGGGCAGGACAGGAGTGTGACCCAACACAACAACATGGTGGGCAGGACAGGAGTGTGACCCAACACAACAACATGGTGGGCAGGACAGAAGTGTGACCCAACACAACGACATGGTGGGCAGGACAGAAGTGTGACCCAACACAATGACATGGTGGGCAGGACAGAAGTGTGACCCAACAAAACGACATGGTGGGCAGGACAGGAGTGTGACCCAACACAACAACATGGTGGGCAGGACAGGAGTGTGTGACATGGTGGGCAGGACAGGAGTGTGACAACGACATGGTGGGCAGGACAGGAGTGTGACCCAACACAACAACATGGTAGGCAGGACAGGAGTGTGACCCAACACAACGACATAGTGGGCAGGACAGAAGTGTGACCCAACACAACGACATGGGAGGCAGGACAGGAGTGTGACCCAACACAACGACATGGTGGGCAGGACAGGAGTGTGACCCAACACAACGACATGGTGGGCAGGACAGGAGTGTGACCCAACACAACGACATGGTGGGCAGGACAGGAGTGTGACCCAACACAACGACATGGGAGGCAGGACAGGAGTGTGACCCAACACAACGACATGGTGGGCAGGACAGGAGTGTGACCCAACACAACGACATGGTGGGCAGGACAGGAGTGTGACCCAACACAACAACATGGTGGGCAGGACAGGAGTGTGACCCAACACAACGACATGGGAGGCAGGACAGGAGTGTGACCCAACACAACGACATGGTGGGCAGGACAGGAGTGTGACCCAACACAACGACATGGTGGGCAGGACAGGAGTGTGACCCAACACAACGACATGGTGGGCAGGACAGGAGTGTGACCCAACACAACGACATGGTGGGCAGGACAGGAGTGTGTCCCAACACAACGACATGGTGGGCAGGACAGGAGTGTGACCCAACACAACAACATGGGAGGCAGGACAGGAGTGTGACCCAACACAACGACATGGTGGGCAGGACAGGAGTGTGACCCAACATGGGAGGCAGGACAGGAGTGTGACCCAACACAACGACATGGGAGGCAGGAAAGAAGTGTGACCCAACACAACGACATGGTGGGCAGGACAGGAGTGTGACCCAACACAACGACATGGTGGGCAGGACAGGAGTGTGACCCAACACAACGACATGGGAGGCAGGACAGGAGTGTGACCCAACACAACGACATGGTGGGCAGGACAGGAGTGTGACCCAACACAACGACATGGTGGGCAGGACAGGAGTGTGACCCAACACAACAACATGGTGGGCAGGACAGGAGTGTGACCCAACACAACGACATGGGAGGCAGGACAGGAGTGTGACCCAACACAACGACATGGTGGGCAGGACAGGAGTGTGACCCAACACAACGACATGGTGGGCAGGACAGGAGTGTGACCCAACACAACGACATGGTGGGCAGGACAGGAGTGTGACCCAACACAAACAACATGGTGGGCAGGACAGGAGTGTGACCCAACACAACGACATGGTGGGCAGGACAGAAGTGTGACCCAACACAACGACATGGTGGGCAGGACAGTGTGGACATGGTGGGCAGGGAGTGTGACCCAACACAACGACATGGTGGGCAGGACAGGAGTGTGACCCAACACAACAACATGGTGGGCAGGACAGGAGTGTGACCCAACACAACGACATGGTGGGCAGGACAGGAGTGTGACCCAACACAACAACATGGTAGGCAGGACAGGAGTGTGACCCAACACAACGACATGGTGGGCAGGACAGGAGTGTGACCCAACACAATGACATGGTGGGCAGGACAGAAGTGTGACCCAACACAACGACATGGTGGGCAGGACAGGAGTGTGACCCAACACAACAACATGGTGGGCAGGACAGGAGTGTGACCCAACGACATGGTGGGCAGGACAGGAGTGTGACCCAACGACATGGTGGGCAGGACAGGAGTGTGACCCAACACAACAACATGGTAGGCAGGACAGGAGTGTGACCCAACACAACGACATAGTGGGCAGGACAGAAGTGTGACCCAACACAACGACATGGGAGGCAGGACAGGAGTGTGACCCAACACAACGACATGGTGGGCAGGACAGGAGTGTGACCAAACACAACGACATGGTGGGCAGGACAGGAGTGTGACCCAACACAACGACATGGTGGGCAGGACAGGAGTGTGACCCAACACAACGACATGGGAGGCAGGACAGGAGTGTGACCCAAC
Organism: Oncorhynchus nerka; assembly: GCF_034236695.1. NCBI lineage: Eukaryota > Metazoa > Chordata > Actinopteri > Salmoniformes > Salmonidae > Oncorhynchus > Oncorhynchus nerka. Next base: position 28,199,400 of record NC_088409.1, on the reverse strand, counting down.
ACAACGACATGGTGGGCAGGACAGGAGTGTGACCCAACACAACGACATGGTGGGCAGGACTTGAGTGTGACCCAACACAACAACATGGTGGGCAGGACAGGAGTGTGACCCAACACAACGACATGGGAGGCAGGACAGGAGTGTGACCCAACACAACGACATGGTGGGCAGGACAGGAGTGTGACCCAACACAACGACATGGTGGGCAGGACAGGAGTGTGACCCAACACAACGACATGGTGGGCAGGACAGGAGTGTGACCCAACACAACGACATGGTGGGCAGGACAGGAGTGTGACCCAACACAACGACATGGTGGGCAGGACAGGAGTGTGACCCAACACAACAACATGGTGGGCAGGACAGGAGTGTGACCCAACACAACGACATGGTGGGCAGGACAGGAGTGTGACCCAACACAACAACATGGGAGGCAGGACAGGAGTGTGACCCAACACAACGACATGGGAGGCAGGAAAGAAGTGTGACCCAACACAACGACATGGTGGGCAGGACAGGAGTGTGACCCAACACAACGACATGGTGGGCAGGACAGGAGTGTGACCCAACACAACGACATGGGAGGCAGGACAGGAGTGTGACCCAACACAACGACATGGTGGGCAGGACAGGAGTGTGACCCAACACAACGACATGGTGGGCAGGACAGGAGTGTGACCCAACACAACAACATGGTGGGCAGGACAGGAGTGTGACCCAACACAACGACATGGTGAGGCAGGCAGTGTGACCCAACACAACGACATGGTGGGCAGGTGAGTGTGACCCAACACAACGACATGGTGGGCAGGACAGGAGTGTGACCCAACACAACGACATGGTGGGCAGGACAGGAGTGTGACCCAACACAACGACATGGTGGGCAGGACAGGAGTGTGTCCCAACACAACGACATGGTGGGCAGGACAGGAGTGTGACCCAACACAACAACATGGGAGGCAGGACAGGAGTGTGACCCAACACAACGACATGGTGGACAGGACAGGAGTGTGACCCAACACAACAACATGGGAGGCAGGACAGGAGTGTGACCCAACACAACGACATGGGAGGCAGGAAAGGAGTGTGACCCAACACAACGACATGGTGGGCAGGACAGGAGTGTGACCCAACACAACGACATGGTGGGCAGGACAGGAGTGTGACCCAACACAACGACATGGTGGGCAGGACAGGAGTGTGACCCAACACAGGACAGGAGTGTGACCCAACACAACGACATGGTGGGCAGGACAGGAGTGTGACCCAACACAACAACATGGTGGGCAGGACAGGAGTGTGACCCAACACAACAACATGGTGGGCAGGACAGAAGTGTGACCCAACACAACGACATGGTGGGCAGGACAGAAGTGTGACCCAACACAATGACATGGTGGGCAGGACAGAAGTGTGACCCAACACAACGACATGGTGGGCAGGACAGGAGTGTGACCCAACACAACAACATGGTGGGCAGGACAGGAGTGTGACCCAACGACATGGTGGGCAGGACAGGAGTGTGACCCAACGACATGGTGGGCAGGACAGGAGTGTGACCCAACACAACAACATGGTAGGCAGGACAGGAGTGTGACCCAACACAACGACATAGTGGGCAGGACAGAAGTGTGGACATGGGAGGCAGGACAGGAGTGTGACCCAACACAACGACATGGTGGGCAGGACAGGAGTGTGACCCAACACAACGACATGGTGGGCAGGACAGGAGTGTGACCCAACACAACGACATGGTGGGCAGGACAGGAGTGTGACCCAACACAACGACATGGGAGGCAGGACAGGAGTGTGACCCAACACAACGACATGGTGGGCAGGACAGGAGTGTGACCCAACACAACGACATGGTGGGCAGGACAGGAGTGTGACCCAACACAACAACATGGTGGGCAGGACAGGAGTGTGACCCAACACAACGACATGGGAGGCAGGACAGGAGTGTGACCCAACACAACGACATGGTGGGCAGGACAGGAGTGTGACCCAACACAACGACATGGTGGGCAGGACAGGAGTGTGACCCAACACAACGACATGGTGGGCAGGACAGGAGTGTGACCCAACACAACGACATGGTGGGCAGGACAGGAGTGTGTCCCAACACAACGACATGGTGGGCAGGACAGGAGTGTGACCCAACACAACAACATGGGAGGCAGGACAGGAGTGTGACCCAACACAACGACATGGTGGACAGGACAGGAGTGTGACCCAACACAACAACATGGGAGGCAGGACAGGAGTGTGACCCAACACAACGACATGGGAGGCAGGAAAGAAGTGTGACCCAACACAACGACATGGTGGGCAGGACAGGAGTGTGACCCAACACAACGACATGGTGGGCAGGACAGGAGTGTGACCCAACACAACGACATGGGAGGCAGGACAGGAGTGTGACCCAACACAACGACATGGTGGGCAGGACAGGAGTGTGACCCAACACAACGACATGGTGGGCAGGACTTGAGTGTGACCCAACACAACAACATGGTGGGCAGGACAGGAGTGTGACCCAACACAACGACATGGGAGGCAGGAAAGGAGTGTGACCCAACACAACGACATGGTGGGCAGGACAGGAGTGTGACCCAACACAACGACATGGTGGGCAGGACAGGAGTGTGACCCAACACAACGACATGGTGGGCAGGACAGGAGTGTGACCCAACACAACGACATGGTGGGCAGGACAGGAGTGTGACCCAACACAACGACATGGTGGGCAGGACAGGAGTGTGACCCAACACAACAACATGGGAGGCAGGACAGGAGTGTGACCCAACACAACGACATGGTGGGCAGGACAGGAGTGTGACCCAACACAGGCAGGACATGGTGGGAGGCAGGACAGGAGTGTGACCCAACACAACGACATGGTGGGCAGGACAGGAGTGTGACCCAACACAACGACATGGTGGGCAGGACAGGAGTGTGACCCAACACAACGACATGGTGGGCAGGACAGGAGTGTGACCCAACACAACGACATGGTGGGCAGGACAGGAGTGTGACCCAACACAACGACATGGGCAGGACAGTGTGGACATGGTGGGCAGGACAGGAGTGTGACCCAACACAACGACATGGTGGGCAGGACAGGAGTGTGACCCAACACAACAACATGGGAGGCAGGACAGGAGTGTGACCCAACACAACGACATGGTGGGCAGGACAGGAGTGTGACCCAACACAACACATGGGAGGCAGGACATGGACATGGGAGGCAGGACAGGAGTGTGACCCAACACAACGACATGGTGGGCAGGACAGGAGTGTGACCCAACACAACGACATGGTGGGCAGGACAGGAGTGTGACCCAACACAACGACATGGTGGGCAGGACAGGAGTGTGACCCAACACAACGACATGGTGGGCAGGACAGTGTGACCCAACGACATGGTAGGCAGGACAGGAGTGTGACCCAACACAACGACATGGTGGGCAGGACAGGAGTGTGACCCAACACAACGACATGGTGGGCAGGACAGAAGTGTGACCCAACACAACGACATGGTGGGCAGGACAGGAGTGTGACCCAACACAACACATGGTGGGCAGGACAGTGTGACCCAACACAACGACATGGGAGGCAGGACAGGAGTGTGACCCAACACAACGACATGGGAGGCAGGACAGGAGTGTGACCCAACACAACAACATGGTGGGCAGGACAGGAGTGTGACCCAACACAACAACATGGTGGGCAGGACAAGAGTGTGACCCAACACAACAACATGGGAGGCAGGACAGGAGTGTGACCCAACACAACGACATGGTGGGCAGGACAGGAGTGTGACCCAACACAACAACATGGTGGGCAGGACAGGAGTGTGACCCAACACAACGACATGGTGGGCAGGACAGGAGTGTGACCCAACACAACAACATGGTGGGCAGGACAGGAGTGTGACCCAACACAACGACATAGTGGGAAGGACAGGAGTGTGACCCAACACAACAACATGGTGGGCAGGACAGAAGTGTGACCCAACACAACGACATGGGAGGCAGGACAGGAGTGTGACCCAACACAACAACATGGTGGGCAGGACAGGAGTGTGACCCAACACAACGACATGGTGGGCAGGACAGGAGTGTGACCCAACACAACGACATGGTGGGCAGGACAGGAGTGTGACCCAACACAACGACATGGTGGGCAGGACAGGAGTGTGACCCAACACAACGACATGGTGGGCAGGACAGGAGTGTGACCCAACACAACAACATGGTGGGCAGGACAGGAGTGTGACCCCAACGACATGGTGGGCAGGACAGTGTGACCCAACGACACAGGGAGTGTGACCCAACACAACAACATGGTAGGCAGGACAGGAGTGTGACCCAACACAACGACATAGTGGGCAGGACAGAAGTGTGACCCAACACAACGACATGGGAGGCAGGACAGGAGTGTGACCCAACACAACGACATGGTGGGCAGGACAGGAGTGTGACCCAACACAACGACATGGTGGGCAGGACAGGAGTGTGACCCAACACAACGACATGGGGGCAGGACAGGAGTGTGACCCAACACAACGACATGGTGGGCAGGACAGGAGTGTGACCCAACACAACGACATGGTGGGCAGGACAGGAGTGTGACCCAACACAACAACATGGTGGGCAGGACAGGAGTGTGACCCAACACAACGACATGGGAGGCAGGACAGGAGTGTGACCCAACACAACGACATGGTGGGCAGGACAGGAGTGTGACCCAACACAACGACATGGTGGGCAGGACAGGAGTGTGACCCAACACAACGACATGGTGGGCAGGACAGGAGTGTGACCCAACACAACAACATGGTGGGCAGGACAGGAGTGTGACCCAACACAACGACATGGTGGGCAGGACAGAGTGGACATGGTGGGCAGGACAGGAGTGTGACCCAACGACATGGTGGGCAGGACAGGAGTGTGACCCAACACAACAACATGGTAGGCAGGACAGGAGTGTGACCCAACACAACGACAAGTGGGCAGGACAGTGTGACCCAACACAACGACAAGGTGGGCAGGACAGGAGTGTGACCCAACACAACAACATGGTGGACAGGACAGGAGTGTGACCCAACACAACGACATGGTGGGCAGGACAGGAGTGTGACCCAACACAACGACATGGGAGGCAGGACAGGAGTGTGACCCAACACAACGACATGGGAGGCAGGACAGGAGTGTGACCCAACACAACAACATGGTGGGCAGGACAGGAGTGTGACCCAACACAACGACATGGTAGGCAGGACAGGAGTGTGACCCAACACAACGACATGGTGGGCAGGACAGGAGTGTGACCCAACACAACAACATGGTGGGCAGGACAGGAGTGTGACCCAACACAACGACATGGTAGGCAGGACAGGGGTGTGACCCAACACAACGACATGGTAGGCAGGACAGGAGTGTGACCCAACACAACGACACGTGGTAGGCAGGACAGGAGTGTGACCCAACACAACGACATGGTGGGCAGGACAGGAGTGTGACCCAACACAACGACATGGTGGGCAGGACAGGAGTGTGACCCAACACAACGACATGGTGGGCAGGACAGGAGTGTGACCCAACACAACGACATGGTGGGCAGGACAGGAGTGTGACCCAACACGACATGGTGGGCAGGACATGTGACCCAACACAACAACATGGTGGGCAGGACAGGAGTGTGACCCAACACAACGACATGGTGGGCAGGACAGGAGTGTGACCCAACACAACACAAGGCAGGACATGGACATGGTGGGCAGGACAGGAGTGTGACCCAACACAACGACATGGTGGGCAGGACAGAAGTGTGACCCAACGACATGGTGGGCAGGACAGGAGTGTGACCCAACACAACGACATGGTGGGCAGGACAGGAGTGTGACCCAACACAACAACATGGTGGGCAGGACAGGAGTGTGGCCCAACACAACGACATGGTGGGCAGGACAGGAGTGTGACCCAACACAACGACATGGTAGGCAGGACAGGGGTGTGACCCAACACAACGACATGGTAGGCAGGACAGGAGTGTGACCCAACACAACGACATGGTAGGCAGGACAGGAGTGTGACCCAACACAACGACATGGTGGGCAGGACAGGAGTGTGACCCAACACAACGACATGGTGGGCAGGACAGGAGTGTGACCCAACACAACAACATGGTGGGCAGGACAGGAGTGTGACCCAACACAACGACATGGTGGGCAGGACAGGAGTGTGACCCAACACAACGACATGGTGGCAGGCAGGACAGGGAGTGTGACCCAACACAACGACATGGTGGGCAGGACAGGAGTGTGACCCAACACAACAACATGGTGGGCAGGACAGGAGTGTGACCCAACGACATGGTGGGCAGGACAGGAGTGTGACCCAACGACATGGTGGGCAGGACAGGAGTGTGACCCAACACAACAACATGGGAGGCAGGACAGGAGTGTGACCCAACACAACAACATGGTAGGCAGGACAGAAGTGTGACATGGGAGGCAGGACAGGAGTGTGACCCAACACAACGACATGGTGGGCAGGACAGGAGTGTGACCCAACACAACGACATGGTGGGCAGGACAGGAGTGTGACCCAACACAACGACATGGTGGGCAGGACAGGAGTGTGACCCAACACAACGACATGGTGGGCAGGACAGGAGTGTGACCCAACACAACGACATGGTGGGCAGGACAGGAGTGTGACCCAACACAACGACATGGTGGGCAGGACATGGAGTGTGACCCAACACAACGACATGGTGGGCAGGACAGGAGTGTGACCCAACACAACGACATGGTGGGCAGGACAGGAGTGTGACCCAACACAACGACATGGTGGGCAGGACAGGAGTGTGACCCAACACAACAACATGGGAGGCAGGACAGGAGTGTGACCCAACACAACGACATGGTGGGCAGGACAGGAGTGTGACCCAACACAACAACATGGTGGGACAGGAGGCAGGACAGGAGTGTGACCCAACACAACGACATGGTGGGCAGGACAGGAGTGTGACCCAACACAACGACATGGTGGGCAGGACAGGAGTGTGACCCAACACAACGACATGGTGGGCAGGACAGGAGTGTGACCCAACACAACGACATGGTGGGCAGGACAGGAGTGTGGACATGGTAGGCAGGACAGGAGTGTGACCCAACACAACGACATGGTGGGCAGGACAGGAGTGTGACCCAACACAACGACATGGTGGGCAGGACAGGAGTGTGACCCAACACAACGACATGGTGGGCAGGACAGGAGTGTGACCCAACACAACGACATGGTGGGCAGGACAGGAGTGTGACCCAACACAACGACATGGGAGGCAGGACAGGAGTGTGACCCAACACAACGACATGGGAGGCAGGACAGGAGTGTGACCCAACACAACAACATGGTGGGCAGGACAGGAGTGTGACCCAACACAACAACATGGTGGGCAGGACAGGAGTGTGACCCAACACAACAACATGGGAGGCAGGACAGGAGTGTGACCCAACACAACGACATGGTGGGCAGGACAGGAGTGTGACCCAACACAACAACATGGTGGGCAGGACAGGAGTGTGACCCAACACAACGACATGGTGGGCAGGACAGGAGTGTGACCCAACACAACAACATGGTGGGCAGGACAGGAGTGTGACCCAACACAATGACATAGTGGGAAGGACAGGAGTGTGACCCAACACAACAACATAGTGGGCAGGACAGAAGTGCGATCCAACACAACGACATGGGAGGCAGGACAGGAGTGTGACCCAACACAACAACATGGTGGGCAGGACAGGAGTGTGTCCGAACACAACGACATGGAGGGCAGGACAGGAGTGTGACCCAACACAACGACATGGTGGGCAGGACAGGAGTGTGACCCAACACAACAACATGGTGGGCAGGACAGAAGTGTGACCCAACACAACGACATGGTGGGCAGGACAGGAGTGTGACCCAACACAACAACATGGGAGGCAGGACAGGAGTGTGACCCAACACAACGACATGGTGGACAGGACAGGAGTGTGACCCAACACAACAACATGGGAGGCAGGACAGGAGTGTGACCCAACACAACGACATGGGAGGCAGGAAAGGAGTGTGACCCAACACAACGACATGGTGGGCAGGACAGGAGTGTGACCCAACACAACGACATGGTGGGCAGGACAGGAGTGTGACCCAACACAACGACATGGTGGGCAGGACAGGAGTGTGACCCAACACAACGACATGGTGGGCAGGACAGGAGTGTGACCCAACACAACGACATGGTGGGCAGGACAGGAGTGTGACCCAACACAACGACATGGTGGGCAGGACAGGAGTGTGACCCAACACAACGACATGGTGGGCAGGACAGGAGTGTGACCCAACACAACAACATGGAGGCAGGACAGGAGTGTGACCCAACACAACGACATGGTGGGCAGGACAGGAGTGTGACCCAACACAACAACATGGGAGGCAGGACAGGAGTGTGACCCAACACAACGACATGGGAGGCAGGACAGGAGTGTGACCCAACACAACGACATGGTGGGCAGGACAGGAGTGTGACCCAACACAACGACATGGTGGTGACCCAACACAACGACATGGTGGGCAGGACAGGAGTGTGACCCACACACAACGACATGGTGGGCAGGACAGGAGTGTGACCCAACACAACGACATGGTGGGCAGGACAGGAGTGTGACCCAACACAACGACATGGTGGGCAGGACAGGAGTGTGACCCAACACAACGACATGGTGGGCAGGACAGGAGTGTGACCCAACACAACGACATGGTGGGCAGGACAGGAGTGTGACCCAACACAACGACATGGGAGGCAGGACAGGAGTGTGACCCAACACAACGACATGGGAGGCAGGACAGGAGTGTGACCCAACACAACAACATGGTGGGCAGGACAGGAGTGTGACCCAACACAACAACATGGTGGGCAGGACAAGAGTGTGACCCAACACAACAACATGGGAGGCAGGACAGGAGTGTGACCCAACACAACGACATAGTGGGAAGGACAGGAGTGTGACCCAACACAACAACATGGTGGGCAGGACAGGAGTGTGACCCAACACAACGACATGGTGGGCAGGACAGGAGTGTGACCCAACACAACAACATGGTGGGCAGGACAGGAGTGTGACCCAACACAACGACATGGTGGGCAGGACAGGAGTGTGACCCAACACAACAACATAGTGGGCAGGACAGAAGTGTGACCCAACACAACGACATGGGAGGCAGGACAGGAGTGTGACCCAACACAACAACATGGTGGGCAGGACAGGAGTGTGTCCGAACACAACGACATGGAGGGCAGGACAGGAGTGTGACCCAACACAACGACATGGTGGGCAGGACAGGAGTGTGACCCAACACAACGACATGGTGGGCAGGACAGGAGTGTGACCCAACACAACGACATGGTGGGCAGGACAGGAGTGTGACCCAACACAACAACATGGTGGGCAGGACAGGAGTGTGACCCAACGACATGGTGGGCAGGACAGGAGTGTGCAAGGACATGGTGGGCAGGACAGGAGTGTGACCCAACACAACAACATGGTAGGCAGGACAGGAGTGTGACCCAACACAACGACATAGTGGGCAGGACAGAAGTGTGACCCAACACAACGACATGGGAGGCAGGACAGGAGTGTGACCCAACACAACGACATGGTGGGCAGGACAGGAGTGTGACCCAACACAACGACATGGTGGGCAGGACAGGAGTGTGACCCAACACAACGACATGGGAGGCAGGACAGGAGTGTGACCCAACACAACGACATGGTGGGCAGGACAGGAGTGTGACCCAACACAACGACATGGTGGGCAGGACAGGAGTGTGACCCAACACAACAACATGGTGGGCAGGACAGGAGTGTGACCCAACACAACGACATGGGAGGCAGGACAGGAGTGTGGACATGGTGGGCAGGACAGGAGTGTGACCCAACACAACGACATGGTGGGCAGGACAGGAGTGTGACCCAACACAACGACATGGTGGGCAGGACAGGAGTGTGACCCAACACAACAACATGGTGGGCAGGACAGGAGTGTGACCCAACACAACGACATGGTGGGCAGGACAAGAGTGTGACCCAACGACATGGTGGGCAGGACAGGAGTGTGACCCAACGACATGGTGGGCAGGACAGGAGTGTGACCCAACACAACAACATGGTAGGCAGGACAGGAGTGTGACCCAACACAACGACATAGTGGGCAGGACAGAAGTGTGACCCAACACAACGACAAGGTGGGCAGGACAGGAGTGTGACCCAACACAACAACATGGTGGACAGGACAGGAGTGTGACCCAACACAACGACATGGTGGGCAGGACAGGAGTGTGACCCAACACAACGACATGGGAGGCAGGACAGGAGTGTGACCCAACACAACGACATGGGAGGCAGGACAGGAGTGTGACCCAACACAACAACATGGTGGGCAGGACAGGAGTGTGACCCAACACAACGACATGGTAGGCAGGACAGGAGTGTGACCCAACACAACGACATGGTGGGCAGGACAGGAGTGTGACCCAACACAACAACATGGTGGGCAGGACAGGAGTGTGACCCAACACAACGACATGGTGGGCAGGACAGGGTGTGACCCAACACAACGACATGGTAGGCAGGACAGGAGTGTGACCCAACACAACGACATGGTGGGCAGGACAGGAGTGTGACCCAACACAACGACATGGTGGGCAGGACAGGAGTGTGACCCAACACAACAACATGGTGGGCAGGACAGGAGTGTGACCCAACACAACGACATGGTAGGCAGGACAGGAGTGTGACCCAACACAACGACATTGGAGGCAGGACAGGAGTGTGACCCAACACAACGACATGGTGGGCAGGACAGGAGTGTGACCCAACACAACGACATGGTGGGCAGGACAGGAGTGTGACCCAACACAACGACATGGTGGGCAGGACAGGAGTGTGACCCAACACAACGACATGGTGGGCAGGACAGGAGTGTGACCCAACACAACAACATGGTGGGCAGGACAGGAGTGTGACCCAACACAACGACATGGTGGGCAGGACAGGAGTGTGACCCAACACAACGACATGGGAGGCAGGACAGGAGTGTGACCCAACGACATGGTGGGCAACGACATGGTGGGCAGGACAGAAGTGTGACCCAACGACATGGTGGGCAGGACAGGAGTGTGACCCAACACAACGACATGGTGGGCAGGACAGGAGTGTGACCCAACACAACAACATGGTGGGCAGGACAGGAGTGTGACCCAACACAACGACATGGTGGGCAGGACAGGAGTGTGACCCAACACAACGACATGGTGGGCAGGACAGGAGTGTGACCCAACACAACGACATGGTGGGCAGGACAGGAGTGTGACCCAACACAACGACATGGTGGGCAGGACAGGAGTGTGACCCAACACAACGACATGGTGGGCAGGACAGGAGTGTGACCCAACACAACGACATGGTGGGCAGGACAGGAGTGTGACCCAACACAACGACATGGTGGGCAGGACAGAGTGTGACCCAACACAACGACATGGTGGGCAGGACAGAAGTGTGACCCAACACAACGACATGGTGGGCAGGACAGAAGTGTGACCCAACACAATGACATGGTGGGCAGGACAGAGTGTGACCCAACACAACGACATGGTGGGCAGGACAGGAGTGTGACCCAACACAACAACATGGTGGGCAGGACAGGAGTGTGACCACGACATGGTGGGCAGGACAGGAGTGTGACCCAACGACATGGTGGGCAGGACAGGAGTGTGACCCAACACAACAACATGGTAGGCAGGACAGGAGTGTGACCCAACACAACGACATGGGCAGGACAGAAGTGTGCAGGAGGCAGGACAGGAGTGTGACCCAACACAACGACATGGTGGGCAGGACAGGAGTGTGACCCAACACAACGACATGGTGGGCAGGACAGGAGTGTGGACATGGTGGGCAGGACAGGAGTGTGACCCAACACAACGACATGGTGAGGCAGGACAGGAGTGTGACCCAACACAACGACATGGTGGGCAGGACAGGAGTGTGACCCAACACAACGACATGGTGGGCAGGACAGGAGTGTGACCCAACACAACGACATGGTGGGCAGGACAGGAGTGTGACCCAACACAACGACATGGTGGGCAGGACAGAGTGTGACCCAACACAACGACATGGTGGGCAGGACAGGAGTGTGACCCAACACAACGACATGGTGGGCAGGACAGGAGTGTGACCCAACACAACACATGGGAGGCAGGACAGTGTGACATGGGAGGCAGGACAGGAGTGTGACCCAACACAACAACATGGTGGGCAGGACAGGAGTGTGACCCAACACAACAACATGGTGGGCAGGACAAGAGTGTGACCCAACACAACAACATGGGAGGCAGGACAGTAGTGTGACCCAACACAACGACATGGTGGGCAGGACAGGAGTGTGACCCAACACAACAACACAGGACAGGAGTGTGACCCAACACATGACATGGTGGGCAGGACAGGAGTGTGACCCAACACAACAACATGGTGGGCAGGACAGGAGTGTGACCCAACACACAATGACATGGTGGGCAGGACAGGAGTGTGACCCAACACAACAACATAGTGGGCAGGACAGAAGTGTGGACATGGGAGGCAGGACAGGAGTGTGACCCAACACAACAACATGGTGGGCAGGACAGGAGTGTGTGAACACAACGACATGGTGGGCAGGACAGGAGTGTGACCCAACACAACGACATGGTGGGCAGGACAGGAGTGTGACCCAACACAACAACATGGTGGGCAGGACAGAGTGTGACCCAACACAACGACATGGTGGGCAGGACAGAAGTGTGACCCAACACAATGACATGGTGGGCAGGACAGAAGTGTGACCCAACACAACGACATGGTGGGCAGGACAGGAGTGTGACCCAACACAACAACATGGTGGGCAGGACAGGAGTGTGACCCAACACAACAACGACATGGTGGGCAGGACAGGAGTGTGACCCAACACAACAACATGGTAGGCAGGACAGGAGTGTGACCCAACACAACGACATAGTGGGCAGGACAGAGTGTGACCCAACACAACGACATGGGAGGCAGGACAGTGTGACCCAACACAACAACATGGTGGGCAGGACAGGAGTGTGACCCAACACAACGACATGGTGGGCAGGACAGGAGTGTGACCCAACACAACAACATGGTGGGCAGGACAGGAGTGTGACCCAACACAACGACATGGTGGGCAGGACAGGAGTGTGACCCAACACAACGACATGGTGGGCAGGACAGGAGTGTGACCCAACAACAACAGTGTGACCCAACACAACGACATGGTGGGCAGGACAGGAGTGTGACCCAACACAACAACATGGTGGGCAGGACAGGAGTGTGACCCAACGACATGGTGGGCAGGACAGGAGTGTGACCCAACGACATGGTGGGCAGGACAGGAGTGTGACCCAACACAACAACATGGTAGGCAGGACAGGAGTGTGACCCAACACAACGACATAGTGGGCAGGACAGAAGTGTGACCCAACACAACGACATGGGAGGCAGGACAGGAGTGTGACCCAACACAACGACATGGTGGGCAGGACAGGAGTGTGACCCAACACAACGACATGGTGGGCAGGACAGGAGTGTGACCCAACACAACGACATGGTGGGCAGGACAGGAGTGTGACCCAACACAACGACATGGGAGGCAGGACAGGAGTGTGACCCAACACAACGACATGGTGGGCAGGACAGGAGTGTGACCCAACACAACGACATGGTGGGCAGGACAGGAGTGTGACCCAACACAACGACATGGTGGGCAGGACAGGAGTGTGACCCAACACAACGACATGGTGGGCAGGACAGGAGTGTGACCCAACACAACGACATGGTGGGCAGGACATGAGTGTGACCCAACACAACGACATGGTGGGCAGGACAGGAGTGTGACCCAACACAACGACATGGTGGGCAGGACAGGAGTGTGACCCAACACAACAACATGGGAGGCAGGACAGGAGTGTGACCCAACACAACGACATGGTGGGCAGGACAGGAGTGTGACCCAACACAACAACATGGGAGGCAGGACAGGAGTGTGACCCAACACAACGACATGGGAGGCAGGACAGGAGTGTGACCCAACACAACGACATGGTGGGCAGGACAGGAGTGTGACCCAACACAACGACATGGTGGGCAGGACAGGAGTGTGACCCAACACAACGACATGGTGGGCAGGACAGGAGTGTGACCCAACACACACATGGTGGGCAGGACAGGAGTGTGGTGGGCAGGACAGGAGTGTGACCCAACACAACGACATGGTGGGCAGGACAGGAGTGTGACCCAACACAACGACATGGTGGGCAGGACAGGAGTGTGACCCAACACAACGACATGGTGGGCAGGACAGGAGTGTGACCCAACACAACGACATGGTGGGCAGGACAGGAGTGTGACCCAACACAACGACATGGGAGGCAGGACAGGAGTGTGACCCAACACAACGACATGGGAGGCAGGACAGGAGTGTGACCCAACACAACAACATGGTGGGCAGGACAGGAGTGTGACCCAACACAACAACATGGTGGGCAGGACAAGAGTGTGACCCAACACAACAACATGGGAGGCAGGACAGAAGTGTGACCCAACACAATGACATGGTGGGCAGGACAGAAGTGTGACCCAACACAACGACATGGTGGGCAGGACAGGAGTGTGACCCAACACAACAACATGGTGGGCAGGACAGGAGTGTGACCCAACACAACGACATGGTGGGCAGGACAGGAGTGTGACCCAACACAACGACATGGTGGGCAGGACAGGAGTGTGACCCAACACAACAACATGGTGGGCAGGACAGGAGTGTGGCCCAACACAACGACATGGGAGGCAGGACAGGAGTGTGACCCAACACAACATGGTGGGCAGGACATGGTGGGCAGGACAGGAGTGTGACCCAACACAACGACATGGTGGGCAGGACAGGAGTGTGACCCAACACAACAACAACAACATGGTGGGCAGGACAGGAGTGTGACCCAACACAACGACATGGTGGGCAGGACAGTGTGGACATGGTGGGCAGGACAGAGTGTGACCCAACACAACGACATGGTGGGCAGGACAGGAGTGTGACCCAACACAACAACATGGTGGGCAGGACAGGAGTGTGACCCAACGACACAACGACATGGTGGGCAGGACAGGAGTGTGACCCAACACAACAACATGGTAGGCAGGACAGGAGTGTGACCCAACACACGACATAGTGGGCAGGACAGTGTGGACATGGGAGGCAGGACAGGAGTGTGACCCAACACAACAACATGGTGGGCAGGACAGGAGTGTGACCCAACACAACGACATGGTGGGCAGGACAGGAGTGTGACCCAACACAACAACATGGTGGGCAGGACAGGAGTGTGACCCAACACAACGACATGGTGGGCAGGACAGGAGTGTGACCCAACACAACAACATGGTGGGCAGGACAGGAGTGTGACCCAACACAACGACATGGGAGGCAGGACAGGAGTGTGACCCAACACAACAACATGGTGGGCAGGACAGGAGTGTGACCCAACACAACGACATGGTGGGCAGGACAGGAGTGTGACCCAACACAACGACATGGTGGGCAGGACAGGAGTGTGACCCAACACAACGACATGGTGGGCAGGACAGGAGTGTGACCCAACACAACGACATGGTGGGCAGGACAGGAGTGTGACCCAACACAACAACAGTGTGACCCAACACAACGACATGGTGGGCAGGAAAGGAGTGTGACCCAACACAACGACATGGTGGGCAGGACAGGAGTGTGACCCAACACAACGACATGGTGGGCAGGACAGGAGTGTGACCCAACACAACAACATGGTGGGCAGGACAGGAGTGTGACCCAACGACATGGTGGGCAGGACAGGAGTGTGACCCAACGACATGGTGGGCAGGACAGGAGTGTGACCCAACACAACAACATGGTAGGCAGGACAGGAGTGTGACCCAACACAACGACATGGTGGGCAGGACAGGAGTGTGACCCAACACAACGACATGGGAGGCAGGACAGGAGTGTGACCCAACACAACGACATGGTGGGCAGGACAGGAGTGTGACCCAACACAACGACATGGTGGGCAGGACAGGAGTGTGACCCAACACAACGACATGGGAGGCAGGACAGGAGTGTGACCCAACACAACGACATGGTGGGCAGGACAGGAGTGTGACCCAACACAACGACATGGTGGGCAGGACAGGAGTGTGACCCAACACAACAACATGGTGGGCAGGACAGGAGTGTGACCCAACACAACGACATGGTGGGCAGGACAGGAGTGTGACCCAACACAACGACATGGTGGGCAGGACAGGAGTGTGACCCAACACAACAACATGGTGGGCAGGACAGGAGTGTGACCCAACACAACGACATGGTGGGCAGGACAGGAGTGTGACCCAACGACATGGTGGGCAGGACAGGAGTGTGACCCAACACAACAACATGGTAGGCAGGACAGGAGTGTGACCCAACACAACGACATAGTGGGCAGGACAGAAGTGTGACCCAACACAACGACAAGGTGGGCAGGACAGGAGTGTGACCCAACACAACAACATGGTGGACAGGACAGGAGTGTGACCCAACACAACGACATGGTGGGCAGGACAGGAGTGTGACCCAACACAACGACATGGGAGGCAGGACAGGAGTGTGACCCAACACAACGACATGGGAGGCAGGACAGGAGTGTGACCCAACACAACAACATGGTGGGCAGGACAGGAGTGTGACCCAACACAACGACATGGTAGGCAGGACAGGAGTGTGACCCAACACAACGACATGGTGGGCAGGACAGGAGTGTGACCCAACACAACAACATGGTGGGCAGGACAGGAGTGTGACCCAACACAACGACATGGTAGGCAGGACAGGGGTGTGACCCAACACAACGACATGGTAGGCAGGACAGGAGTGTGACCCAACACAACGACATGGTAGGCAGGACAGGAGTGTGACCCAACACAACGACATGGTGGGCAGGACAGGAGTGTGACCCAACACAACGACATGGTGGGCAGGACAGGAGTGTGACCCAACACAACGACATGGTGGGCAGGACAGGAGTGTGACCCAACACAACGACATGGTGGGCAGGACAGGAGTGTGACCCAACACAACGACATGGTGGGCAGGACAGGAGTGTGACCCAACACAACAACATGGTGGGCAGGACAGGAGTGTGACCCAACACAACGACATGGTGGGCAGGACAGGAGTGTGACCCAACACAACGACATGGGAGGCAGGACAGGAGTGTGACCCAACGACATGGTGGGCAGGACAGGAGTGTGACCCAACACAACGACATGGTGGGCAGGACAGGAGTGTGACCCAACACAACAACATGGTGGGCAGGACAGGAGTGTGACCCAACACAACGACATGGTGGGCAGGACAGGAGTGTGACCCAACACAACGACATGGTAGGCAGGACAGGAGTGTGACCCAACACAACGACATGGTGGGCAGGACAGGAGTGTGACCCAACACAACGACATGGTAGGCAGGACAGGAGTGTGACCCAACACAACGACATGGTGGGCAGGACAGGAGTGTGACCCAACACAACGACATGGTGGGCAGGACAGGAGTGTGACCCAACACAACGACATGGTGGGCAGGACAGGAGTGTGACCCAACACAACGACATGGTGGGCAGGACAGGAGTGTGACCCAACACAACGACATGGTGGGCAGGACAGGAGTGTGACCCAACACAACAACATGGTGGGCAGGACAGGAGTGTGACCCAACACAACGACATGGTGGGCAGGACAGGAGTGTGACCCAACACAACGACATGGGAGGCAGGACAGGAGTGTGACCCAACGACATGGTGGGCAGGACAGGAGTGTGACCCAACACAACGACATGGTGGGCAGGACAGGAGTGTGACCCAACACAACGACATGGTGGGCAGGACAGGAGTGTGACCCAACACAACGACATGGTGGGCAGGACAGGAGTGTGACCCAACACAAGGACAGGACAGGAGTGTGACGACATGGTGGGCAGGACAGGAGTGTGACCCAACACAACAACATGGTGGGCAGGACAGGAGTGTGACCCAACACAACGACATGGTGGGCAGGACAGGAGTGTGACCCAACACAACGACATGGGGGCAGGACAGGAGTGTGGACATGGTGGGCAGGACAGGAGTGTGACCCAACACAACGACATGGTGGGCAGGACAGGAGTGTGACCCAACACAACGACATGGGAGGCAGGACAGGAGTGTGACCCAACACAACGACATGGTGGGCAGGACAGGAGTGTGACCCAACACAACGACATGGTGGAGGCAGGACAGGAGTGTGACCCAACACAACGACATGGTGGGCAGGACAGGAGTGTGACCCAACACAACGACATGGTGGGCAGGACAGGAGTGTGACCCAACACAACGACATGGTGGGCAGGACAGGAGTGTGACCCAACACAACAACATGGTGGGCAGGAAGTGTGACCCAACACAACGACATGGTGGGCAGGACAGGAGTGTGACCCAACACAACGACATGGTGGGCAGGACAGGAGTGTGACCCAACACAACGACATGGTGGGCAGGACAGGAGTGTGACCCAACACAACGACATGGTGGGCAGGACAGGAGTGTGACCCAACACAACGACATGGTGGGCAGGACAGGAGTGTGACCCAACACAACAACATGGTGGGCAGGACAGGAGTGTGACCCAACACATGGTGGGCAGGACAGGAGTGTGACATGAACGACATGGTGGGCAGGACAGGAGTGTGACCCAACACAACAACATGGTAGGCAGGACAGGAGTGTGACCCAACACAACGACATAGTGGGCAGGACAGAAGTGTGACCCAACACAACGACATGGAGGCAGGACAGGAGTGTGACCCAACACAACGACATGGTGGGCAGGACAGGAGTGTGACCCAACACAACGACATGGTGGGCAGGACAGGAGTGTGACCCAACACAACGACATGGGAGGCAGGACAGGAGTGTGGACATGGTGGGCAGGACAGGAGTGTGACCCAACACAACAACATGGTGGGCAGGACAGGAGTGTGACCCAACACAACGACATGGTGGGCAGGACAGGAGTGTGACCCAACACAACGACATGGTGGGCAGGACAGGAGTGTGACCCAACACAACGACATGGTGGGCAGGACAGGAGTGTGACCCAACACAACAACATGGTGGGCAGGACAGAAGTGTGACCCAACACAACGACATGGTGGGCAGGACAGGAGTGTGACCCAACACAACAACATGGGAGGCAGGACAGGAGTGTGACCCAACACAACGACATGGTGGGCAGGACAGGAGTGTGACCCAACACAACGACATGGTGGGCAGGACAGGAGTGTGACCCAACACAACGACATGGTGGGCAGGACAGGAGTGTGACCCAACACAACAACATGGTGGGCAGGACAGAAGTGTGACCCAACACAACGACATGGTGGGCAGGACAGAAGTGTGACCCAACACAATGACATGGTGGGCAGGACAGGAGTGTGTCCCAACACAACGACATGGTGGGCAGGACAGGAGTGTGACCCAACACAACGACATGGTGGGCAGGACAGGAGTGTGACCCAACGACATGGTAGGCAGGACAGGAGTGTGACCCAACACAACGACATGGTGGGCAGGACAGGAGTGTGGCCCAACACAACGACATGGTGGGCAGGACAGAAGTGTGACCCAACACAACGACATGGTGGGCAGGACAGGAGTGTGACCCAACACAACGACATGGTGGGCAGGACAGGAGTGTGACCCAACACAACGACATGGGAGGCAGGACAGGAGTGTGGACATGGGAGGCAGGACAGGAGTGTGACCCAACACAACAACATGGTGGGCAGGACAGGAGTGTGACCCAACACAACAGCATGGGAGGCAGGACAGGAGTGTGACCCAACACAACGGTGGGCAGGACAGGAGTGTGACCCAACACAACAACATGGTGGGCAGGACAGGAGTGTGACCCAACACAACGACATGGTGGGCAGGACAGGAGTGTGACCCAACACAACAACATGGTGGGCAGGACAGTGTGGACAGGACAGGAGTGTGACCCAACACAACAACATGGTGGGCAGGACAGGAGTGTGACCCAACACAACGACATGGGAGGCAGGACAGGAGTGTGACCCAACACAACGACATGGGAGGCAGGACAGGAGTGTGACCCAACACAACAACATGGTGGGCAGGACAGGAGTGTGACCCAACACAACAACATGGTGGGCAGGACAGGAGTGTGACCCAACACAACGACATGGTGGGCAGGACAGGAGTGTGACCCAACACAACGACATGGTGGGCAGGACAGGAGTGTGACCCAACACAACGACATGGTGGGCAGGACAGGAGTGTGACCCAACACAACAACATGGTGGGCAGGACAGAGTGTGACCCAACACAACGACATGGTGGGCAGGACAGGAGTGTGACCCAACACAATGACATGGTGGGCAGGACAGGAGTGTGACCCAACACAATGACATGGTGGGCAGGACAACGACATGGTGGGCAGGACAGGAGTGTGACCCAACACAACAACATGGTGGGCAGGACAGGAGTGTGACCCAACGACATGGTGGGCAGGACAGGAGTGTGACCCAACACAACAACATGGTAGGCAGGACAGGAGTGTGACCCAACACAACGACATGGTGGGCAGGACAGAAGTGTGACCCAACACAACGACATGGGAGGCAGGACAGGAGTGTGACCCAACACAACGACATGGTGGGCAGGACAGGAGTGTGACCCAACACAACGACATGGTGGGCAGGACAGGAGTGTGACCCAACACAACGACATGGGAGGCAGGACAGGAGTGTGACCCAACACAACGACATGGTGGGCAGGACAGGAGTGTGACCCAACACAACGACATGGTGGGCAGGACAGGAGTGTGACCCAACACAACGACATGGTGGGCAGGACAGGAGTGTGACCCAACACAACGACATGGTGGGCAGGACAGGAGTGTGACCCAACACAACAACATGGTGGGCAGGACAGGAGTGTGACCCAACACAACGACATGGTGGGCAGGACAGGAGTGTGACCCAACGACATGGTGGGCAGGACAGGAGTGTGACCCAACGACATGGTGGGCAGGACA
Organism: Oncorhynchus nerka; assembly: GCF_034236695.1. Taxonomy (NCBI): domain Eukaryota; kingdom Metazoa; phylum Chordata; class Actinopteri; order Salmoniformes; family Salmonidae; genus Oncorhynchus; species Oncorhynchus nerka. The sequence goes on along the minus strand of NC_088409.1, from coordinate 28,178,123 downwards.
GGAGTGTGACCCAACACAACAACATGGTAGGCAGGACAGGAGTGTGACCCAACACAACGACATGGTGGGCAGGACAGAAGTGTGACCCAACACAACGACATGGTGGGCAGGACAGGAGTGTGACCCAACACAACAACAGGACAGGAGTGTGACCCAACACAACAACATGGTGGGCAGGACAGGAGTGTGACCCAACACAACGACATGGTGGGCAGGACAGGAGTGTGACCCAACACAACGACATGGGAGGCAGGACAGGAGTGTGACCCAACACAACGACATGGGAGGCAGGACAGGAGTGTGACCCAACACAACAACATGGTGGGCAGGACAGGAGTGTGACCCAACACAACGACATGGTAGGCAGGACAGGAGTGTGACCCAACACAACGACATGGTGGGCAGGACAGGAGTGTGACCCAACACAACAACATGGTGGGCAGGACAGGAGTGTGACCCAACACAACGACATGGTAGGCAGGACAGGGGTGTGACCCAACACAACGACATGGTAGGCAGGACAGGAGTGTGACCCAACAAACCGACATGGTGGGCAGGACAGGAGTGTGACCCAACGACATGGTGGGCAGGAAAGGAGTGTGACCCAACACAACGACATGGTGGGCAGGACAGGAGTGTGACCCAACACAACGACATGGTAGGCAGGACAGGAGTGTGACCCAACACAACGACATGGTGGGCAGGACAGGAGTGTGACCCAACACAACAACATGGTGGGCAGGACAGGAGTGTGACCCAACACAACGACATGGTGGGCAGGACAGGAGTGTGACCCAACACAATGACATGGTGGGCAGGACAGGAGTGTGACCCAACACAACAACATGGTGGGCAGGACAGGAGTGTGACCCAACACAACGACATGGTGGGCAGGACAGGAGTGTGGACATGGGAGGCAGGACAGGAGTGTGACCCAACACAACAACATGGTGGGCAGGACAGGAGTGTGACCCAACACAACGACATGGAGGCAGGACAGGAGTGTGACCCAACACAATGACATGGTGGGCAGGACAGGAGTGTGACCCAACACAACAACATGGTGGGCAGGACAGGAGTGTGACCCAACACAACGACATGGTAGGCAGGACAGGGGTGTGACCCAACACAACGACATGGTAGGCAGGACAGGAGTGTGACCCAACACAACGACATGGTAGGCAGGACAGGAGTGTGACCCAACACAACGACATGGTGGGCAGGACAGGAGTGTGACCCAACACAACGACATGGTGGGCAGGACAGGAGTGTGACCCAACACAACGACATGGTGGGCAGGACAGGAGTGTGACCCAACACAACGACATGGTGGGCAGGACAGGAGTGTGACCCAACACATGACACATAGTGGGCAGGACAGGAGTGTGACCCAACACAACAACATGGTGGGCAGGACAGGAGTGTGACCCAACACAACGACATGGTGGGCAGGACAGGAGTGTGACCCAACACAACAACATGGTGGGCAGGACAGGAGTGTGACCCAACACAACGACATGGTGGGCAGGACAGGAGTGTGACCCAACACAACGACATGGGAGGCAGGACAGGAGTGTGACCCAACACAACGACATGGGAGGCAGGACAGGAGTGTGACCCAACACAACAACATGGTGGGCAGGACAGGAGTGTGACCCAACACAACGACATGGTAGGCAGGACAGGAGTGTGACCCAACACAACGACATGGTGGGCAGGACAGGAGTGTGACCCAACACAACAACATGGTGGGCAGGACAGGAGTGTGACCCAACACAACGACATGGTAGGCAGGACAGGGGTGTGACCCAACACAACGACATGGTAGGCAGGACAGGAGTGTGACCCAACAAACCGACATGGTAGGCAGGACAGGAGTGTGACCCAACACAACGACATGGTGGGCAGGACAGGAGTGTGACCCAACACAACGACATGGTGGGCAGGACAGGAGTGTGACCCAACACAACGACATGGGAGGCAGGACAGGAGTGTGACCCAACACAACGACATGGGAGGCAGGACAGGAGTGTGACCCAACACAACAACATGGTGGGCAGGACAGGAGTGTGACCCAACACAACGACATGGTAGGCAGGACAGGAGTGTGACCCAACACAACGACATGGTGGGCAGGACAGGAGTGTGACCCAACACAACAACATGGTGGGCAGGACAGGAGTGTGACCCAACACAACGACATGGTAGGCAGGACAGGAGTGTGACCCAACACAACGACATGGGAGGCAGGACAGGAGTGTGACCCAACACAACAACATGGTGGGCAGGACAGGAGTGTGACCCAACACAACGACATGGTGGGCAGGACAGGAGTGTGACCCAACACAACGACATGGTGGGCAGGACAGGAGTGTGACCCAACACAACAACATGGTGGGCAGGACAGGAGTGTGACCCAACACAACGACATGGTAGGCAGGACAGGAGTGTGACCCAACACAACGACATGGTGGGCAGGACAGGAGTGTGACCCAACACAACGACATGGTAGGCAGGACAGGAGTGTGACCCAACACAACGACATGGTGGGCAGGACAGGAGTGTGACCCAACACAACGACATGGTGGGCAGGACAGGAGTGTGACCCAACACAACGACATGGTGGGCAGGACAGGAGTGTGACCCAACACAACGACATAGTGGGCAGGACAGGAGTGTGACCCAACACAATGACATAGTGGGCAGGACAGGAGTGTGACCCAACACAACAACATGGTGGGCAGGACAGGAGTGTGACCCAACACAACGACATGGTGGGCAGGACAGGAGTGTGACCCAACACAACGACATGGGAGGCAGGACAGGAGTGTGACCCAACGACATGGTGGGCAGGACAGGAGTGTGACCCAACGACATGGTGGGCAGGACAGGAGTGTGACCCAACACAACGACATGGTGGGCAGGACAGGAGTGTGACCCAACACAACAACATGGTGGGCAGGACAGGAGTGTGGCCCAACACAACGACATGGGAGGCAGGACAGAAGTGTGACCCAACACAACAACATGGTGGGCAGGACAGGAGTGTGGCCCAACACAACGACATGGGAGGCAGGACAGGAGTGTGACCCAACACAACAACATGGTGGGCAGGACAGGAGTGTGACCCAACACAACGACATGGTGGGCAGGACAGGAGTGTGACCCAACACAACGACATGGTGGGCAGGACAGGAGTGTGACCCAACACAACGACATGGTGGGCAGGACAGGAGTGTGACCCAACACAACGACATGGTGGGCAGGACAGGAGTGTGACCCAACACAACGACATGGGAGGCAGGACAGGAGTGTGACCCAACACAACGACATGGGAGGCAGGACAGGAGTGTGACCCAACACAACGACATGGGAGGCAGGACAGGAGTGTGACCCAACACAACAACATGGTGGGCAGGACAGGAGTGTGACCCAACACAACAACATGGTGGGCAGGACAAGAGTGTGACCCAACACAACAACATGGGAGGCAGGACAGAAGTGTGACCCAACACAATGACATGGTGGGCAGGACAGAAGTGTGACCCAACACAACGACATGGTGGGCAGGACAGGAGTGTGACCCAACACAACAACATGGTGGGCAGGACAGGAGTGTGACCCAACGACATGGTGGGCAGGACAGGAGTGTGACCCAACACAACGACATGGGAGGCAGGACAGGAGTGTGACCCAACACAACAACATGGTGGGCAGGACAGGAGTGTGACCCAACACAACAACATGGTGGGCAGGACAGAAGTGTGACCCAACACAACGCCATGGTGGGCAGGACAGAAGTGTGACCCAACACAATGACATGGTGGGCAGGACAGAAGTGTGACCCAACACAACGACATGGTGGGCAGGACAGGAGTGTGACCCAACACAACAACATGGTGGGCAGGACAGGAGTGTGACCCAACGACATGGTGGGCAGGACAGGAGTGTGACCAAACGACATGGTGGGCAGGACAGGAGTGTGACCCAACACAACAACATGGTAGGCAGGACAGGAGTGTGACCCAACACAACGACATAGTGGGCAGGACAGAAGTGTGACCCAACACAACGACATGGGAGGCAGGACAGGAGTGTGACCCAACACAACGACATGGTGGGCAGGACAGGAGTGTGACCCAACACAACGACATGGTGGGCAGGACAGGAGTGTGACCCAACACAACGACATGGTGGGCAGGACAGGAGTGTGACCCAACACAACGACATGGTGGGCAGGACAGGAGTGTGACCCAACACAACGACATGGTGGGCAGGACAGGAGTGTGACCCAACACAACGACATGGTGGGCAGGACAGGAGTGTGACCCAACACAACGACATGGGAGGCAGGACAGGAGTGTGACCCAACACAACAACATGGTGGGCAGGACAGGAGTGTGACCCAACACAACGACATGGTGGGCAGGACAGGAGTGTGACCCAACACAACGACATGGTGGGCAGGACAGGAGTGTGACCCAACACAACAACATGGTGGGCAGGACAAGAGTGTGACCCAACACAACAACATGGGAGGCAGGACAGTAGTGTGACCCAACACAATGACATGGTGGGCAGGACAGGAGTGTGACCCAACACAACGACATGGTGGGCAGGACAGGAGTGTGACCCAACACAACAACATGGTGGGCAGGACAGGAGTGTGACCCAACGACATGGTGGGCAGGACAGGAGTGTGACCCAACACAACGACATGGGAGGCAGGACAGGAGTGTGACCCAACACAACAACATGGTGGGCAGGACAGGAGTGTGACCCAACACAACAACATGGTGGGCAGGACAGGAGTGTGACCCAACACAACGACATGGTGGGCAGGACAGAGTGTGACCCAACACAATGACATGGTGGGCAGGACAGGAGTGTGACCCAACACAACGACATGGTGGGCAGGACAGGAGTGTGACCCAACACAACAACATGGTGGGCAGGACAGGAGTGTGACCCAACACAATGGTGGGCAGGACAGGACAAATGGTGGGCAGGACAGGAGTGTGACCCAACACAACAACATGGAGGCAGGACAGGAGTGTGACCCAACACAACGACATGGTGGGCAGGACAGGAGTGTGACCCAACACAACGACATGGGAGGCAGGACAGGAGTGTGACCCAACACAACGACATGGTGGGCAGGACAGGAGTGTGACCCAACACAACGACATGGTGGGCAGGACAGGAGTGTGACCCAACACAACGACATGGGAGGCAGGACAGGAGTGTGACCCAACACAACGACATGGTGGGCAGGACAGGAGTGTGACCCAACACAACGACATGGTGGGCAGGACAGGAGTGTGACCCAACACAACGACATGGTGGGCAGGACAGGAGTGTGACCCAACACAACGACATGGGAGGCAGGACAGGAGTGTGACCCAACACAACAACATGGTGGGCAGGACAGGAGTGTGGACATGGTGGGCAGGACAGGAGTGTGACCCAACACAACGACATGGTGGGCAGGACAGAAGTGTGACCCAACACAACGACATGGTGGGCAGGACAGGAGTGTGACCCAACACAACGACATGGGAGGCAGGACAGGAGTGTGACCCAACAACAGGACAGGAGACATGGTGGGCAGGACAGGAGTGTGACCCAACACAACAACATGGTGGGCAGGACAGGAGTGTGACCCAACACAACAACATGGTGGGCAGGACAGGAGTGTGACCCAACACAACATGGCAGGGGCAGGACAGGAGTGTGACCCAACACAACGACATGGTGGGCAGGACAGGAGTGTGACCCCACAACGACATGGTGGGCAGGACAGGAGTGTGACAACGACATGGGAGGCAGGACAGGAGTGTGACCCAACGACATGGTGGGCAGGACAGGAGTGTGACCCAACACAACGACATGGTGGGCAGGACAGAAGTGTGACCCAACACAACGACATGGTGGGCAGGACAGAAGTGTGACCCAACACAACAACATGGTGGGCAGGACAGGAGTGTGACCCAACACAACGACATGGTGGGCAGGACAGGAGTGTGACCCAAAACAACAACATGGTGGGCAGGACAGGAGTGTGACCCAACACAACAACATGGTGGGCAGGACAGGAGTGTGACCCAACACAACAACATGGTGGGCAGGACAGGAGTGTGACCCAACACAACAACATAGTGGGCAGGACAGAAGTGTGACCCAACACAACGACATGGTGGGCAGGACAGAAGTGTGACCCAACACAACGACATGGTGGGCAGGACAGGAGTGTGACCCAACACAACAACATGGTGGGCAGGACAGGAGTGTGACCCAACGACATGGTGGGCAGGACAGGAGTGTGACCCAACACAACAACATGGTGGGCAGGACAGGAGTGTGACCCAACACAACAACATGGTGGGCAGGACAGGAGTGTGACCCAACACAACAACATAGTGGGCAGGACAGAAGTGTGACCCAACACAACGACATGGTGGGCAGGACAGAAGTGTGACCCAACACAACGACATAGTGGGCAGGACAGGAGTGTGACCCAACACAACAACATGGTGGGCAGGACAGTGTGACCCAACACAATGACATGGTGGGCAGGACAGGAGTGTGACCCAACACAACGACATGGTGGGTAGGACAGGAGTGTGACCCAACACAATGACATGGTGGGCAGGACAGGAGTGTGACCCAACACAACGACATGGTGGGCAGGACAGAAGTGTGACCCAACACAACGACATGGTGGGCAGGACAGGAGTGTGACCCAACACAATGACATGGTGGGCAGGACAGGAGTGTGACCCAACACAACGACATGGTGGGCAGGACAGGAGTGTGACCCAACACAACGACATGGTGGGCAGGACAGGAGTGTGACCCAACACAACGACATGGTGGGCAGGACAGGAGTGTGACCCAACGACATGGTGGGCAGGACAGGAGTGTGACCCAACGACATGGTGGGCAGGACAGGAGTGTGACCCAACACAACGACATGGGAGGCAGGACAGAAGTGTGACCCAACACAATGACATGGTGGGCAGGACAGGAGTGTGACCCAACACAACAACATGGTATGCAGGACAGGAGTGTGACCCAACACAACGACATGGTGGGCAGGACAGGAGTGTGACCCAACACAACGACATGGGAGGCAGGACAGAAGTGTGACCCAACACAACGACATGGGAGGCAGGACAGAAGTGTGACCCAACACAACGACATGGGAGGCAGGACAGGAGTGTGACCCAACACAACGACATGGGAGGCAGGACAGAAGTGTGACCCAACACAACGACATGGTGGGCAGGACAGGAGTGTGACCCAACACAACGACATGGGAGGCAGGACAGGAGTGTGACCCAACACAACGACATGGGAGGCAGGACAGAAGTGTGACCCAACACAACGACATGGTGGGCAGGACAGGAGTGTGACCCAACACAACGACATGGGAGGCAGGACAGAAGTGTGACCCAACACAACGACATGGGAGGCAGGACAGGAGTGTGACCCAACACAACGACATGGGAGGCAGGACAGAAGTGTGACCCAACACAACGACATGGTGGGCAGGACAGGAGTGTGACCCAACACAACGACATGGGAGGCAGGACAGGAGTGTGACCCAACGACATGGTGGGCAGGACAGGAGTGTGACCCAACACAACAACATGGTGGGCAGGACAGGAGTGTGACCCAACACAACGACATGGTGGGCAGGACAGGAGTGTGACCCAACACAACGACATGGGAGGCAGGACAGGAGTGTGGCCCAACACAACGACATGGTGGGCAGGACAGGAGTGTGGCCCAACACAACGACATGGGAGGCAGGACAGGAGTGTGACCCAACGACATGGTGGGCAGGACAGGAGTGTGACCCAACACAACGACATGGTGGGCAGGACAGAAGTGTGACCCAACACAACGACATGGTGGGCAGGACAGAAGGGTGACCCAACACAACAACATGGTGGGCAGGACAGGAGTGTGACCCAACACAACGACATGGTGGGCAGGACAGGAGTGTGACCCAAAACAACAACATGGTGGGCAGGACAGGAGTGTGACCCAACACAACAACATGGTGGGCAGGACAGGAGTGTGACCCAACACAACAACATGGTGGGCAGGACAGGAGTGTGACCCAACACAACAACATAGTGGGCAGGACAGAAGTGTGACCCAACACAACGACATGGTGGGCAGGACAGAAGTGTGACCCAACACAACGACATAGTGGGCAGGACAGGAGTGTGACCCAACACAACAACATGGTGGGCAGGACAGAAGTGTGACCCAACACAATGACATGGTGGGCAGGACAGGAGTGTGACCCAACACAACAACATGGTGGGCAGGACAGGAGTGTGACCCAACACAACAACATGGTGGGCAGGACAGGAGTGTGACCCAACACAACAACATAGTGGGCAGGACAGAAGTGTGACCCAACACAACGACATGGTGGGCAGGACAGAAGTGTGACCCAACACAACGACATAGTGGGCAGGACAGGAGTGTGACCCAACACAACAACATGGTGGGCAGGACAGAAGTGTGACCCAACACAATGACATGGTGGGCAGGACAGGAGTGTGACCCAACACAACGACATGGTGGGTAGGACAGGAGTGTGACCCAACACAATGACATGGTGGGCAGGACAGGAGTGTGACCCAACACAACGACATGGTGGGCAGGACAGAAGTGTGACCCAACACAACGACATGGTGGGCAGGACAGGAGTGTGACCCAACACAATGACATGGTGGGCAGGACAGGAGTGTGACCCAACACAACGACATGGTGGGCAGGACAGGAGTGTGACCCAACACAACGACATGGTGGGCAGGACAGGAGTGTGACCCAACACAACGACATGGTGGGCAGGACAGGAGTGTGACCCAACGACATGGTGGGCAGGACAGGAGTGTGACCCAACGACATGGTGGGCAGGACAGGAGTGTGACCCAACACAACGACATGGGAGGCAGGACAGAAGTGTGACCCAACACAATGACATGGTGGGCAGGACAGGAGTGTGACCCAACACAACAACATGGTATGCAGGACAGGAGTGTGACCCAACACAACGACATGGTGGGCAGGACAGGAGTGTGACCCAACACAACGACATGGGAGGCAGGACAGAAGTGTGACCCAACACAACGACATGGGAGGCAGGACAGAAGTGTGACCCAACACAACGACATGGGAG